>NC_064423.1:32005000-32352500 GCF_023375975.1 Astyanax mexicanus | reverse complement strand
ATTCTGCATGCCTTCCTGTATACATTTAATATAGTCTTCAGTGTTAAATGTACAATGTAAAAAATCATAAAAAGGAAGAAAACACACTGAATGAGAAGAGGTATGTCCAAACTTTTGACCGGTGCTGTATAGGGTTGTGTATTGGCACCAACCTGGCGATACGATACGTATCACGATACAGGGCTCACGATGCGATATATCACGATACTTTAAAAAAAACCTCATTCAACCTAATTTAATCTAAGTGGAAAAAGTTTTTGAGAATCGATACAGTATCGCGAAACGTAATATCGCGATATTCAAGTGTATCGATATTTTCTTACACCCCTAGTGCTGTACCTACTCGTGCTATACTTGCTCTTTGACCCCTTTGACGCTGCTAAACTCCCTTTGTCACATGTTTTAGTCACAGTCAAAAACTGTGAACAAAGTCTTTTAAAATGACGCTGTAAAAGAGCTGTTATAGTTTAGCTTTTTGTGATCTGATGTCACATGCTTATTCTTTATTACCCATCTTACAGCCAGTAGCTCAGGTCAAGAGGTTACATAGCATCTGCTTACACATGCTTACCTGCCAACGCCGTCGTAATCTCCGCCGAATCCCACTATGCTGGAGCCAGCAACCTTCTTGATGTGATCAAAGTGATCTGCATTCATACAAAACATGGAAAGAGAAACATGGAAAAATACTTTAGTGCATAGTTTAGTTTAGTTCAGACGATAGCACCTTCTGTCTGAACCCATCCATATTTCTTGTGAGCAAAAAAGTATTGGAAACTGTGACTGTCAGATGTGTTTTGTTGCACAGGTGCTTCCTCATTGAATAATCATTCAAAAAATAAACAGCGCTCAGTTTAAAATTTGTTTTTTTTTTGTGCAGACTGTGCATTTTTAAATAGTTTTTAGAGGAGTAACCAACATGAAAAACAGAGAGCTGTCTATTGGTGAAAAACAAGCAACTGTAAAGCTGAAAATCTATCATCCATTAGAGCACAAATATTGTCCATAGCCAGAACAGCTATTTGGAATATTCTGAAGAAGAAAGTCGTCACTGGTGTACTAAATAACAAGTGATGAACAGGAAGACCAAGGAAAAACACAGCAGTTGATGACAGAAGCATAGGGAGTTCTGTAAGGAAAAAAAAACTAAAACAGCTGTTTTACTGACATCAGCAACAACCTCCAGAGGGCAGAGTGAATGTGTCACAGTATCATAATCAATCTACTGTTCAGAGAAGTACAGAGGCTTCACCAGAAGATGAAAACCACTATAAAATACTTTAGTTTTGGTCTAAAACCACCGTGTGTCACTCACCCGCCACGTCTGAAAGTGTAGCTGTTTGGCTGCAGGTGACGTAATCATTGTAGAAATTGACCATTACGATCCCATTTTTCTCTTTCTGGAATGAAAACACAAGACCAAACACATCAGACACCAAACACAGAATTTACTACACTTTAACAGACAAACCAAGTCTCCCTGAAGCTGCGGGAGTCTCACGCATTTTGGTAGTGGCTCCCTGGGGGTTGGGTACTTTTGCAACTTGGGATGTCTGCTTTAAATGCAGTGAATTAAAAAATGGCAAAAATTAAAAAATCTGCCAGCCAACAGAAACAGTGCTGGATCTTCTTTTCATCATCAAACTTGGATAAATATATATATATATATATATATATATATATATATATATATATATATATATATATATATATATATATATATATATAAAATCTTCAGTGCATTCAATCCTGACTTTAATGTTTACCCTCTACAGCAACAGTTTCTAAAATTCTGATATTGAAATTGGTATGTCTAATCTATAAGTTTGTATATTTTAGAATATATACTGACATGCCGAAAGTCATGGTACAGAAACTATGCCAGTAATGCTGCAGTCCCCTACAGGATATGCTTGTTGGGCCTCCTGCACTAAAGGACGGTCTGATTTCTGCCAGGGTGACTTGTCTGCTTACATGGACAGTTCTAGCCAGATGCTGTGGGTCATGATTGATTATTATCCTCCCGCCCCCTGTCCCATCCATCTGGCCATGAGCTTGCTTTGAGCTTGCTGGATATTCTTCAACCTTACTCACAAGATAGCACCTCACAGCTTATCTCACTGGGTGTGGGTGTTCCCAAGTCATCCCCTGAGGTAACACCCTCGGCGAAATTTTGAAAAAGGCTAAAAAAAAATATATATATAATGGGAGTGGTACTTTGGGAGGGGCACTGGGTGATGTATGGGTTTAGAGGAGGGACAGAAGGGAGATCTGATTGGCTGAGACTCAGATTGTTGGACGTCAGCAGGGGGCAGTGTTATTGGGTGACTAATCTGCATATTGTGATATGTTTGCATATCAAAGTACATAAACACATCATCCACACCTATATATAGCATAGTTGAACCTGAGAGGGCGCTGCAGAGGCAGAAATAACCGCAATAAAAGCGTTTTTTATACGTTTAGAAAAGGTTTATAAGAATTGTATGCTGGTCCGGTATGTTTCATTACTTGAAAGTAACAAGTAAAGTACGCATTGTTTTTTTTTTTTTTTGTTTTTTTTTTATATTTTAAAAGTTCTTTACTGAATATATTTTCTCACCACTTTTTGAAGGACATCATCTGGAACGTTTCTCTTGTGTTTGCAGACAGCGTAGGCAGAGGAGTGGCTAAAGATGACCGGAGCTTTAGAGATGTCCAGCACCTGGTTCATCACATCCACTGAAACGTGAGCCAGGTCCACCAGCATACCCATGTGGTTCATTTCCAAGATCAGCCTCTGTGAAAATAAGGCCATATGGTCAGCAACGGCTCCACAGCGCTGCCTCGTCAGGTAAGGGTCAAACACAAAGTGACGCACTTGCTTCTCGAGGTTCACAACAGGGCGAAGGCTGACTGTGATCAAAACAGGACATTAGTACTTTAATTCTTCACATGCTGGAGGTTTTATTTGTCCCTTCCCGCCAGGCCGCGTGCACGTGAGGTTGCACACGTCCATGCAGTGGATTATCATCTATTATGCCAACAGTGTTGGACAAAGGAGCACATGTACTGATTCGGCTGAAGATGGAAATGGAAAACTAACATCATCATATTACTAAGAATCAGTGCTGAAATTCTGTTGAAATTGCAAGTGCACAAGTAAATACATAGAGTAATGTAAGAGTTCAGCCTTGACATGTGTATTACAGAGACCAACATCATGATAACAAAAAGAAATGTGTGAATGTAATGATATATTTAACCCTTATAGACCTGAATTGTGTTCCAGCTATGAAAGTAAATAAATGACTAAAATAATGAATGAATAAATAAATGAATAAATAAAATGGTTAATTTTATCCTATATAACTTTTATATAGCTTCTAGTATTTCACAAATCCCCTTTATACAGTAAAAATTAAACATAATAAAAAAAATTGCCTTATTTCAGTGTGCATATTAAATATTTTCCAGAGCAGTGGGCGGGGTTAATATGCTGTTTGATAGATTGTCTGATAAATGTCTGTTCTGGTGGACAACAGGTCCCAATCTGCATTACGTGCAAGAGAATACACAAGGAAAAAGACGCATGATGAAAACACATGATGTCCGTTTAATGGACGTCTAAAAGGGTGAGTGATTATAATATTAGAGCAAAAAGAAAAACACTGTAGACTCTAGGACGTCTCTAGCCTGTATACAGGGTAAGATATGGTTGGACACGGAAGCAGAAAGCTACCATATGGTATCCTGACACACATTTGCCTACAGATGTTAGATGCAGCTGTGCTTGTAGATTGTCGAAGTAGCATCTGGCGCCTCTGGTAGAGAATTTCCTGAGAAACCCTTACTATGTGTGGGCAAGCATTGTCCTGCTGAAAAACACATTTAAAAGCTCCTCAATAAAAGCCGACGCATGTGGGTCTAGGATCGCCTGCACATATCATTAAGCTGTTGGTGTCTCTTACATCCCTAATGGGATGACCAACTTGACCATTATCACATTCCAAACAAACCTGGCAATATTAATAAAATATTATTAAAGACAAAGGCTTCATTCACATTACTAGGCTGAAGTGACCCAAAGCTCAGATCAGATTTTTTAATGGCTGTGTGAACGAGCCAAATCCGATTTTTTCAAATCAGATTTAAGTCACTTTCATATGTGGTCTGAAATCGGATACGTATCTGATCCATGGACATGCGACATGAAATCAGAATTCATGCGTTTTTTTGCTTTTACGCATGCGCTACCTGCTTCTCTCTTGTACCCACACATCTCAAAAACAGCAAAAGCCAAACCGCCTGGCCTTTTTTCACCTCCTCGACCTGAGCATGAACTTTAGACCAGCTGTTTGCTGTTTCTCCACTCCAGCAAAAGATGCTCCACAAATGAGCTGCTAACTCATCCATTTCCCTTTATAAAGCTACGAGTCGTCTCTCAAATATGAGTTTTTTTTTGTTGTTGGTCAAGAAGGTGACATTTATACTTGAATCAATGTGCGCATGTGAAGCGTTTCAGGTACAAATTTGTTTACATTACACACACAGACACAGGACACTTACATGCGAATACTTGTGAATGTGAACTGTGCAAAAAACAAATTGGATTTGAAATTTGCAATGTGTCTTGTAATGTGAACGCAGCCAAAATGGTTCAAGTCCTTATCAGTCCAGGTTTCTCATCACTGACACCACTCAAACAAAAGCGAGAGTGGCTGACTGACAGATGGCCTAGATGGTGGGCAATTTGTCAAAACAACCCTGTTTCAGTGTCAAAATGTCTAAGTTTATCGATTTCTCACCAAGAGGTGCACTACCCAAAAATGGATCAAGTGTCTAATCAGAACACACCTGTAATCATTTACATATCTGCCTTAAATAAAACTGCATGGTAAGTTTGATGAGTCAATTAAGGTAATATATTCTGTAGCTCTAATTGAAGCAGGATAATAAGCTTACCTTCCCAAATTCACTCAGGCCTTTGTGTTCCACAGGATCTGACCCTGTATCCACCAACCAATTATCTGCCCTATAAGATGAAAAGCCATGTTAGAATAATGCTTTTTCTGTTTACAGCATAAAAATATACACCTATAAATTGTTTTGCACTAGTCCATAGGTACATCTGATGGTATTAAAAATTGATTGTATGAAATACAGCTCTAGACAAAATAAGAGGGCACTTCAGGTTCTAAATCGGTTTCTCTGATTTTGCTATTTATAGGTATATATTTAAGTAAAATGAACATTGTTGTTTTATTCTATAAACTACGGACAACATTTCCCCCAAATTCCAAATAAACATATTGTAATTTAGTGCATTTATTTGCAGAAAATGAGAAATGGCTGAAATAACAAATAATATGCAGAGCTTTCAGAAAAAGTTCATATTCATTAAGTTTTAAAAGTTAAGAAATCAATATTTGGTGGAATAACCCTGTTTTTTAATCACAGTTTTTATTCATCTTGGCATGTTCTCCTCCACCAGTCTTACACACTGCTTTTGGATTACTTTGTCACTCCTGATGCAAAAATTCAAGCAGTTCAGTTTGGTGGTTTGATGGCTTGTGATCATCCATCTTCCTCTTGATATAGGTTTTTTAATTAGGTAAAATCAAAGAAACTCATCATTTTTCCAGAGCTGTAGTTCATTTTCTAGAATCTGATTGGCTGGATCACTTTCAAAACCCTTTTAAAAATAACTGATACACACACATTGTTAATGTCCGATTAAATCTATATTACACTGATATTATATAAGCTGCTCATGAAGTGTTGGAGTACAACCTCAGGGGACATTTTGAGAACACCTTTATCTGAGGTCCAACATGCATGTATTTTAGTACTGTCCACCTTTACTTAACCAATGAAAAATCAGCATAATGCAAGTCCTCTTGTGGCAGATAAATTTAACCCTTTCACAAGAACACTCCCAAATGCTGAGCTTTACCAATGCTGAGATTACCAATTTTAAAAATATCAGATTTATTTTTTTCTAATTGATTAAATCTATCTACTAATTAGTCAACCCACGAAATACATGGCATTCCTGAAGGAAAATTTGGTTACACCTTAAAATAATAAAATAACCTTAAGGGGTACAGAATGGTACAGAACTTTGAGCGGATTATAGGCTATAGACTATAACAGATAGCTTTCTGAAAAAAATCACAATTTTCATTTTTTTTTATCTAATTATTTTTAAATGCATTGTCTGATCACATATGTGCATTTAGTCTTTTTTATTTATTTGTTTATTCATTTGGATTATAGCCAAAAAAGGCAAAACAGTCCTACGTGGAGATTCCATGATGCTCATGATCTTCCAAATAATCGCTGTGAGCTCGTACATTTCCAGCCCTGTGGCCTAGTTTATTTGTTATCCTGCGCAGTAACAGCTAATAACAGGTTTCATGTGCACTTCTGGTGAACTGAACACTCTGTGGAACAAGTAGTGAAGCCAAAAGGACTGGTTGGGGAAACACCTTCCTAGCCGAGTTTCCATGCAGCAGGTGGAAGTTCAGGAATTACAGGTAGTTGTGGTTCTAATGTAGTGAAAGCTGTTGATTCATTCACTGATATGAGGTCACACGTAATGGCACAGGAGTTGCTGTTATTGTATTTTGATTTTTACTAAACTAAAGAACGCTGCACAGACCTGTGGGATGTGACAATAGGGTTTCCGGCACTGAATGTGGACGTGCTTGTTTGTTCGCGCGGACAATTCTAGCCAAACACAGCCATGCAGTCACAATCCTTATCACGTTTTTTACTGCTCTATTTACTTTTCTAATAATTGCCTTTCTAATTGTTGCCTCTACAAATTCAGGCTTCTCAAGTCTCCCAGATGTTGTGGGAGACTACAGCATAAAAATACCAGCTTCCTGATGCCCGTGAGTCAGATAAAATCTCCCGTAATCTAGAACAAGTGGCCCAAGAGTGAACATAAACGCACACCCAGGCGACACAGACTTTTTTCCCCAATCGCTTGTGTGAAAGAGAGAGAGAGGGAGAGAAAGGCATTCCCCTCGTGTGCATGAAGTGCATGCAAAAAACAGAGGGTGTTCTGATTGGCCTGTTCTCTGCAAAGAGTCTGTGAGTCAGCCAATCAGTTTTTAGTGTGGTTAGGCAATGTAGGAGCCAAAAGAAGGAACTGCCTTTAACGAAAATATTTTTTTATATGTATTGTTATATATTCTTATTTTTTTATTGATTTCTTTGCCATTTTCAAGAGACACACAAAACACACAGTTTAGAACATTTTCTTTGATGTTAGTTTCATTAGTAGAGTATTTGTTTACTGTCTCTTTAAGAAAGGCAGCAGGAATGTTCTCGAATGTGTTTTTTTGCTTACTAGAGGGCGAAACAGAGCAGCAGTTGAAACATAGATGAAAAATGTTTTTTTTAGACCGTAGCATAATTACCTTTTAAGTGGATATTTTGTGTATGTTTTGGAATGTTTGCTTTGTGGTTACTGCTACGCATCAACCTTACTCAACTGAATAGAACCTACTGCCTACAGGCAGTGTTTTTTTTCCCCCTCCTGAATGGGATGCATTCAGGAGCATCATGGATCCCATCCAAAATCATATCACCTCTGAATTCTATAGTATATCCATGTCTGGCAAAAGTAAAAAAAAATAAATAAAAATTCTTGCCCGCTGTACAGTTTGTAATAGTGATTGTTGCATTACCCACCGGGAAAATAAAATATTGCAAAAGGTCCAGGTCTGGGGGTATAGTCCAGGTCCAGGGATACCCCCCTGAAATTAATTTTTGCAACTTGGAATGTCTGCAAATTCCATATACATACTGCTATCCCATGATTTTTGGCTGTTTGTTCTGGGTCACTCACCAGGGTGTGTTGCAACTGTGTGTGAGGGTAAGATACCGAACCCCCAGCTGGTACATGGTGCGCAGTGTGCCCAAGCTGCTGTCTATGGAGTGACCTCCTTCCACTCCAATCAGACTCGCTGTCTTATTCTGAGCAAAGGCGTCCATTATATCTGTAAAGAAGGATTGTTTGGGCATCAGTGAAACGCTACTTTAGTGAGTGTGGAGAAGCTTTTAAAGAACATTCACCTCACCTTCATCCTTATAGACATTTTTAACAAAAATGGTTCTTTAAGGAAACAAAAGTGGTTCTTCTCTGGCATCGCTCAGTGAACCTCTTGTAGCACCTTTATTTAACTTTACATACCTTTTTTTTCACTCTCGCACACTTAAAATCCTTAAATTTTCCCCAAAATAGTGAGTGCGCCTTTTAATTATGCATGATTTTTACCAGTCAGGTTGTAAGGAGCAGTAAAGCCACTCCGCTAAAGTACAGTGTTTTACAGGAGTTTCAGATTAGGGCTGGAGTAGCATTAGCATTAGCCGCTAACTGCTATTTTTCCGTTCAGAGGTGGGTATTATCGGCCTGTAGCCTGCTGCTTACCCTAGCTAGCACTGTTGGATCAACAATAGCATTACCCGCTAACCGCACTAGCTGTTTCCCTGTTCAGAGGGGAGTATTATCAGCCTGCTCCTAACTACTTTTAGCACTGCTGGAACAGCAATAAGATTACCCGCTAACCGCGCTCGTAGCCTGCTCCTAGTCCCGGCTAGCACTACTGGAGCAGCAATAGCATTACCTGCTAACTACGCTCGCTATTTCCCCGCTCAGAGGGGAGTGTTATCGGCCTGTAGCCTGCTCCTAACCCCGGCCAGCACTGCGGTTAGGTGCTAATGCTTACTCTCCAGCCTTAGTGCTGGAGAAATTCGGGAACCTAAGCTTACTGTAAATAAACGAAAGCGCTTTACTCACCCAAATGAACAGTAAATTTACATCCAGTGCTCGTTCGACTTTTAAAAGAGCTTTTTTTTTTTATTACAGTTTTGTTTACTTAGCTTAGCTTTACTTAATTTAATTAGCTACCCCCCACCACCACCCCCACTCAACGGTAAGACCTGCTGTATTAGAATTTCCTCATAGTGTCTTTTAAAATGCGCCTTAAAATCCATTGCGTCTTATGTATGGAAAACACACTAAAAATAGTCATCAATTGATTGTTTTTTACCCTGAGTAGGATGAGTGGTTAGGGGAGGGGCTTAAGAAATATAGACATGTCTTTTAGCTGTGTCTATATGTAAAATTGATGTTTTAATCATAATATTCATGGTCAAGTAGTTTGTCAATACTACACCTGTACAGGACATACAGAGGACTGAAACTTCATTACTCTCCTACCCAAAGTTACAGCAAAAAACTAAATAAAGTGATCTTATTTTACACTGTTGCTGAATTTAGGAAACAGAGCTCTGTATTAAATTGTAAAGATTTATTAGCTGAGAGGGATCGTTCATTCGATTTTAGACTTAAAAAAAGATAGAGGAGTCTGTCAGATTCAGGTTATTCATGTAACTGTGAACAGTCAGTGCAGTCTGTGATTGGCTCCTTGAATAAGGGAAAGTTCCAGTGGGTGAAATCTGACAAATCAAGAAATGTTCAGCCTTCAATGATCCACATCATACCAGGAGTATTAGATGACATTTCAGGCGAACTCCCTATCTCAGATTTGGATTCCTCTTTATAGTTGCTTCATAGACAAAAGTAACAGGAAGAACAAGGTACTCAAAAACTCAGTGCTATTAAAATTGTGCTTTCAAAATATGTAAATACTTAGAGATACCACTTCAGTTTCTGAACCATTTTATCATATTTTGCTATTTATAGGCATATTTGAGTAAAACAAAAACTAATTTGTTGTTTATTCTTTAAACTATGGACAACATTTCTCCCAAATTCTATATAAAAATATTGTCATTTATAGCATTTGTTCGCAGAAAATGAAAAATAGCTTTAAAAAAAAAAAAAAACGACGCAGAACTTTCAGACCTCAAATCTTCCTTATATGATGGTCATTTGTAATGACGTATGGTGTGGTGCACATCATACAACTTTGTGAAGCATTGATTGGTATTTATTAATGTATTCATACTCTACTAATAAATCTTGTGTTTATGCAGAATTCATAAATCGTATGTAAATAATGGGTAGGACCATTTTCTCCCCAATTTACAAGGCCAGTTACCCAGCCCAATCATTACAAGTCCCCCTATCACTAGTGATGCCCCAACACCAGGAGGGTGAAGACCAACACATGCCTCCTCTGATGCATGTGAATTCAACCACCGCCTCTTTTCTAACTGCTGCTAATGCAGCATTGCCGAGTAGCATCACAGCACGCTTTAATTATTAATTAAAAAAAAAAGAGTTTAAGGTTTAAGGCTGTGACCAGTGACTCAGTGGTCCAGCACTCTAAAGCAATACAACTATGATCAGGAGATCGCTGGTTCGAATCCCCATCATGCAGCTTGCAATCAGCACAATCCGCCTTGCTCTCTCTGGGTGGTTCGATGACACTCTTTACTCTCATCACTCCTTAGGGTGATGTCGATCAGCAGGGCAAGGCTGCGTCTGTGAGCTGATGTATCAGAACCGAGTTGCTGCGCTTTCCTCCTAGTGCGCTGAGATGCTACTCAGCAATGCTGCATGAGCAGCAGTTTGAAAAGAGGTGGTGTCTGACTTTACATGTATCAGAGGAGGCATGTGCTAGTCTTCACCCTCCTGGTGTTGTCATCACCAGTAAAAGGGGATATACAGCTGAGTAACAGCTGAATGGGTGGGATTATTGGCCTAGCTATAACCTAATTAGAAATAAAAAAATGATAATTTCTCAGGAGAAACTTTTCATTTTATTGTTTATGTACAGTTGGTTGAAAGCAAAAATTTCAGGCATTTGTTTCGAAATTTGTACTGGGGTGTGGAGACTAGGGGTGGGTGATATTTTAGGGTATTTTTCCGATAAAAATATTCATGGATATTTAACAAAAGAAGAAGAAAAAACAAAAAAAATTAAGAAGTCAGTGTTCCAACATGATACTAATAATGCACACCATATATCCGGAATAGAAGTATAGATAGGTGGGTGGGTGGGTGGATGGGTGGATGGATGGATGGACACTTTATTGATCCCCGAGGGATCAAATAAATGATACTGGACAGAAATAAAGATATTTAATGGGAAATGAGAACAGTGTGAATTTTACTTTTGCTACAAACAACAAAAAAAGTTGTACCTGATGGCCTAAAAGACTCTAAAATAATATCACAATATTTTAGGTCATGTAGTCGTTCTGTAAGTTAGAAATGTGTCTCAGCATAGGCAGATATTTTCTTGTGCCCTATCGGATATATCGACCCAGAATTCCCACATCACTGCGTCCCTAGTTCAGTAGTTTCATAAACAAGACCCATTGTCTTAAAATCTTATGAGATGTTTGCGTTTGTATTTGCATGAGTAACTTAAGTCTATTCCTGCAATTCCAACAAAGTCGGAAAGTGAGGTAATGGCGAACACAATGCTCATTTGTTGGCTATTGGTGTAAAACTGGTTTATGTTGCACGGTGTAAATAATAAAGTAGATAAAGTAAATAGTCACCTTCACTGCTGGCAGCAAACATGAAGTCGTCTGGGTATTTATGACACATCCTGTGAATGACATCAATCTGCTCCAGGGTTTGTCTCACTGCGTCTTTATACTGAGTAGCACACGGGACATACGCAGCCCAGAACTGAAGACGAAGAGCAGATATAACGGATTACGTCATTTGTTTTAGGAAGCTTACCCTTTCTGACAATACAGAAGCTCAAAAACAGTATTTACTGCAGTACATTTTTATTATTTATTTTTTTATTTTGATTCGATACAGCATTTTAGTACTGAAGAACAGCAGTGAAGTAGTTATACTACTTTGTTACTATAAATCGCTGCTATTTGATGTAGTGTGAATCTGGCACTTGCTCTATACATTGTGTTAATTTTATAATGAATGGACCAACAGAAATGATTAAAAATGACTTGTAATAAAATCTTTTCTTGCTTCTTCTGTAAATTGGCCATTTTGGAGATGCAAGGTTTTTGCGTGACAGCAACACGTGTGAGTGCTGGTGCGAGTGTGTAGAGGCGGTACCTGTGCTGCGAGGCGACCCTCTCTGATTTTGGGGATATTGGTGTGTGTAGAGTCGAGTGTGTACAGGTCCACACTGTTGAGCTGATTATTGAACTTTGACCTCAGCTGCCACGGCAGGTCGTTGTGTCTGCGTGAGATCACAAACCACAAAATACATCATCATAAACCCTTTCATAACCTCACCATAAACTGAGCATCATCTGCACTATGCAGTCATATGAAAAAGTTTGGGCACCCCTATTAATCTTAATCGTTTTTAGTTCTAAATATTTGTGTGTTTGCAACAGCCATTTCAGTTTGATATATCTAATAACTGATGGACATTATAATATTTCAGGAAATGTGCAATATGCATTAAACCAAAATTTGACCGGTGCAAAAGTATGGGCACTCTTATCATTTTATTGATTTGAATACTCCTAACTACTTTTTACTGACTTACTGAAGCACAAAATTGGTTTGGTAACCTCATTGAGCTTTGAACTTCATAGCCAGGTGTACCCAATCATGAGAAAAGGTATTTAAGGTGGCCAATTGCAAGTTGTTCTCCTATTTGAATCTCCTCTGAAGAGTGGCATCATGGGCTCATCAAAACAACTCTCAAATGATCTAAAAACAAAGATTGTAACAAAGCATTTACAGGGGTGTGAGAACAAAGTCCCTAAAATGCATCTAAACACTTCTGTAACCCTTCCTATGAATCCTGAGTTCAGTGGTAAGAAAATGATGTTCCTTTAAAAATCATTGTTTGTTTGGATCAGCAATTTCAGTTAAATATATATATATTATATGGTAGATGAATACAGTGATATTTGCGAAGTGAAATGAGGTTTATAGAATTTACAGAGAGTGTGCAATAATTCTTTAAACAAAATTAGGAAGGTGCATAAATTTGGGCAACCCAACAGAAAAATTACATCAATATTTAGTAGATCCTCCTTTTGCAGAAATAACAGCCTCTAAACTCTTCCTATAGCTTCTAATAAGAGTCTGGCTTCTGGTTGAAGGTATTTTGTCCATTCTTCTTTACAAAACATCTCCAGTTCAGTCAGGTTTGATGGTTTCTGAGCATAATACCACAGATTTTCAATAAAATTCAGGTCTGGGGACTGAGATGATCATTCCAGAACGTTGTACTTCTGTGTTCCTCTGTATGATAGCTTTAGTAGATTTTGGGCAGTGTTTACTGTTTAGGGTCGTTGTCTTGTTGAAGTATCCAGCCCCGGCGCAACTTCAACTTTCTCACTGATTCTTGAACATTGTTCTCAAGGATCTGCTGATATTGACTAGAAACCATGCGACTCTTAACTTTATCAAGATTCCCAGTATCTGTACTGATCACACAGCCCCATGATGGAACCGGCACTAAATTTTACTGTGGGGAGCTGGAAAGTGTTTGTCTTGGAATGCTGTTTTCTTTTTCCACCATGCATAAATAACCGACCTCCAAATAACTGATGAAATTTTAGTTTCATCAGCCCACAGAACCTTATTCCAAAATGAAGCTGGCTCGTTCAAATGTGCTTTAGCTTTAGCATACCTCAAGCGACTCTGTTTGTGGCGTGTGCACAGAAAAGGCTTCTTTTGCATTACTCTCTCATACAGCCTCTCCTTTGTGTAAAGTGAGCTGTGACCCCATCTGCTGCAAGATGATGTAGGTCTTTGGAGCTGGTCTGTGGGTTGACTATGACGGTTCTCACCATCCTTCTCCTCTGCTTATCTGAGATTTTTCTTGTTCTGCCACTTCAGGCCTTAACTAGAACTGTTCCTGTGGTCTTCCATTTTCTCACTATGTTCCTCACAGGAAACTAACAGCTGAAATCTGAGATTTTGAGCTTTTTGTTTTCTTCCTCTAAACCATGATGTTGAACAATCTTTGTTTTCAGGTCATTTGAGAGTTTTGTTTTGAGGCTCCCATGTTGCTACTCTTCAGAGAAGATGCAAAGAGGAGAAAAAATTGCATTTGCATAACCCTTTCTTATAATTGGATTCACCTGTGTATGTAGATCAAGGGTCAGTGAGCTTACCAAACAAATTTTGTGTTCCAGTAATTAATGCTAATGGTATTCGAATCAATAAAACGATAAGGGTATAAGTGTTTTTACTATTACTTAAAGAAATTGTCAATTGTTGCTTTAAGTATTTGTGAGCTATTATAAATGCTTATTATAAGGTATTACATAAACCACATAACGCATTAGCAATGCATTCACAATGCAATAACCAAATCTTCCAGCAAACATCATTAATACTATACGGTGAGCATTTCTTACCCGTCCACAAGTGGAGTCATAGCCATTAGTCTAAGTGCTTGTTCCCTGAGCTCATCTGCCGTGGAGGTGAACCCAAAAGCCCAGAGGACCAAACACAGAGCCCTGATGCACCTCATGTCTTCCTCTTTGCTGCTGCTCCTGATTTCTCGCTCTGCAGTCTGAGGATGTAAGGCCAGCATCAGGGCTGTATTATACAACCTCTTTTAGTATTTTGGTTAATGTATGATGTGGATTTTGAATTTGGTGGAATGACACTCATAAATGTACAAGCTCATCCAATTGCCCCATAAATGTCTTACATATAAAAAGATAAAACTGTAATAAAAGCAAGGAGAAAGATGAAAAAAGGGAGCTGTTTCGTGTCCTTGGCTAAAGTTCATTTCAACACACATGACATGGCACTTTAAAGTAACGAGGAATATTAACAAACCATTGCATAATTGCTTTCAGACAAAACCTTGTATATCTCCATTGTTGCTATTTTTCATTCATTCTTTCCACTTCTTGTCCAAACGTTATGATAAATGTATGAGTAGAAATGCTTCAAAATGACTTAAAATAAAATATTTTACATTCCTTTTAATTTAAAGTTTAGAACGTTTTTGCTTTTTCTGAAAATGTGTTATTTTGGAGATACAAAAGTTTGTCCAACAGCTTTTTGAACAGTTTCAAATGAAACTTGTTACATGCAGGCAACAAACAATTCATTTGAAAAAAATGGAGCAAATATTCATATTCATTGTTAATACTTCTAAAATGCATGAAATGCTATATCACTTTCACCACTGACTGTTGTCTAGGTTCATTTCAGTCAGTGGAACACCTGTGTTTTCTGCCACCAAAGTATATAGCAACACACCAGAAATTTACCTGAACACACCTCATTTCCAGGCCACCACACCCATCAGTGTAGATTTATTCCTAAACTCTGACGCTATTTTAACAGCGAGGGAACATGGCATGAAAATAGACTGTTGGCGGGGTGTAAGATAGCAACCTGAAGTAAAAAAAAAATACTCCAGTAGATACAAATACAGCATTTTAGTACGTAAGTACAGTAGTGAAGTAAAAATAATACTCCAGTAGATACAGATATAGCATTTTAGTACTTAAGTACAGTAGTGTAGTAAAAATAATACTCCAGTAGATACAGATACAGCATTTTAGTACTTAAGTACAGTAGTGAAGTAAAAATAATACTCCAGTAGATACAGATACAGCATTTTAGTACTGAAGTACAGTAGTGAAGTAAAAATAATACTCCAGTAGATACAGATACAGCATTTTAGTACTTAAGTACAGTAGTGAAGTAAAAATAATACTCCAGTAGATACAGATACAGCATTTTAGTACTTAAGTACAGTAGTGAAGTAAAAATAATACTCCAGTAGATACAGATACAGTATTTTAGTATTTTAAGTACAGTAGATAAGTAAAAGTAATACTCCAGTAGATACAGATACAGTATTTTAGTACTTAAGTACAGTAGTGAAGTAAAAATAATACTCCAGTAGATACAGTATTTTAGTACTTAAGTACAGTAGTGAAGTAAAAATAATACTCCAGTAGATACAGTATTTTAGTACTTAAGTACAGTAGTGAAGTAAAAATAATACTCCAGTTGATACCGATACAGCATTTTAGTACTTAAGTACAGCAGTGAAGTAGTTATACTTTGTTACTATACATCTCTGCTATTTGATGTAGTGTGAATCTGGCAGTTGCTCTATGCATTGCCAATTTTATAATGAATGGACCAACAGAGATGGTTAAAAATAACTTGCGATTAAATCTGTTATTGCTTCTTCTGTAAATTGGCCATTTTGGAGATGCAAGGTTTCTGCATGACAACTTCTAACAAGAAATGTACATAAATACGAGTGTGTTTTTCTATGCTATACGTATAGTGCAAACATTTACTTATATAAAATGATCATATTAACACTGTGCCTCTATACAGTGCAGCTACCTATTGTATAGAGGGACCACCTTATTCTAACTAATGGAAATATAGATTTTGTCCGTAGTTACACCCCTTGAACCCACGTCAGCCCCTCTACACTCACGCTCTCCATTATTTTCTTTGAGCTGGTGCTGCTGAAAGTTTGCACCAGGCTAAAATTAGGAGCTGCACATTTCATGTGTTTGATTTGAATGCACGTTTTAGCCTGTCAAAAACGTGACCGACAGCAAACACCATCGTAGCGTGAAGAGCAAACATTTAAACAGTGTAGACGGAACGCTGCTGACAAATAATATCAGGGCTAATCTCTCTGTACTGAGAAGTGGCACATGTTCTGATCCATTTGGAGCAGCTTACCCTGCCTCACCAACTGCCCTCAAACTGTTTGTTTTGGATAACAGGATTGTGTGACCGTGATGACTCCTGTAATGCAGTAATTATTGCGCCTGAGGGCTGATAAATGTTCCAGTGTAATAGATCTGTCGCTTTACTCAAGAACTAAGCTGCTAAAAAAATAACAAACATACAGATTGAATTTGGTAAGGATCGAGGTTATTATCGTTAACGAAAACGACTGAAATAATTTAATAATAATAATTTTCGTTAATGAAAACTAAGAAAAACGGTAATTCAAAGAAAAAAACGTAACTAACTGGAAGTGAATTTATAGTTTATAAATCTAAAACTAAAATGAACTGAAATTACAGGTGGAATACGCTTAATTTTTGTGTTTGTTTGTTTATTTATAAGCGCCGTTTCCACTCGAGCAGATTAACAGCCAGCGGCAACGCACTGCACCTCGCGGTCTGTGGCATTACTTCGTATTTACAGTGCTAGAGCTAGCTGTGAAATAACAACAGAAAACTGAGGAAACTAGAAAAAATTCTGTATGGAACTACATTATGATAGAATCATAATCACGTGTCCTATAGTGAAACAGGTGATACAGTATGTGGAGTAAACTCCACACAGTTAAAAGTCCATTTGAGTAGCAGCATAAGAGCGCTAAATGTGATTACCTTGACCATGTCATTTGCTAGAGTTTCGTGTGAGCAAGAGGACTAATCATGTGTTGTTTTATTAGCTATTTTAAGCAGCAGTATTACATTTATTTTGCACTTAAAACTTCTAGCTTGTGCACTGTTACAGTTTTTGTGGACAGTTGGTTATTTTTTAAATGGTTTCTTTTGTTGTTTTTTATTACACAACCCCTTTTTGAATTTTGAACCTCACAAACAACTCAAAGTATGAAATAAACAAAAAATAATATTAGAATTAATAAAAACTAACCACAATTAAGCACTTAAAAAAATTCAAGTAACAAAAACTAGTGAACCCACTCTAAAACATAATTAAAAGTAACTGAATTCAAGGAGAAAAAGTGAAAATATATATTCATATATCATAATATTAAAGCACTTTCAGTGTTCGTTTAAGTATTAAATAATTTATACCCAATGTTTCAGGCACAAGACATGGGGCCAGTCTGCAATGTAACATTATTTTGCTGTCCAATAATAACAACCATCATTTCACAATATGCTGCACTACAATCCCCAGCATGCACTGCAACTTACCGCCTTCTTTCCCAAAATCACAGTGATCATACCCAGTGATGGCAACTTAGCTATTTCGCTGCTAGATTTCACAACTTTCAGACAACTCTTTTTACGTAATTTACAAAAAAATGCAACTAGTGACAGTTTTAATGACTTTTTGTACAAACCTACAGCAAAAGTCAGGTGGTCTTCTCTTGCTGTGCATTGGCCGTATGCCTCTGTACGTTGAATAATGTTATTAATTAAAAAATAACACTACTTACCAGACTCGCTCCAGTGACTGGGTCTCCTTTCAGTACTGAGAGTTTTTACTGCACTGGAAAAATCTGCTTTTAGTTATAGAGCACCAGCAGAGTGGAATTCACTACAGGAAACTCTGAAATTCAGCTCACTGGTGTCACTCAGACTTTTTATGTAGCTCCTAGTCTCCAACCTTCTTCAGATGTTTTAGATATGTTTATCTTTAGTTATTTAGGTAACTTTTTTTAAAGATTTTTGTATGCTTTAGCTGTCTTTTCTTTACTTTTCCTATTATTTCTTCTTTTATTGTTTTTAGTTATTGCTTATTTATATTTTACTGTTTTTTTTTTTTGTATGTTAGGTTATTTTTTTATTTGGGGATGCCTTGATTGATCATTTTATCATTTTACCTTTTTGGTTTGTCTTATTTGAGAATATCTTATATTATTTTATATTATATAATATCTTATATATAGTGCTGGGTCCTTTTTCTTTGACAATCCCTATTCTATTGATTAGTTTGGCTTAATTTTTAAGGAGAGCCACCCTCAATGTACTCAGAGCTCATTAGTCTTGCTGATGCTTAGAGAGAGGTAGTTCTCCTGGCACCAGTTTGTCAGGATGTTAACCTCCTTTCTGTGTGCCGAGTGGTCTGGTGGTCTAAAGTGCTGCCACTATGATTGGGAGCTTGCTGGTTTGAATCCTGGTCATGTAGCTTGCCATCAGCTGCCGGAGCCCTGAGCCCCACAGTTGGATGTGCGCTCTCTGGGTACAGGAGATGACGCTCTTTCCCCTCATCACTCCTAGAGTAATGTCAGTTAGCACAATGCATCTGTGAGCTGATGTATCAGAACGGAGTTGCTGCGCTTTCCTCCGAACTTGCTGTGATGCTACTCAGCAATATAGTTTGAAAAGAGGTGGAGTCTCACTCCACATGTGTCTGTGAAGGCATGCTCTAGTTTTCACCCCCCTTGAGTTGGTGCATTGCTGGTGATGAGGGATATACAGCTGAATTGCACAGTTCGTCGTTGTTTGAGATCAGGCCCACTATTGTTATTTTATAATCGAACTTGATGAAGACATTGGACCTGTGTCTGGCTGTGCAGTTTAGGGTGTACAAGGGAATACAGGAGGGGGCTAAGCACACAGCCCTGAGGGTCTTCGGTGTTGAGGGTCAGAAAGTAGGATGTGATGCTGCCCATCCTTACCACCTGCTCTCAGTCCATCAGGAAGTTCTGGATCCAGCTGCACAGAAAGTTGTTCAGACCCAGACCTTGGAGCTTGATTTGGAGGGCATGATTTTGAATGTGTTGAATGCTGAACTGTAGAACTGTAGTCCAGAAAGAGCATTCTAACATGCATCTCTTTCTTGTCCAGGTGGGATATGGCTGTGTCCAAGGTCAGAGCAATTGCATCATCAGTGGATCAGTTGTACCTGTATGCATGCTGCGGTGGGTCCATGCTGGCAGGCAGTGAGGAGCAGAGGAGCAGATAGATTCTGCTGGAACGACCATCCCTGCTAAGTCTTATATATTAATTTTTAAAACTGGGGTGTCGGGTCACTTTTCACAGGAGTTCTTTTGGCCACGTCACGCGTCTTTACGTACTTACGTCACACGTACAGCCTCTAAAAGAGGATCCGGCTCAGTTTTACTGAACGCGAGCGGCTGGTGGAGCAATGGAGACTTCAGAAGGGGAAACTCTGAGAGCTCATTCACTCACTCTCTCTCTCTCTCTCCCCCCCCCCCCCCCCCCTCCCCCCCTCTCTCTCTGACTGAACATAATACATGGCTTACACTTACCGGTCTTTAAAAACACTTATTCCAACTTAACTAAAAATACGATAGACCACACTGGGATTCTAAGTGGCGCAGCTGTCAACTGTCTAAGTGCCATAAACACTCTGAAATTGTATCATTTGAAGGGTGATAAAACTTTTTTCCATTCGTTCCTATGTGGAAAATATGACACAAGAATCCATGGGTACTCAAACAGTGCATCCAATCAAAAAGCTGTATACAAGCCTGAATTACACAATCAAACAAACAATCTAGATTTGGAACGGTGTTGCTATTTATATTGTCTTGTCTTATCTTATGTTATCTTATCTTAAGGCTTGAAAATAGACTTTGACGGGGGGTAAGATAGCAAAGAGCATCGCAACACGCCTTGTGCAGGGTGTATATAGGGCCCAAAGGTGCACTCCTTCAAAAACGCTTCTTCAGAAGTTCTTTACTAGATACATTGGTTCTACACAGATCGGTGAGAAGTCAAAGAAGCATTTAGATGCTTAAATGGTTCTGTGCCTGGTTAAAGTATTCTTCAGAAGAATTGGTCGATAACTTTTTGTACATGCTTCTGTTATTTCCTCATGCTGTATAGAAGTGCCTTTGCTGTAGAGTGTAGTGAAACTGAGCAGAACTGTAGTGAGAGATCAGCAGTGATAAGAAGCTGCATCTATCAGATAGTGAATAAAAAGGGTCTTCAACTGCAGCAACCAGATACCTGACCTATTTACTAAGAGCCTGTTTAAAACCACTTCCTGGCCACTGAGAACCTGAAGGAGGACTAAGTTACAAGAAAGATATTAAAAACAGCTCTCTGAGTCTGAGTCTTAATTCCTGGCAGCTATGAATTAGGACAGAAGAATGTGAGCTGACAAAAGATTATATGTAGAGAGTTTTTAAGCATATCATTTTAGTGAACTCATAGCGACCACCTAAAAACCATAGCAACCACCCTGGAAACCACCAGGAAGCATCTACAGCACCCAATCAGCAGTCACTCACACAAAAACCTAGAACACCTTGGTTATCACGTGAAATACCATATCCACCACCTAGAAACACCTCGTCACTGAATACAAACAAATCCTCACAGCAATCAATGCTAATGCCAAAATCTAGAAGAAATGATTCCCTGGATAATATAAACAGTTACTCCATCAAAAGCAGGATAATCACTTTTTAATAGTCTTGATTTTAGAAGAAACAGCGAATAAACAGGTGTTCCAATACATTTGTCAATACGTTTGATGTATGATGTAGGTAAAGTAATACTAAAAATTTTAATGTTGAAATCGTATAGAGAACCTACATTTCTTTAAAATGTTTACAGTAGTTTTTCACTTTTGCCTTGATTTTTGGTCAGTTTTGTGATGAATAGACAAATTAAAATGCCCTAAAATGACTAAGAATAAAATATATATTTATTTTAGTTTGCCTTACACTGAGAGTTTTTTGTTCTCCAGTTAACTAAACCTCCTGATGTTAGCTGAATCCACCCTAAGTCAACTTGTAAGGGGTACATTGGGAGGAGCAGTGCTGCAGTGATGTATGGGTTTAGTGGTGGGGCTGCTGTGTTTTGTAGCTAATTTCCCATCCCGTCTTCTGCAGGGGAAGCCAGTGTGAGCTACTTGATCAGATCACTGACGCACTTTGACGTATCCCTTTAATTTTCAATGGGAAGTAGATTCCATTAGACGCTTGCACGGTGCAACATTTTGCCACAATAAGACTGTTTAGGAAATATTTTAGGCAGGTCTGGTATGTATTATTATTTTAAGGAACACATTTTAGCTGTTGATGAAACAAATATAAGTGTATATGTAAGGGTTTAGTTGCTCTTTAAGTTGACATTTTGGAGATGTTCATGTGTTTACTAATGATCATATGCTACTCAACTCACATCATGTGAAATGTCTTTCACTTCCTTTTTTTTTGTTGCAGTTGCTTTTAAACGTCTCACCCTTTGGTCTCAGTAACATTTAGACGGGAAGGTCACTGATGTTTTTGAATAATTTATTTTTGTGATAGGTGAATGGAATATTTGTGCACTGAAAACAGTTCAGAGTTCAGGCATATTCACACCAAGTTTTTAAAAGGATGCTCAGATGTTCTCCCCACTCATCAAAAGGATTAACCCTGTTACTCCTTTTAGATCAAGCCTCGGTACCTTCAGAGCATACTTTTGGAAGTAAAGCAATAATTTTGTCTGTTTTACCCTTTATAGCATGATAAAAAATATTTTAATTACAGTTAATACAGTTGATAGAGAAATCATAAGTTTTGTAGTGATTCTCAATGTTTCAATGCTGGTGCTGGATTCAGAAGAGAAATACTGCTTCAGCATAATAGCCCTAACAAAAGTGTTCTAACAGCATAATGTTGCACTGAATCGACAAACAAAAAATAAAACAAAATAAAAAAGAATTAGTAAGTACATGAAGAAAACGAAATATGCCCACAAATAAAAAAACATAATCCTTTACATTTCCATGTGCACTACTGCTCAAAAGTTTAGGATCACTTGCAAATTTCCCGCTTTTTGAAAGAAAAACACATTTTCATGCAATTCACAAACAATATTGTCGATTTCACAATTGATTTAAGTGTATCAGAAGATTTTTAAAGAAGAAAAATGTTAGTATTAAAGCCTATTTTTGTATAGAGCCTTATTTTGCATATAGTCCTATTTTTTTCAGCAATTCTCAGTCCTCTGCCTTAATCTCCTGGTATGGCCGCCAATCCAAGTTAAGCATGTTATTGTGCTAATTGGTTTTTAGGACACCCTATGGACACCCTTGCTTAACTGTGATGCACAGCTGAAGACCGTTATACTAATAAGGGAGCACAACATTCTAGGCTAGTTTATTATCTGAAGTATCAGCAGTTTTTGGCTTGCTTACAGCCTCAACATGGCCAGAAAAAAAAAAAAAAACTTTATTTAGAAACCCGTCAGTCCATATTGTGTTAAGGAAGGAAGGCTACTCAATGTGAGAGATTGCCATGAAACTGAAAACACTTACCATGCTGTTACAAACAAAACTTACAAACTGGCTCTAACAAGGACAGAAAAAGGAGTGGGAGGCCCCGATGCGCAACTGTGCAAGAAGATAAATATCTGTGTGCAGTTTGAGAGAAAGATGGTAGATGTTTTATTTACATAACACATGTTTTATTTACAAGGTTATTTCTAAAACGTAGCTGACCCTGCATCCTACATGGCTTTCACTCCGACAAGGATTGCTCTGTTCCAGATTACATGCCAAAAACACTTTCACTCGAAATGTTTATGTACAAAAGACATGTCTCTGGTTTTTATATAAAAGAGAGAATCAATTAAAGGGACAGTGTAATATCCATTAAAGTTGTCATAAAGGGTTGTTTCATTTTTATTCAGCCCGTAACTAAGGCCAGTGAGACCGTGTGACGTTCATAAGGGCAACACAGACAACCACAGGGTGATGTCAACTAATGATATAATACTTCTCTTATTGGAGAACAACCCTGAAGGTTTAGCCTCTTTATAAGATGAAATGGAGAACTCAGTATCCTTGCTTCCCTATATGGGTTTACTATGATCATGTGATTTTAAGGTGCCAAAGAAGGCTGAGGAAGTAAGGATGGTGTGTGTGTGTTAGTGTGTGTGGGTGGGTGTTCGGATGGGTATGTATGTACCAGTCAAAAGTTTGGACAAACCCACACTCTTATTTAAAGTCTTTTTTTTTCTTTATTTTTATTATCTTCTGTAGATTAAAAATAAAGACATTAAAACTATGAAGGAATGCATATGCAATTTTTAAGTAAAGAAAAAGAGTTAAACAAGCCAGAATATGTTTTATCTTTAAATACTTCAAAGTAGCAGCTTTTGATTTGTTACCAGCTCATTCTCTCAGTAGCTTCATGAGGTAAAACTTGGAATGGTTCTCCTCCAACTGTTTTAAAGGAGTTCTAGAAGTGCAGAGCTCTTGGTAACTGCTTTTTCTTCACTCTGAGCTCCAACTCATCCTAAAACACCTGAGTTGGGTTTTTATGACAGGTGTTTGTAAAGGACAAACACTTTTTTTTATTCTATTGCCTAATTGCATATGTGTTCCTTTGTAGTTTTTAAATCTTTAATATTATTCTACTCTGTTTTTTAATAATACAAATAAAGGGGGTCAAATATTGCAGTAGACAAAGGTACAGACATGGGAAACATTGCAGTTCCATTCAGTTTAATTCTAGTTTATTATATAGTGATTTTTTCAGTGTTGTCACAAAAACAGATTTAAGGAGAGACAGGTCCTAGTCTTTTTCCAGACACAATAACCTCTTAGGACTTTTTTATTTTCTGGTGTCTGACAGGAATAACACATTTAGTTATTATTATCACAACTAATTTCAGTAATTTTAGTTGTGTTACTGAAAAGCCTTTAAAATTATTATAGAAAATGTAATAAATGAAGATACTGAAAATCTGCAATGGTTAAAGATAAAGTGGTTAAGATTAAAAACAACAGAAAACATAATGTGGTGCTTTCCTAACATATTTATATAATTAAAATGATCTTACTTCTCCTGTGAGTCACTGGATTTTCACGATTATTAATAGTGGCTCCCTGATGCCCACAAGTTATGTAGAATATCCCTGAAATCAGCTGAGCTCACTATGCCATCATATATATATATATATATATATATATATATTAAGAGACTCCTGAAGACAGAGCTCTTCAAAGAGCACTTACTCTCCTAACACCTCTAACACACTAACTACTTCTAACCTCATTTCCTTCTTCCCCTCCTTCACTTCTCTATCCCTTTATATCCTTTTACTTCGACCTCCTTTAAGCCCTATCTAAAAAAGGTTTATCTTAATTCCTATTACTTTTGTACTTGACTATTTTAAGTCGCTTTGGACAAAAGTGTAAGTCCACTGTCTCTTTTCAGTTTTCATTTAGATTATGATTTCTTACAAGGCCTATAGGACTAATGTGACCTACTTAATTCTTAGGAAAATTGTATATAAAATATTAGCAAATATCCCATGATTAACTACATGTGTTGCAGACCTTTTGTAAAATGTAAAAAGTCAACGAATGTTTGCGTAGAATGATCTGCGTAAATATATTTAGAAATAAAATGTGTGTGATTTACAGAACTAGAAGTGAAATTTTCCTTTACCAGACAGTGTACAAACCACACAACAAACCAGAGTTTCAGAACAATAGTGTAATTCAACTCAGCAGAAATGTGTGGTTAGCATGAGTTATAATTCCATGAACGTCTCTTACTTCTTACAACACGTAAACATACCAGCACCAGCAGATGACATGTCTCTCCAAACCATCACTGATTGTGGAAACTACACATTAGACCTCAAGCAGCTTGGACTGTGTGTCTCTCCACTCTTCTTCCAGACTCTGCTCCCTTGATTTACAAATGAAATGTAAAATTTACTGATGATCAGTGATGGTTTTGGAGAGACATGTCATCTGCTGGTGTTGATCCACTGTGTTTTTTATCAAGTCTAAAATCAGTACAGCAGTGTTTTCCCCAAAAATCTTACAGCACTTCATGCTTCCCTAAGCTAAAAACTTTTATGGAGATGCAGATTTAATTTTCCAGCAGGACTTCCAAAAGTACCAATTGGTCTTACATAATATTCAAATTTTCTAAGATGCTGATTTTTGGGTTTTTATTGGCTGTAAGCCATAATCATCAACAATAACAGAAATAAATACTTAAAATAGATCACTCTGTGTGTTTAATACATCTATACAATATGAGTTTCACAATTTGAGCAGAATTACTGAAGTAAAGTAATTTTCTGGTATAAAACTGCATAAAATAAAATAAAGTTATGATAAAAAGAAAAAAAAATCATGTGATCTTCACCCAGTGATGTCAATCTCATTACTCTCATCATTTTGTATAAAATGTTAAGAATACAGTATCAGTATATAAGTCGTTGGTCAGATCTGTTATTGTAATGCTCTGGTGTAATCTAATTTATAGAGTTTAGCACATGAAATTGTGGCATAAAGTTTTTACTAGCTTAAATTATTTAAACACTTAATAACTCAATCATTCCATACTTCCAAATAAGTATCTCAACTGTTATATAATGGGAATCATGTGTGTTTAAAACAAAACCCACAGTGTACAAATAGAATGTGCTACTTTGCATAAAAGGAAGTGGGAAATTTCAAGGTTTAAAGTTCTAAACCAGGTAAGACAGACCCTGTGGGATTGTGTTGGTGTGGTTGGGCTGTAATTATATGCTTGAATGTCAGGTTTCTCAGGTAATTCCCTGGAACTATGCTACGGTATTTTTTTTTCTTCTTCTTCAGATTTTTGTCTATGGTTAGCCCACTATCAGCCTGCTGTCTCTCACCCCCGCACGTCTTGGCTATTTAAGCATTCGAGACTTCCTGCTGTACGCACAGCAAGACGGGGCTGAAGAAATAGACGCATACAGACACATACAGGCACGTTCTGTCATGGCTCGGCTTGATGTTACAGAGATCTTTGATGGCATCACCTTCCCTGGGCATCTGCACACTCAGGACTCACTCCGCTATGCTGTGGACTTCAAATTTGAGGATACAGACACCTTGATTGTCACGTATCCTAAATCAGGTAATAATATTTATTATATTTTTGGAGATTTTTAAGAATTGTTTGCATTAGTGGGGTCAACAGGGTCATTTTTGGATAGATAGCACTGTCTGTCCAGGTAGATATCAGTTTAGAATCTATTAAAACTATAGCAGGCAGGAGGGGACAATATGAATGCTGCCCACAGGAAACAGTTGACAGTGAGGTGTTTAAAAACTCCAGCAGCACTGCTGTATCTCATCTATTCATCCCAGCACAACATATACTACCACCTCAAACACCACCACCACCACCATGCATCAGTGTTACTCACCCACCACCCAAATATTAATAATAGCTGCACTGTGGTGGTTTTATAGCACTACAAAGTGTTCCTCTATGTTCTGTGTATTATTTTTATATATAATATATGAACTTTTAGCATTTTGTTTGCATTTAATCACATTAATGTCCTCATTCTCTTTTTCAAATCAATCTAAACCACAGGAACGACCTGGATGCAAGAGATGGTGACTCTGGTGTCCTGCAGGGGGGACCCACTCAAGACTCAAACTCAGCCCAACTGGGCACGGGCCCCCTGGCTGGAGCAGTATTACTGTCCTGAAGTCCTGAAGGCTTCACAGGGCCCTCGTGTCCTTACCACTCATCTGCCATACCACCTACTGTCCACTGCCCTGCAGGGCTCCAAGGCTAAGGTAACAACCACACACAGAATCATTTTTTGGCTCCTTTATCATGTTGAAAAGTGTAGCTTTTACATAAATTCTGCTTTTCGTCAGAGAATTATTCAAGAAACGGACACTTCCTCCTGTCTTTTTGCTAAAGTGCAATTGGGTTAATCAACAAGACAACAATTCAAAACGCACTAGTTAAGTTCATCATGTTTGTTCAGACCATCAGACTTTGCAAACTAGTTTTTTTTTTTTACTAGTACTAGTAAACTAAAATAGCATTTGTCAGCAGTACAGGTGCAAAACATCACAATGGTGATTCCTGTATCTACTGTAACTGTAGATTTACTAGATTTACCCTTATTAATGGGTTAAAAGAATACAAATAAAAATAAATCTTAGGGTTGTGTGCATTTCAAGGGTGTCAGATTCTGGTAGGGAGGCCAAAAATCAGTAGAACACCTGGTCCAGGCAGCTTAGTGAACTGACAACATGCAGACATCCAGGGTAGCAGAGTCCAAAGTCTGTCCCTACAGCCAGATGCATCCTGTGGACCTATAGATATTATATTACAGAGAAAATCACATTATTAGTAGCTTACAAGCAAATTTCAGCTTTTCCTTTAACTTCACTGCATCACTGGGTTATGGAAGTTAAGCTAAAATAAAGAGCGACTAACTTCATTGTCTGAACTGCAAATAAATGTATTTATGCATTTAGTGATGGCAGCAAAAAAAAAAAATGTACTGTTTTTTTTTTTGTTTGTTTGTTTTTTTCCTTATTTTGGATACAGTATTTTGAATCATTTATAAATCATACTTTTTGTAAAGGACATCTTTTTAAAAAAGCATCTACGTGAAAAGGAATACACAATATTAACATTTTTTCTATTGTTCAATAGATTTTTCTATTGTAACATTTTGTTTTTCAGGCACAATACTTGATATTTACCAAGAAAAACTAAATATAAAACACTTTCTTTCTGGGTGTTCAAATTATTGAGAGAACATATGGGTGTAACCATTATGCAGTTCTCTTTAAAAGGCTTAATTGATGAAATGCTAGTGTGAAATGTTCAAAATGTGTTTGTAATGTTGCACCCACTTTGCAAACACATCTGGGTTCATATAGCACATACACAGAATATAGTATTTACATGCAAATTAATCTATACCAAAATACATAACACATTAAAAAAAATATATATATATATATATATATTCCAGTTCAATTTTAACTAAACTGTATATGAATGCTATGCTTTCTTGTAAATATGATTTAAAATGCATATTTCTAGTATTATTTGTCTAATTTGACCCTCACTCTTCTCTTTTCCAGGTCATATATGTGTCGAGAAACCCCAAAGACGTGGCTGTGTCTTACTACCACTTCCACAAGATGGCCAAGTTCCTGCCTGAGCCAGGCCCTTTCTCTCACTTTCTCAGTGATTTTGTGGAAGGAGCAGGTCAGTAGAAGTCATCACGGTCATATATGATATCAGATCAGATAATGTATATATGATGATCAGCTATAAACAGCTGTTTGTTTTTTCCTCCAGTTCATTATGGGTCGTGGTTTGATCATGTGAAAGGTTGGAGCAGTAATGCTGGAAACATTCAAAACTTCCTTTGCATCACGTATGAAGAAATGTGGCAGGTACGAACGTGTTCTAAACTCTTGAACCCCTGAACATGCTGAGGATATTTCCTGAAGCAATGCAGCATTGTTTTACAATGGTGGTTGTAATATTCTCATTGTCTGTCAAACAAAAAATGGTAAAACTTAATTTTAGTTATCATAAACTTACATAAAAGACAAAATTGTGTTAATATAAGGTAGGATTACCATATTTAGATTTTTTAGGAAACAGGGGATACGTTGTGTTTAGAATGCTGTGGCTGGAGGTCTTTAAGGTTTAGGACCAGGGGTCGGCAATAGGCGACATAAGGTGGTTTAAACTATAATGAACGATAATGAAAAAAGAATAATAAAATGCTTCTCTGGTGAGCTTTTGTCTACATACCTCCTCCGTCTCTCTGTTGCGCTCGGCACGACTTTAGTTTCTGCCTGTTCTCGTTTTTATGCCCGTTCTTGGGTTCCCTATTTCCTTATAAGGGCGTTTTTTTTCCCCCCGGTTGTGTCCCAATTCTCTAGCCTTACTTTTTTCTAGTCTGTAGCTCCATCCCGTTACACTTAATTTTCCAAAACAGAATTTTTTTTGTGGCCGCCACATAATAGCTTGGAAGATTACAGTTCTTCCTTGACCTGCACTGTCAGCAGATTTATCACCAAACAAGCATTAATGGGACCAGGATCTACAGGCCCAGCTGCAAATATGCTGCAGGATGCCATACAGAGCCTGTATGAATCCATGCTCACCAGTATCGTAATTTGTATCCAGGAAAGACAGAGCAATTTTAAGGCAAGAGGCAGATGACACATGAACCAGATTTCCATGTTTCATGTTTTTGGAATGTGGGAGTAAACCCAAACATACACTAAGAGCATGAAAACTCCACCAAGATAGGGATGTGAACCCCGAACCCTAATACAGAGGGTCAAAAGTGCTAAACACCAAGCCACCAGGGCCTAAAGGAGGTCAAAGGGAAATAGTGGGATAGAGGAGGAAAGGAGGGGAAGAAGGAAATGTGGTTAGAAGTAGTTAGTTGGTTAGTTAGAGGTGTTAGGAGAGTAAGTGCTCTTTGAAGAGCTCTGTCGTCAAGAGTTTCTTAAAGATAGTGAGAGATTCTTCTGATCTGATAGTAGAAGGTAGTTAGTTAGAGGTGTTAGGAGAGTAAGTGCTCTTTGAAGAGCTCTGTCGTCAGGAGTCTCTTAAAGATAGCGAGAGATTCTCCTGATCTGGTAGTGGAAGGTAGTTAGTTAGAGGTGTTAGGAGAGTAAGTGCTCTTTGAAGAGCTCTGTCTTCAGGAGTTTATTAAAGATAGTGAGAGATTCTCCTGATCTGGTAGTAGAAGGTGGTTAGTTAGAGGTGTTAGGAGAGTAAGTGCTCTTTGAAGAGCTCTGTCATCAGAAGTTTCTTAAGGATAGCAAGGGATGCTCTTGCTCTGGTAGTGGAAGGCAGTTTCCAACAGTCTGGATTGCTTTGCAGCAACCGGTAGGCAGTGGAGCCCAATGAGCAGTGGGGTGAGATGTGCCCGTTGGTTTTGGCTGGTTGAAGTGGTTTTACAACAACACAGTTAGTATGGCATTGCAGTAGACGAGGCGTGGGATGACCACCACTTGTACCAGGAGTTGGGTGGTCTGTTGTGTTAGAAATGGTCAAATTTTCTGATGTTGTAAAGTGCAAAGCAGAAGGATCAATCAACTGTGGCAACACGGCTGTAAAGAGTAGTTGGTCATCAACCATAACACCCAGGTTTCTAGCAAATTCTTTTGTGCCTAAAGTTTGTACAAACATCCTAATGTAGTGTTGAAAAAGGTTGTTTAACCCCTTAACAGACCTCGGCCTGTACACTGACTACAGGTATAGGAGATACAAAACCCTTCATCTCTGCAGTAAAATAAGTTATTTATATTCTGAAATTTTAAGAGCTTAGGAGAGATTCTCCTACAGGACAGTTGGAGAAGCTGCATGTTCCCTCTGTACTCTTAATACTCTTAGGAGTTTTAGATAAGTTTTAAAAGGAATCTACCCCCAAATTCAGCATGACATAGAAACTAGACAATTGTGACAAAATGAAAGGTTTGGAGGATATGAAATAATTTATTTGTATTTAGGAAAATATTGATTTTAAAATGTTAAAAATTCAAGGAAAATGCCAATTATGTGATTTTTATTCATTATGTTTTTAGAGTTGCAGATCTATTATTTTTCAATATTTTTAGTAATGTTTCTTGTCAAACATGAAACCTGTATATGTAATGCTTAAAGAGAAATTCTCAATATATAGCTGTGTACTATCAGGCAGAAATTTGACAAAAATGCTCGCATGTTAGGGGAGCCGAGTGGTCCAGCGGTCTAATGCGCTGCCACTATGAGCGAGAGGTCGCAGGTTCGAACCCCCGCTCGTGCAGCTTTGCCATCAGCTGCCGGTGCTTAGAGGGAGCAAAATTGGCTCTGCTTCCTCTGGGGTCCTCTGCTTCCTCTCTCCCCATCACACTTAACGTGGCGCTGGGCGGCACGAGGCGTCTGTGAGCTGATGTATCAGAACCTAGCCGCTGTGCTTTCCTCCGAGCGCGCTAGCTGCTCAGGCAATGATTCATCCGCAGCAGCTCGAAAAAAGGGGTGAATGACTTCACACGTGTCGGAGGAGGCGTGTGCTCGTCCGCATCCTCCAAGGGTCACGGGCGTCACCGGTGATGGGGACGCACGAAGGGGTGGGACAATTGGATATCCAAAATTGGGAGAAAATGGGGAAAAATCAGAAATAAAATTATATAAAAAAAAAAATGCTTGCATGTTAAGGGGTTAATCTTTTCCTAGTTAGTTCAATGTTAAGTAGTTATGTAGAAATGCTGTAGACCATTCTGTAATGGCGAACAGAAACAAAGAAATTGTCCTAATATTATGTTTTTAAATTAACCAACACTCACTGTAAAGTTTTCATTGTGTTTTGACACAAATGAACTTATATTATTTTATATTTTATATATGTATATTTTATAAACTTATATTAACTACAATGCTTTTCTCCAGGCTATACACACACAGCCAGACTCTAGTCTGTTAGTTTGACCTGTGATTGACTCTTCACAGGATCTGCGTGGTTCTCTGCAGCGAGTGAGCAGCTTCCTGCAGTGCCCTCTGCTGGAGGAGGAGCTAACCAGTGCTGAGAAGGGCTGCAGCTTCAGCACCATGAGAGAAAACTCTATGGTGAATTATACTCTCGTTCCTGAGGAGATCATGGATCACAGCAAGGGAACGTTCATGAGGAAAGGTGGGTCTGCAGAACCTCTAGTCGAGTTTTTCTTAATCCTGGTCCAGGATGCCCACTGTCCACATCCTGTACATTAAAGTGCTTTTCCTGTTCGTAATGGGCTGTTAATCAGGTGATTATTTGGATCAGGAACATCATTTTCAGGAATCGTTCAAACTATTTAAACCAAGCAGGTGGACTTATGATAAGGATGAGATGAGTTTTTATTAGTGTAAGACAAATATAAACTGAGTAAGTATAAAAAGCACTTTTGAAATCATTATTTCATTTATTGGAAAGTGTGTGTGTCTCGTTACATCTGCTGTAAAAGTAACACATAATTTCAGAAAAAGAGCATCATACTGAATGTAAAACATGGTGGTGGTAGTGTGATTGTCTGGAGCTGCTTTGCTGCTTCAGGGTCTGGACAACTTGCAGTAATAGATGGAACCTTGAATTGTGCTGTTTACCAGACAATTGGTGGTTGGTGTGGCACAGTGGATAACACCACTATCTGCTAGTGAGTTACCACAATGTGTGGGAGACTGGGGTTCAATTCCTGGTTTGGGCGACTGAATGCTGCGCTACACCAATAAGAGTCCTTGGGCAAGACTCCTAACACTACATTGGTCCACCTCTGTAATAGTAATGACCTTGTAAGTCACTTTGGATAAAAGTGTCAGATAAATGCCGGAAACAAACAATCCTGAAGGAGAATATCCCGCCATCTGTTCATGACCTCAAGCTTAGGCATACTTGGGTTCTGCAGCAGGACAATGATCCTAAGCACACAAACAAGTCCCCACCACTGAATGGCTTCGGAGTGGTTTAGTCAAAGTCTGATTGAGATGCTGTTGATCTTAAACAGGATGTTTATGCTCAAAACCCTGTAATTCGGCTGAATCAAAACCATTGTGTAAAGAAGAGTGGAACAAAGTTCCTCCACAGAGATGTGAAACACTCGTTGCCAGTTATCAGTAAAGATTGATTGCAGTTATTAGCTTTAGGGGGCAGGTACTTTTTCACATACGGCTAGATTGGTTTGAATAGTTTTGTTTTCCTTTTATAAATAAAAAAAATAAAATAAAATACAATAAAAAGTGTTTTTTTATTAACTAATGTTATCTTTGTCTGATATTAAAGTTTATTTGATAATTTAAAAAATATCAGTATGACAAAAAGGCAAAAACAAAAGAAATATGTAGGGGAACAAAAAAAAAAACTTTTTCACGCCAGATAGATTGAGACTGCTTCAGGTACTGAATCATTTTCTTTGATTTTGCTATTTATAAGTATATGTTTGAGTAAAATGAACATTGTTGTTTTATTCTATAAACTACGGGCTACATTTCTCCCAAATAAAATACGGGCTACAAATTCCAAATAAAAATATTGTCGTTTAGAGCATTTATTTGCAAAAAATGAGAAATGGCTGAAATAACAAAAAAAAGATGCAAAGCTTTTAAACTTCAAATAGTGCAAAGAAAAAAAAGTTAATATTCAATAATTTTAAAATTTTATGAAATCAATATTTGGTGGAATAACCCTGTTTTTAAATCAGTTTTCATGCACCTTGGCATCATGTTCTCCTCCACCAGTTTTACACACTGCTTTTGGATAACTTTATGCCACTCCTGCTGCATGTATATCTTAAACACAACTCTCTCACAATTCCTCTTTCGGCAGGTAAAATTGGAGACTGGGTAAACACCTTCTCTGAACAGCAGAGTCTCAGATTTGATGACGTGTTCGCTTCCAAGATGGCCGACTCCTCTCTGAAGTTTGTGTGGCAGAATCCTGAAGAGACAGCGTTGCTGAAGTCGAGGATAGACACTGAACTTCCAACTCGCCATGCAGCTTAAATCCTTACAGTCATTAGCAGTGGTTGTGTTCTCTATATATGGTTTGTCTATACGTCTATACGTTGGTTTATGTATTTGTTTTTATATTCCAAATCATGCTGTAGTGTTTCTGTTGGCCCTTTATCATTAAATATTGTGCCAGTGTGTTTAGAGTTAAAAGAACAAAGTTTTTACATTTTTTTGTGTGTAAAAGTTTTTCATTTTTCCAAATGTGTTTATAATAAAGAAGTGGTGCTTATGTATTTTGTAATGATAGCCTTTTATGTACTTTTACTGTGTCTGTTTTGTCAGCACATGTGGTGTTAATATAAGCGTATATAAACTATACAGGGTTGGTTTTACATTGTAAGCTCTGATGCACTGAAAACAAGCTATGTAGATAGTTTTTTCAACATTTTAAGGATATGTGAAGTATTAAAATATAATTGGTATTATATTTTTACATTTGTTATGTTTTTTCTCATGTAATGAATGCAATAAATTCTGAACATACATTTAATAATAAATGTGTTTTTGTTATATAATGCTTTATATAATGCAGTCATTTATTGTTACCTACAGCACTGTTTATCGTGTTGTTGATTGTTATAAAGATTGGGCTTTTATAAAAATACTGTGTTTATAATTTCCACTATGATGTCCACTTACTATTTCATCTATTATATAAAAAAAAATGACTGAGAAAATCTCTGAGCCTGTGAGTGTGTTCTCAATGAATGGGGTGAATAGAGCCAAACAGCTAAAGTCTCAAATTACCTGTCCAAAATCAAATTAAAGTATTTTCGGGATAAAAACAGCAAAGAAAACTTACCTATATATATTTCTATTTCTCTACAACAAATGTTTTAGACAGCAGGGATGCTGGCATTACTGCTACTGTGAGCTGGTGGAGACACAGCCAGGGCATGTTTGAAAGGCGTATAACTGGAGTTTAAATGCTTTAAAAGTTTCTGTAGTACTGAAACATTTGATGATATTCCATGTTGAAAAATGAAAACGTGTCTGAAACATCTAAAACGGGTTCTCATGTGTGTGTTCTTGTCTGCAGATGTTCTCTGGCTGGAGGTGCTGGCAGCCTGGTGTCTCTCCTCGTCGATTTTTATGGTTTCCAGGTAATCCAAAAATAAAATATCATTGAAAAGTTAGAAGGGTTGGACAATGAAACTGAAACAGGAGAGTTGAGGTGCACATTGAATTCTGCCGTGATTTGATCAGCCGTGGTTTTATGTTTTTTGGATACAATCCGGGTTAGCAGCCGAACATCCCTTTCAGACAGCTTCCTCTTACAGCGTCCACAGTTAATCCTGTTGGATGTGGTTGGTCCTTCTTGGTGGTATGCTGACATTACCCTGGATACCGTGGCTCTTGATACATCACAAAGACTTGCTGTCTTGGTCACAGATGCCAGCAAGACGTGCGACAACAATTTGTCCTCTTTTAAACTCTGGTATGTCACCCGTAATGTTTTGTGCATTGCAATATTTTGAGCAGAACTGTGCTCTTACCCTGCTAATTGAACCTTCACACTCTGCTCTTACTGGTGCAATGTGCAATTAATGAAGATTGGCCACCAGGCTGCTCCAATTTAGCCATGAAACCTCCCACACTAAAATAACAGGTGTTTCAGTTTCATTGTCCAACCCCTGTACTTTATTTCAGCAATTCAGTTCAAAATGTGAAACTCATATATTGTATATATGTAATACACACAGAGTGATCAATTTTAAGTTCTTTTATTGTAGATGATTATGGTGTACCGCCATTGATAATTAGAGTATTATATAAGACCAATTAATAAATCCACGTCTCCATAAAAGTTGTCAGCAGAGGGAAGCATGAAGTGTTGTGTTTTTCGGGAAAACACTGCACTGATTTTGGACTTAATAAAACACTGTGGAACAAAGTCAGTTTAATTTCTTCTGCATCAGTCCTTCATGACTCTTATTTACCAACAATATGAGAGGATAAAAGAATGAGCAGAGTTCTTTTAAAATGTTTTTAAATGACTTCTGTGAGGAAATTAAAAAGCACACAAGTTTTATATTTATTACATGATGTTTGCAGATGGCATTGAGGCTCTATCCTTGCCTAAACTGGCTGTTAGCATAGAGGCTAATCCACTCCAATACTTATGAGTCCACCTGCTTTTGTCTCTTAGCATTGCAGAACTTTAACTTTCTTAAAGCTGGCTGCTAACATCATAGCTAAACCATTTCAACTCTGCTGAGACTGGATGCATGTTAGCATAAAGGCGAACTAACCTACTGCTTTTCCACACTTTCAAACAATGTATTTTAATAAAGTACTGGTAGATGACTTGATGCATAAAACTGATTTATTGTTGTGGGAATGTATGGATGGTCGATTTTATCGAACCCTTTTGTACTGCACTCTGCCATATTGCATGCACAGTGCAATGTTGGGCTTGCATTGTCTTTCTACAGGGAGGGACAGCAAACAACTAAACAAAATAAAGCTCTCGAAAGAAATAAGAGAGCACTTAAAAATGATTGATTTCTCTGATTTTAGCAAATTGAAAACCTCTGAAATATAATCAAGAGGAAGATAAATGAGATCACAAGCCATCAAACCAAACTGAACGGCTTTAGTTTTTTGCACCAGGAGTATACGACATAAAGTTACCCCAAAGCAGTGTGTAAGACTGGTGGATGTGATTAAAAAACAGGGTTATTCCACCAAATATTGATTTCTGAACTCTTAAATTTTTATGAATATGAACTTGTTTTTGTTTTTTTTTGTTTTTTTTGCATTATTTTAGGACTGAAAGCTCTGCATCTTTTTTTTTTATTTCAGTTATTTCTCATTTTCTGCACATAAATGCTCTAAATGACAATATTTCTTTTGGAATTTGGGAGAAATGTTGTCAGTAGTTTATAGAATAAAACAATTCATTTGAGTTCATTTTACTCAAACATATACCTATAAATAGCAAACTGATTCAGAAACTGAAGTGGTCTCTTCGTTTTTTTCAGAGCTGTATGTAATCTTTAATATGCAAAAGCAGATGTATCAGTCATATCAAAGCCCTGGAAATCAGGGACTGTATTTGCGCCGCTGATGAAACAGCAGAAGGCTACAGATAAGCCACAGTCATTCTTATGGAAGAGCAGGCTGAGAACAGATCGAGAGAGGCTTATTACAGATCTCCATGTGGAGCTTGTTGGAAGATGCAGATCTCCCCCTCCCTGTTCTTGATGAGGGGAGGCTGGTATTACCTGGTAGAGCTCTGCACCTGCAGTCATGAGGGCTCTTGACGTTTGCATTTGAGAAAACGAGACGGCAGACACCTGAACTTGTTGGAGAAACCTTGCAGGTAGAGCAGGTCGGAGATATAAGATTTAAGTCCTTCAGAGGGAGGCATATAAACGTTAATCTAATGGCACCATACCTGATGCCCAAGGTGAGTTAAACATGTATGAGTGGTGGTGTATAGGGGGACTATACAACATCCTCACCTCCCTAAAGCGCTTGTCACTGAATGCAATCAAATCCTCACAGAAAAGTCATAGTATCTAGTGGAATGTTTCCCATGGACAGAAGATAAAACTTCTGGACAATTTTTTTTTATACATTTATTTCCAGAAGAAACATTAAACGAGCATGTGTCCTAATACTTTGGTCCTTACAGTATATAAACTAGTAAGATGACGATATCAACTGTGACATTTTAAAGGACATTCTGATTAGTTAAAGGAGAACTCTGGTGTAAAATGGTTGTAGTAAAACATGATAAAAAGTACTTCTCTTTGTTGAACAGCTCTCTCACAGCTTTCTGAGATACAGTATTTTGTGCTTTTTGCCTAGCACTCTGTACAAACTGCACTTTGGGGCATATTTTGCCTCGATAAATCGCTTTTTACACCGTTATTCAATTTTACACCGGAGTTCTCCTTTAAAAGGGTGAAAATAAATAAATGAACAACCTACGGACATGAGCCCCTAAACTCTGGGCACTAACTTGGTCAGTTTAACGCCTTCCACATTTCTCCTCTCCTCCCAGATGGAATCCTTGACCATGTGTAAATTGGCAATGTGTTTTAGCCATGCTACCAAATCAGCGACACTACCTGCGTCATGCTTGACAGATGTTTTGCAGCAGATTGACAGATTTTTTTTATATCTTCACAGATTCCACCGACTCACAGTCTTAAAGACTTTGTCATCATCTGCTGCTGTTTTGATCTGATCCTGTTGTGAGTGCACCCTTGGTTTCTCTCTTCTTTAAAACACACCATGTTCAACACTTTTTTAATGCATCTGCTCAAATTCCATTCTTTTCATAGCTTTAAAATGCACAACAAGGATTACAGAATAAAGGTAACTTACTCTTAAAACCTACAACACTGAGGCCTGGCAATCAACACACATATAACACTAATGCATGAGTAGGATAAGGTAGCTTTGGGTAACAGACATTGCAAAGATGGTAAATAAGGAAGAGGCCACACCCAATATGCAAATATATGATGCCAGGAGCCTTATGGGAAGCCGTATGATCCAACACTGTAGAAAGAGCATTGACAGTTGGTTAAAATCACATTTTATTATTGGCTCAACAAACATTTTTAAGTTCTCTATACATCATTTTGTTGAATTGTACTGGTCAGTGAGTTCACTCAACTTGATAATATTAGTTCTTATGACTTAGCGTATTTTGTCTTCAATAGACTTTTTGGTTTTCATTCCAAAAAAATGCAGGCTTTACAATACCAGAGGCTCAAACCAAGAGCAGACATTTAGAACAATGGGTGATTGGGTGATTATAATAGAAAGAACCTAGAATTAAAAGAAAAAAACTTTGATTTCAAATGAATGATGTGGGTAACCTTGAACACCTCGAAGCATTCAGCTTTCTCCTGTTAAAGTCCAACATAGCCAGCGTCAGGACTTTTATTACATATACATTATGTGTCTCTGTAGCACAGATTACTTTGACTAGCCAGAGGGGAGAAGAATAAAATAGTAAATGCGTCAGAAAGAAAGCAATTACCTGGAAACTGGTACTCTGAAGTTGAAGGGGAACTGGGAGCACTTCATAGCTGATAAAATGTACGATATTTTCAAAACTCAGTCTAATTCTGCAGGAACTAATTCTGTGTGTGATTCCCCTAAAGGCATGCACGCAATGACTTATGCTAAGGGTTAATAAATGACTGGCATTTCTTGAAGAAGTGCACACTGCCCTTCTTCACCTGTACAGGTCAGTGTCATTTGTGGTAAATGATGACATGTAAAACCATGGCTGAATCATCAGAGTGATTGGACATTTTGGTGTAGACTAGAGACCAAGAGGCCTCTGCTTTTGTGAGCAGACTTTTGCTAAGTACATTAATAAAAATGGTCAGTGGGTGTGATAGCAGAATACTAATGAAGCCCCGACAGACGTGGCATTTACACTCTGTCATCTCCCATCAGCAGCCGCGGTGCCAAGGCCTACAAAAGGTATTAAACTCTCAAATCAGCCAAAACTGGCCAAAAGTCAAGTCACAGCACAGGGGTGAGGCTGAGGTGATAGTGCTTGACCTCTCTCATGACCCTGTCACAGCACAGACAGTGATTACTGGGTCAGCGTGTCCAGAATTTGCAACAATCTCTGTAGAAAACTTGATCTCCGTCGTTTCATTTTCCTCACTTTATAGAAATGAAGCAAAAATAGTTTGCCATGTTGGAAAATATGCAACCAAATTTGCAGTACAGATCAGAGACTAAGCATTTTTCCTACTCATTAGATCAGTTAAAAGTTCAGAAGAAAATACGTTTTTTTATAAGTTTAGCCCAGGGGTGTCCAAACCTTTTTTTGTTGGGGGCCAGAAGGAGAAATATATTTGAAGTCACGGGCCACAGACTCTGTAATAAATAATTCTTTAAATAAATAATTCATTTTCCTGATTACCTTCATTTACACATCATTTTACTTGACTTACTATCTTTATCTTTGACAGTGTTGTGTAAAGTAAGATTTTTCAAATTGATGTTTAATTTCATGGTGTCTCTTAATATTAAACTTCTTAATTACAGCAAGTTTTAGAATCTTTGGCCTGTTTTTCTGCGCTAGAAATGCGCACCCTCTCTGCTTTTAGACTCTTTGGCCCGTTTTTCTGCGTTACAACTTCACCCTCTCTGCTTTTAGACTCTTTGGCCCGTTTCTGACACCTAGCTCAAACTTTGAATCTCACATTATAAAAACCTGCTTAACAGCGGGCCAACTTTCATTCTATTTCTAAAATACCTCGCGGGCCGCTCCGAAAAAGGAAACGGGCCGCAAATGTCCCGGGGGCCGTAGTTTGGACACCCCTGGTTTAGCCAATTTGGGTCAGTGTAAAATTTCAATAGCAAAATTGCAGTTCCAGTACAATTTAGCCAATTTAGTGTAATGGACAGAAAGGGCACAATAAAGATCTTGTAGCTAATTTATTCCTTTTCAGCCGAGGATGTCAATCACTTCATGACTAAGTGTAGCCCTGCATTCTTATTATACAGCAGAATACCATTTTTCCGGGGGATACTTAAAAAAAAAATGTCCGTTTTGTCATTAGAACATATCGGCATGGGCGGAGCTACACATCATACTGCAGTCAGCCAGAAAAGACAATAGACTTTGTTTGATTCACTTTTGTGAAACACTGCACATTTTTTTTAGAAATGCTGTATTAAATCTCTAGGTGCATGAGTTTATGCCAAGCTAAGGCGTAAAGTGTTTTAGAATGCTAACTGTTTTTAATTTTGAACAGTTTAATAGTTTAAATATAATAATATAATAGTGTAATGGTTTATATGGTTGAACAAAAACAGAAAGGACTGACGCAACTGTTTCTATACATGAAATTTACCTGCAATTCCAGAATGGCCCAGTACAGATAATGTATTGCACAGAAAGGCGCACTCCACTGAAGTGCAGCATTTAACAGGAGTTTCAGTTATGCCATTCAGAGCCGAGTATATCTGACTGTAGACTAAAGCACACCTCACTAGCGGCTAACCGCGCTAAGCGTTTACCATGTTTAAGCAAGCTACGTGGGTTGAACTGATAGCTAATATTACCTTGGCTTACTGGAACACTCAGGGTTAGTGTAGCGCTGTCGGGTGGTATTTATTAGTGCTAACCGCAGCTAGCGCTAGCACACAGCATTAGTGGAAATGCCAAAATTTAAGCTTACTGTAAATAAATGCCCAAATAAACAGCTTTCAGGAGACAAATCTGTGTAGATTAACATCCAGCGCTTGTTTGACCTTAAAAGAAAATGTTATTTTAAGAATTACAGTTTTGTTTACTTAGCTTAGCTTTACTTAACTTTGTTAACCTCTCACCACCGCCCAGTGGCGAGAATTAAAACATGGCGGTACCGTTGTTCCTTAATAGTGTTGCATAATGCACCTTATAATCCAGTGTATGAGCCGCCTTATGTAAGAAAATAGACCAGAAAATAGACATTAATTGATAGTGAGTCTTATAATTCGATGGGCCTTATAGTAGAAAAAAATACACTGTGTGGTGAAATTATGTGCTGTGTAATTTCACTCGACCCTCACCCCTGTAGCCTGTGTCAGATACACAGGTTACATTAAACAATATGTTTTCCTCATCCATTGTCTGGCTGTAGGTACACATGTTCTGCTGAAAGGCGTATCAGTGGGAGATGGGAAAATCATTGGCACTTAGTGGGAGCAGATCAGTGGTTGTGGAGCTGGACGGTGCGCTGGTGTGTGCTCAGCTGTTCTCCTGACTCATGTTCTCCTGCTGTCTCCTGGTAGCACACGTCTGTCAACAACATCCTGACAATCTCACGCTCTGCATATGCAGTATGTACACAACACATCATACACGCAACACATCACACACACTGAGGGTTTGTTTTCATGACAGGACTAACATTTGTATGTAAACTTTAACACCATTAAACCGCAAATCTGTGTTTAATAATAAATGTACATTAAATGAACAATATGTACTGCATGAAAGTAAGTGCGTAAATGGATACCACAGACCAATTTCCAAACACTTGAAGAGATTTGTCTGCCCCACCCTCTTTTTCCTAGATGCAAAGCTGAGGCAAGTTGTCAGATTGAGGTCACTAAACCTACACAAACGAGTGCAAGACGAGTTTAAGGACTCAAACTCATAAGATGGTCAACTAATGTTTACATTTGCAATGGTAATGTGGATTAATATAATATCATCAAATGCTGCACTTCAGGCTAAATAAGCTAAGACTTATGTCTGTTACCAGAAAAAAAACAGCTCTGCTCTGAATCCTCTGTTTTGTCTCTTGAATTGTGTAACACTTTGTGTTTTACCCCCTAATTTTACCCCCGTTTTTCAGTCTGCCCAAGTTCAAGAGAAAATTAGCCAGTTAGGAATTTGTCTTGTAGTCCTTCTGGGCTCCAAGCTGTCTTTATCGTTAAAACACATTTCATATATTTACTCATGTTTTACTCTGTCTTTGATCATTACCTGCCCTGATGGGATTACAAGAAGTTTGGTTGCTATTAGAAAACTGAAATTCTAAGGCTTGGGCATGTGCAAAAAAATGAATGAAAGTTAATAGAAGAAACGAGAAATTAAAAATGGCAAATGCATGAATGTAGGTCAGTATGTGAGTATATGTATTTTGGAGGCTGTTGGCAAGAGGGAAACGGGGATTTGATAGAAAAGGAAACGCATGGGAGTGAATGGGAATATTAAGCTATTAGGTTATGCAAAATGAAAAATATACAATAGTGGTTCAAAATGACATATATACACACTAAGAAATGTAAGTACAGATTTGTACTTGAAGGGGTACAAAGCTTGTTGCTGGGGCTGTACCTTTTATTGAGGTACAATAAAGTACCATTCAGTGAAAGTCCTTTTTTGTACTCATGGTTTTTGTGCCAGTAAAGATTATAAAAATTATTATCAACTAAATATGGCTCAAAAACTTGATGATCCAAAATTGTCTGGCTTTCAAATGAAAAACATGCAATTAAAATATATATTGTTTATTATTACAGTGATGCAGAATACTGAATGCAACCTTTAGCTGGTTAAAGGGTACAAATCTGTACTTATTGCTGTTAGAAATTACTTTGTACTTCAGAGGGAACATCTGACCCTGTAAAGACCAATATTGTACCTTTGAGGGTGCAAATTATGAATTATGAGTGTACCTTTGAGTACAAAAAAGTACTCATATCAAGAATCAGAAGTCATTGATGCAGTAAAAGCTGACAACAGGCTTAAAACTTCAGTCCATACATCGGCTCCCAGTGTTCCTGTGGATGAAGGCCAGGTTGTTTATGTAATCCCACCTCCTCCACCCATGCCATTACCCACAAGAAAGTGCTGCCCCAGCTGAGAGTGTGTTCTGAGACAAGTCGGACAGGCTTTGACACAGCTATGAATATTTTACACGCTAAAGTGGTGCGAGCCTGTGAATTACCAGGCTCGATTAAAACAGGAAAAAAAAATAAACTCAGCCTTTTCAGAACACGCTAGTATCACAGTGGGGATGCGTTTACGCAGATAGCATTACCTGAAAGATTCAGAGCGTTACGCAGAGGAGCACTACATGCCGTGTAATTCTTCTCCTCTAGAATTGCTGTTATCTAACCGCTTAAAAGCTCTGAAGCAACAGGAGACTGAAAAACACATTCTGTTATACGCACTTACTAAGAAATCAAACAGTACACACTTGTTGGCGGTCAGGCTTCCACACATGGGATTTTTCAGTGTGTGGAAATGTCAGATGCAGCACTTTCTTTATGTTTCACTTTGGTGTCCGTGTTTTGAAACAGTTGAACAGCTGCTGAATCAATGACTCTATTTTTTTTAGTAGTTTCAGGATTGATTAACAAACAGTTATTATTAGAAAGGTTCAAGTATAGACAATACACCCCACCAAAATAGCTCTAATTTGTCAGGGCATGGGCTCTATGAGACTTCTGAAGGGCTCCTGTGGTATAAAAAAAAGGCAGAGAAGAAGAATGGTGAGAACAGTCAAGGACAATCCACAGACCACCTCCAAAGAGCTGCAGCATCATCTTGCTGCAGATGGTGTCACTGTGCATCGGTCAACAATACAGCGCACTTTGCACAAGGAGAAGCTGTATGACAGAGTGATGTGAAAGAAGCCATTTCTGCAAGCAAGCCACAAACAGAGTTGCCTGAGGTGTGCTTTTGTGCTTTTGCATACCTCAGGCGACTCTGTTTGCTTGCAAAAATGGCTTCTTTTGCATCAACCTCCCATACAGCTTCTCCTTGTGCAAAGTGCGCTGTATTGTTGACCGATGCACAGTGACACCATCTGCGGCAAGATGATGCTGCAACTTGCAATTGGCCACCTTAAATACCTTTTCTCATGATTGGATACACCTGGCTATGAAGTTCAAAGCTCAATGAGGTTACCAAACCAATTTTGTGCTTCAGTACGTCAGTAAAAGTAGTTAGGAGTATTCAAATCAATAAAATGATAAGGGTGCCTATACTTTTGCACCGGTCAAATTTTGGTTTGATGCATATTGCAAATTTTCTGTTAGTATAATAAACCCCATTTCAATCCTGAAATATTACTGTGTCCATCAGTTATTAGATATATCAAACTGAAATGGCTGTTGCAAACACCCAAATATTTAGAACTAAAAATGATTAAGATTAATAGGGGTGCCCAAACTTTTTCATATGACTGTATCTAGTCAACAAGGCTTCTGTGACGAATGATATGACTAACGTGTTGTGCCTAAGAACAGATGGGCTATATGTTGGACAGTGAGTGGGAGTGGCAGGTAGGTGTTTCTGTTAAAGTGGACAGTAAAAGTAGAGCAGTAAAATATTCATAAGGGTTTTACATTTACATGAAATGTCTTCTGGAGCTTGTAGGAAATGCAGGACTTGCTTGTTTTGTAGGACAAGAAGAAAAAAACTGTGCTATAGCACACTTGCACTCTGGACTTCATGTTGCTGAAACCTTTCTAATCTCTATTTATTTTTTATTATTTTGGGGTATTTATCTATCTATTTTGTATATTCTATTTTTATTGTATTCTTTTTTCTTTTTTTTTATCTATATATCTATTTTAATAACAGCTCTTGGGTGTAAACTGGATCGTGAGATCACAATTTCGTTCCACCTCATGTACCACATGTGATGCGAATGACAATAAAGTCTCCTTGAATCCTTGTTGTTTGTGGTGGAAATGGGTCTGATATGTATATGTGTATGTATGATTATCTTTGTCTTGTGTCGTCATGGTACCCAATCATTTGTTCTGTGAAAAACCACATAGAGATGCGCGCTTCTTAAACATAGTAATTTATTGACATTACAAATGAAAAGTACAAATTCTGTTTGTTCAGGCTTGTCTTGTATACATATCAGTCATGAGTGAAGCACGGAGAGAAGAGAACCTCTCTGAATCCCCCCTTATGATGCTGTGGATCCAGGGCAGGTAGGCTGAGATCTTCATGTAAACCGCTTTCTCCTCCACATTGCAGGCCTTGTCGAATGACAGGATGCCAGCAGCGTATACTCGGTTGGTTTTGGGTTCGAGGAACGCGAGAGCTCCTCCTGCATCTCCAAAGCAAACGTTCTCCTGAAATTTGCTGGGTCCTGTGCAGAACATTTTGTCGTCCACAGTTGGAGTGTTTGTCGCAACTTTGGGGGAGTATTGTCCCTGGCATTCAACCACAGGCAAGGAGAGGAACTTGAGAGTCTCTGCGGGAGTAAAGTGTATACCCCAGCCCCATCCAGCGACCACACCCATCTGTCCCGCCTTCTCGGCCTGGTCCTCTCCACTCTCAGGCATAGGGATGGGGAAAATGCTGTCGCTGAAGGTCACTGGCTCTTTCAGCTGGATCAGAGCGAGGTCATTGTCCCAGTCTGAGGTGTTCTGAAAGCCTGGGTGTAGGAACACCTGTGAGGGTTACATAGACAGTACTTTAAATAGCTATAAAAATTTGTATTCAAATAGTGCAAGAATTGGAAAAAAAATGTGAAAAACTATTTTTCACCAGTTAACTCAGCAATTTTAGCAAACATATTTTTAAAATGAGGAATGTATTTTGGGAAAAATGGGTTTGTAAACATATATAAATGAGTGCTAACAGTTGAACAAAGTTTAGTAATCAGGTGATTGTGAATGGAGAATAATTATGTTTCTGAGCATATTAAAAAGAAAGGTGTATAAGGGGGGATGAAGTCTCTAGAATCAAAAGAGATGGACAGGAAGACTAAAATTGGAGCACAAATCGAAATTTTAAGTTTTTTTCCCACTTAAATCTTTAAAAATTTAAATCTTTCTTTTTAATATTATCAGAAACAGTTACTCTATTTACAACCACCTGATTATTACACTGTTTTTAACTGTTAGCACTCATTTATATATGTTTATAAGCCCATCTGTTTTCACTCTTTCTTTGCAAAGTATTGCCAAATGCCAACGCACCATTGGGTTGCCATGGTTTACCAAGCATTGTCTTGTCTAATGGCCATTCTGTATAGGATTCATGTCCATTTCTGGTTTTGGATATTTATCTTTGCCCTATAGTTTAGTTTGCCTGGTTCTGGTTGATATACTGGTTTTAAGCCTTTACTTATCTCTCATAACTGTTTTGCACATGAATGCTTCGTTTGGCTTGCTGGTTACTTGGTTGTTTATCCGGTTTAATTAAAGCATCTGTTACCATTAAAATTTTCATCAGTTCTGACTATTTATAAGATTTTTAATATTACCTTTTTTGGTTTTCTGTGTGGAAAACCCAAAGTTTTGGGTTCTTCTACTGAAAATATGTAACCTCACTCATTTACAACGAATATTTGAATACATATTTAAGCATAAAGCATAGTTTTATCAATATTGTACAGAGAAATAGAACTCAATCCACAGAATACTGAAAACTGTATGGTGTTCAACGCACACCTGTAGAGGTAGTCCAATTGGGAACCAGGACATATTTGGTGTCAGATTGGATCAGGTGTAGTTAAGCATTTGGCCACTTGGGAAGCCCATTTGGGTTCCAATAAAAACACATGTGCAAACCCATTTAGAGCCCATGCCCATCAGGAACCCACCTAGCCTGTGTGCCACCTGTGCACCTCAGCAATTGATGGTTTTGTTGTCTTTCTCAAGGGCACCTTAGCTGTGTTCCATTACTCCCCCCACCCCCATTTCCTGCTGGTGAAGGGAATTGGACTAGCAACCTTCTGGGGACCCAAGCCTACCAATGACAGGTAATTAATATTGAAGTTCACAGTGGTTTGTGCATTTACCTTCTCCACTGCCACTTCAGTAGAGGCATTAGCGTTAACTCGTCGGAAGATCCCTAGGTAGACTTTTGGGACCAGGGGCTCTTTACCCTGGGTGTGCTCTCGAGTTTTCCTCACGAACAGGTTTCGGCCCGCGGTCAGGATCCAGCGTGGTGCGATCAGAGCTCCTCCAGCGAATCCACCGTCCAGAACATTCTCACTGAGATACACCATGGCCTGCCAGGGGACATGAGTGGTGGCCAGGGCTCCTCCCACCATGCGGCGGTCCCTGTGCACTGAGAAACAGATCAAAATAATGTCAGAAAGCAAGTGGAAATTCATGTGACTGACTGTTTCATAAGCCAGGAAGGGAGGCCTGTGATGACGAAAAGGGGAATGATTAGACGATCAAACAATCTCCTTTTTCTCTGATGGTAATAGATTTAAAGACTTTTTTGCAGTTTGTGGTAATAGCTCTCCACTTACCGAAGCGGTTCTGCCTTCGCAATAGTTGGTAATTTGAGGACAACCCGTGGGCTGCCATGTGAAACTCTAAGGGAACAATTTCACTCATGAATGACTGCATTATTTCCAGGCCTAACCTAATGGAAGACTTTTTGGTGAAACTCTGAAGAATAAAATCTTTTTTATTAAATATGTATTGACTGGTACACGTGCCTGGAAGCATATGTATGAAAGATGATGTGGCGTTCTCACTACGTTTGTCTAAAAATGTGTTTCTGATTGTTAACACAGGCATTTTCCATCAGATTTACAGAAAATCGTGTGCCGCATTTTTACTCATACACCTTTAGGCTCATTTTAACCCATAACTAACCCATCAATAGACTTTTTAGCTTGTGGACACCTTAAAAATCCAAATATATTATTATTACTCCAAAATCGTCAACACATCTACAGCAGATAAACACTATAATTAAGCAATAATACATGTGCTGTGGCCGTGGATCAGCACAGCAGTGCCAATATTACATGTTATAGCACAAACCTCAAGTGTATTATTGCAATTATACCTCAGTTCTATTATTACTGATTAATAAAAGATTTTGAGTTAAAGAGGAGGAGAAAATACGACCTGTTTGGTTATAAACACTCTGCGTGTTAAAATAGTTGAATTGCTTTGCTGATTGGCTTGTAAGCGCTGCATCATTGCTAGGTTACCTGTATGTGGTGGAGTAATGCATGGAGAGCTTCAGTTATAGTGCATTAACGGCTGATAATGGCACTCATAGAATGCCTCTCAGCCAATCACATTGCAGGGTAAGAACTAACTGTGGCATAATACTCTATAATGACAAATTGTTTTTTAAGTAGTCATTTATATGTCTACAAATATTCATAAGTATTTTTTCAAGCGCTTCCCATCATGATAAATGTATTTTTTTTTATGTTTTCTTACACAAGTTTTATATCAAGTTGCATCATCCAGTAATGATGAATGTGCAGTGCAGGGGTGTCTATTTTACCTTGTGCAATATTTTTTTATCCTAAATCTAGCAAGGAACCAGTGATAAATAGACAATAATATATGACATAATAGCAGTAATACTTTCAAGGCTTGTGTGTAGGAATTAATAATAATGGTAATAATACCCTCAAGGTTTCTACTATAACGTGAGAGAGTGGCAGTAATGTACTGATCTTCATCGCTCGGCCTCTGGCCTTGTTACATCACTCCCTCTTGGATATTATTGTTTAATTCATCCACAGACTGTTTTTATCTAGACCAGATTTTTTTTATATGCTTCATGTGTGCGTGTGCATAAAAGACCAACAAGTCCAGCTTTTTTTTTTTTTTTTTTTTTTTAAGCTTTCTTTGTTCGACAAGATTTGGAACTTTGAAAGCTTTTTCTCAGCCGAAACTAATTACGTTTTTCTAATCGCCTATTGTTTGGGCCCTCAACTCAAAATGATAAGACATTCTGTAACAAAAACGGACATAATAAGTGTTTAAAGCTTTTAGTTTAAAAAATCGTTCTGTATTTAATAAGTCGTGTTGTGTAGAGTTATCTTAGCAAAGGCGCTAATTCCTAATTCTGAGTGAGACTATTCTTTCATTTGTCAGAGCTGCCACTGTGACCTTTTAAAAAAAAATACCTGTCTGCTTCATGCTGCATAATTACATCTTTTTTATTATTTCTGCCGAGGAGAGGGTGTTGGCAGGCATAGAAGGGTAAAATTAAAATGATTTATCTTCACCTTTGGCTTTCATGGTGGTTGCTATTCCTGAGCTTGCTGCTGTATTGATTTCTAGCACTGCTCAGCTCTTAGCTTGAAATGCTGAATACTACCAGACAGAAACATGGGGAGGTGGAACAGTATTGAGAGTGGCTTAAATCATGCAGAACTTTCTACTAGTAATCCTTCTTCAGACCCTGTGCAACTTTTTCTCTGTAGCTTCTGCAGCCAGGTCCTGTCAGTTTGATTCACTGATGAACATTATTGTTATTGAATGGAGCCTGTGCTGTGTGCAGTCCTGCGAGTCTTTTTTTTATTTTATTTTTTACCTGGGAAGTGTTCTTTGATCTTGTCCACTGAGAAAGCCTGTGATACACAGATCATTGAGCCCAGGAGGCACACGGCCACTGATAGCCTGCAGAAAACAAGAACATTAGCTGTCCACATAATATCGGACACAGAATAATGTCAGTGCAATAGTAATGGTAGGATGTGGTCATGTAGGGACAGTGCTTTCTTTTCTCATAGTTTCCCCCTAAGAGCATTTTGTTAGTGATCAACAACTCTGGAGATCTACCATTATTTGAAATCTACAGTATTTCCAGCTGCTGCAGGTATCTCCATTAAAAGAACAAGGTTTTTAATCTTTTTAAACAGACTGAAAAAGGGAGTTAGAGATAATAAAGTGCTATATAAAGAAAGGGTCTAAAATTAAGAACTGCAAAAAAGTAGATACTGAGTCCACCATAATGTTCCTTTAGCTTCACAAGCCAAAAGTCATGGGACTGGGAACTAGTATCATGTCCAATGAATTTTTTTTTGTCCCTAGAAGATAAAGGATGATGCTCTGAGCAGTGGGATGTTGTAACGCCAGGTAGTGAGGAGTGACGCGAGCACAGTTAAAAGTGCAAACAGGTTTATTAGCAGGAAGGCTAACAGATACTGCTAACAGAATAGCCAGGCAAACAAAGATCTCACCGATAACAGAAGACGTAGTCAAAAATACAGTCAGAGTTCGAAACCGAGAAACAGTCCAACCATACATCAAATCCAGAAAGGGCAAAACAAAAGACATAAACCGATAATCCGAAAACAGGGTCGTAACGTAAGGCAAAAACAGTACACAGGAAAACGCTTAGTATGCAACATGAGTCGACAATACCTCGCGGTTTTGTCTACAAACGGCCGCCTTAAATACAGGAAGCTAGAGGGGAATGAATCGGAACTAACTCAGAATACAGGCGATTCAGAGCGTCGGAGCGTAATGTGATTGGGTGAAGGTGAGCGGGTGTTGTTGATGTCATTGTTCATGGGATTTTGGGAAATGGAGTCCAGTAGTGTGGAAGGAGAACACAGCGGCGTGACAAATTCCCTTGTCTGTTTGCACAGACAATTCTAGCCAGACTCCGTTGCGCACAGTCATTACAACCCACAGTGGACAGCACTCTATAATAAATAGATGGTACCATGCATTTGGCACCCACTATCAGGCCTCACTCAAACTCTGATAATTCACATCGCTTGCCATGAGCATGCTCGCCAGTATCAGGCAGTCTCACTCACAGGATAACTCCTCACAACTTATACAGGTGTGATAATTCCCAAACTGTCCCTTTTCAATCCACATCATGATCAGTTTTCATACTGCTATCCCTTGACTTTTGTCATATCCATGTATATACTCTTGGTCTGTAATCCATTTGTGCTTTGCTTTTGAATGATTGAAAGCTTCTTTTCACCAACGCAAAGGCTGCAATAGAAAGTAGAAGAGAATCTTGGTTCAAGGAAAGAAGCTCTCAAAGAATCCCCATTCATCAAGACTCTTTCAGACTGAAGAACGCCTGTAGCTGAAGACTTCTTCATAAACAGAAGCTGGTCTGCTATTAGAAATAATTCATCAGTACTATAGCAATCCTGAACTGGCTAATTTTATATTCACATAAGATTATATTCAGCTATTTTAATCCCCATTAATCTCTGAGTCTGTTTTTAACAGGTCACCATTAGTGAATATTATACTAATACTAAGTGCATCTCAAAAAAAAAATTATATAATTGAAAAGTTACTTTATTTCTCTAATTCAATGCCATACTAACTCCCGTTTTACTCCCGGCCTGTGAAGTAAAACCACTCCAGATGATCCAGAATGCAGCAGCACGTCTGGTCTTCAACCAGCCAAAACGGGCACATGTCACCCCGCTGCTCATTGAGCTCCATTGGCTACCAGTTGCTGCTCATATGAAATTCAAAGCTCTTACAATCGCCTACCTGCTCCTTCCTACCTGCACTGATCACTCCCGTCATGCCTAGCTTTACGAAAGATTCACACAAAGCAATCCATACTGTTCTCATACAGAGTTCCACAATGGTGGAACAAACTACCTTCTACTACCAGACAGACCTGAAGACAGAGCTCTTTAAGAAGCACTTACTCTCCTAACACTCCTAACAAACTAACTACTTCTATCCTCATTTCCTTCTTCCCCTCCTTTACTCCTTTATCCCACTATTTCTATTTGACCTCCTTTAGGCCTTATTTAAAAAAAAAAAAAAAAAAAAAAGTTTTTTTTTTTTTTTTTTTTTTTTTTTAACCTTGAACTTCTATTACTTTATGTACATCATTATTTTAAGTCACTTTGGACAAAAGCGTCTGCCAAATGTAATCTAATTCAGTTCAAAATGTGAAACTCATATCATATAGATGTGTTACACACAGAGTGATATGTTTTAAGCGTTTATTTCTTTTATAGTTGATGATTATGGCTTACATCCAATAAAAACCCAAATATCTGTATCTCAAAAACATTTAATGTTATATAAGGCCAGTTGGTACTTTTGGCAGTGTGCCAAGTCCTGCTGGAAAATTAAATCTGCATTTGCATAAAAGTTATCAGCAGAAGGAACGTGTTACACTCTGTGTGTAATACATCTATAATATGAGTTTCACATTTTGAACTGAATTACTGAAATAAAGTAACTTTTTAATGATCTATTTTTTTTGAGATGCACCTGTAGCTCAAACAGCAGGACAGATAAGAGGTTTTAGAAGGTAAATAAAAGAGTTAGAGTTAATACAGTATGGAACCTCTTTACAGTGGAGCATTAAAACATAACATTGTATTTACCTAATATAACCCAAAAACCCTGTTTTACACAGATTCCTTTTTGTTTTTACAGTGGGTTCAGAACTGAGTGGAAGCTAACGGTAATGCTAATACACACATGCTATAGCGTGTGCACCACTATACAAACACACACACACACGTTGGAGTGATTTTTACTACAGTGTTTAAATGGAATCTGAATGGTTATGTAGGTCAGACAGGCTAAATTATAAGATATTAAACAAATTAAATAAATCAGTTCAGAATATTTCACTCTATAAAGTGTAGCTAAAAATAAAGTGATTTTACTTAAATATTAATCAGTATAACATCTTATCCACGCTGTATGGCTGTATTATTAATACAAACACAAATATCTGATCAGACTAGTAGAGGCTGATACTCAACATTAAGAGATAACACGATATTTACATCCCTAGTGTAAATATTTTGATATGATAGCTACAAATTCACAACTGGATTGTTTTTATTAACTAATTAATTAAGTACTAACTGTAGAATTGTCAGTCCTAACCACTTCTGCAGAGTTTAGTAGGACTAAATAAGAAAAATGGGAACGTACCACTTCATGATCATGATGAAACAGTCCTGCTGGCAGAAGCGTTTTTCTGAGAGTCTTTGCAGTATTGTGGAAGTGTTCAGAGTGTGATCGTCCAGTTTACGGCTTTACATATTTATACCTAACAGCCCTCTGTTCCCAAAAATGACACGCTGTAGCGGTTTCACAATCGGGGAAGCTCCAGCCTGGCACCGTTGTGGCCTTTGGGCCGGGTCCACTGGGGAATGGAGCCAAATAAGCAGCCTCAGTGAGAAAGCCCATCAGTGCTTGCTTGCAATGGCACGTAGTTGTGTGTGTGTGTGTGTGTGTGTGTGTGTGTGTGTGTGTGTGTGTGTGTGTGTGTGTGTGTGTGTGTGTGTGTGAGCTGCCCATGGCCCGATCAATCTCAGCTAGTGGTACAAAGAGCACTCAAACCCACAGCAGAGCACCGCAGGTTAAGTAATGGCCTTATGGTGAAAAATGCATAACAGCAGCTAACACAATGTGGGCTGAATTTAGATCATGTGTAAAAGCAGCAAGCACAGGCTGGCCCACATTTAGGTACTCCAGAAAATTGCTGATACAAATTATTGAATGTTCTTTTTTCAGTCGTATTTGGTTTAACATGGTTGTGCTTAATTTAATACCTGAAGGACATATTGTGCATTTGATGAGCAAACATAAAAATGGGTTTCATAACACTTTTGCTTTTACACAGTATTAGAAATATCCCCGTTTATTGAGCACATAAACACTTCAGAACAATGTGCAACTGGAAATTAGTCATGAACTCTGCTTCAGAGAGACAACAGCTACGACAGGTTGAGTTGCTTCCAGCTGCTGTGAAAATGTTCCAGGGCAAAGTCCAACTATCTGTCATCTCAGAACAGGTCTTGCACATCATTTGCGGGAATATCTACACGGTTTCATAAATGATCAGCATTTACTTCTGTAAATAAAAAATAAATAGAATAAACTGGTATTCCTGTAATAATGTAGTAATATAAATAGAAGATGACATTATTACCTCTATTAATTATGAGGCATGATGCTTGATCCAGGCTGGCTGTTTTGAGTATTTTGATCTTTCTTGAATTGCTAATCTTCTGGGGTTTTCTACACACTAGTCTCTAATGTTTACTCAGGATGGTGTAATAAAGAAAACACGTCCAGGTCTATGGATAGAAATACAGTGTTAATGCTGTTCGTAGGTAGAAACACAGAATGGCAGATTGTGGGATTATATAATAATTAGGGGTGTGACGAGACACTAATATCACGAGACGAGACACGATATTGGGTTCACGAGAACGAGATGAGATTTAAAAATAAATTTTTAAAGAAAACGTCAAAAATGAAAAATATTTGACAAAATCATATAACGCAAACTTAACAGACTGGTTTCTCTCACACATTGATTCTACAAGAAATAGAAATAAGAATAAAAATAAAAAAATAACTTTTCCAGGTCTTATATAGTACAAACAATAAGTGCAAATCACAACCAGTCATATTAAGCCTATGGTTTGTGTTTTTTTCAGCGGGTGGGGGGGTGGGAGATGCGTTTTAAAATCGTCAGCGTCCTGTCATTACTTTCCCACCACGCTCCGCAAATTTATTTGGGGCTTGGATTTGGCGCCCCCTCTAGTGCAGCGCCCCTATGCGTCGCATAGGCTGCAAAACCCCCTTTTTGCGCACTGCTCTCCACAATACTCGATCGCTACTGGGTTGCCAGATCCCGCTTAAAAAGTCCACACTTAACAATTTTTTTTGCCCCGCGAGTAAGGTTTAATATATTTAATATATGTATTCATACCCCTTGAACTTTTCCACATTTTGTCAACTTACAACCATAAACCTATGTGTATTTTATTGAGATTTTAAGTGATAGACAAACACAAAATATTGCGTAATTGTGAAGGGAAATGCAAATGATATATGGTTTTCAATTTTTTTATAAAATAAAAATCTGAAAAGTGTGATGTGCACAAGATACAGGAGCATCCGAGCCTCCACTACTAGACTCTGCAACAGCTTCATCCACCAGGCAGTCAGACTTCTCAACACACAGAGACAGAGCTGAACCTCACCCCACCCACCACACACCCAACACACACCCAACACACTCAACACACTCACACAAATCTGAACTGAACACCCCACGCCCCCTTTACACACACAAAGACTGAACTTCACCCACACACACACTCAGCACACAGAGACTGACATGTCTTTATTCCTTCAGCGATATTTGCTGCACACTTAAAAACTATAAACTATCTACCTCAGTAACTGCTGTGAATGTATATGTTCTATATGTCACAGTATGTTACACATCTCTGCACCTTATCCTCACTTAACACTCTATTATACCGTATCAGTACTGCACTGTCCTGTCTTTAAATTGTCTCGTCTTTTGTATTTATTGTATTTATTGTTATTTAGTGTTATAATTTTATATTTTATGTTGCACTGTCGTCACTCCTGCACTTTATGTTGTGTATTGCTTGTTGTTCTATGTTGCACCATGGTTCCGGAGGAACGTAATTTCACTACACTGTGTACCTGTACTCAGATGTAATGACAATAAAAGCCTCTTGACTCTTGACTTGACTTGATGTGCAAAAGTATTCAGCCCACTTTACTCTAAAACCCATAAATAAAATCCAGTGCAATCAACTGCCTTCAGAAGTCACTTAATTAGTTAATAGAGTCCAGCAGCTGTGAGTAATTTAGTCTCAGTATAAATATAAACACCTGCTCTGTGAAGGCCTCAGTGGTTTGTTAGAGAACACTAGTGAACAAACGGCATCATGAAGACCAAGGAACTCACAAGACAGGTCAGAGATTGTGGAGAAGTTTATAGCAGGGTTAGGTTATAAAAACATATCCCAAGTATTAAGCATCCCAAGGAGCACTGTTCAATCCATCATTCACAAATAGAAAAAGTGTGTGTATTCTACACCTGCAAACCTAACAAGCAATGGCTGTCCACCCAAGCAAGTAGAGCACTGGTCAGAGAAGCAGCCAAGAAGCCCATGGTCACTCTGGAGGAGCTGCAGAAATCCACAGTTTAGGTAGGAGAATCTGTCGACAGGACAACTATCATAAGTCATGCGCTAAATGCAAAGCGCTATATGGGGAGGAAAAGTAACACTGCTCATCTCCCTGAACCCACCATCCCCACTGTGAAACATGGTGGTGACAGCATAATGCTGTAGAGATGCTTTTCTTTAGCAGGGACAGAGAAGCTGGTCAGAGTTGATGGGAAGATGAGTAGTACTTACCATACACTTGTTGTCACAATTTGATTTATGACCCCTGATTGATGGCTTGATTTATGATCTTTTGATTTATGGTTTACTTTATGGCATGCTGACTGACAAGACTGTTTATTACCCCACCAGCAACCCCCACCCTTGTCTTCTGCCACAGACGTCACCTCACACCCACCCGGATGTAACTTGTTTTACGACCTACACAGACACCATCCAACACTATGTAAATTATCTCACAGTTGTTTGATAAGAGTCCCCCTCAGTGTTAATCGTATGCAAAAACAATGCTGTAGCCATGCTGTCTACTATGTATCAGATCTTGTGGTTTGGTGTGTGAGACTTTAAGCTTTGTTTAATTTGAAGACATTTAAAATATATGTTTTATATTATGGGTGTCAATTAAATCATTGTAAATGATCGGACTGTTAAATGTTTTTTAAAGCTATTGTGTGGTCGCATTTACCACCTAACCAATGTACGCTGGTCTTTTACTTTTTTGTCTTTTTGAGATGTCTTTAAGGTCTACATTTTAGGCACACATGGTTTAAATGTATGCTAAATGGAAAGTCAGACTTTACTTTGATTCTTTTCATTTGAGAGAACACTCAGAGGCCTTTAAGGCATACGTTTCAGGATCTTATGTTTTAAATGTAGGCTAAATGTATAGCAGTCTTTTACGTTTAGTCTGTTCATTTTGAGATGTCTTTAAGGCATACATTTCAGAACATTATGTTTTAAATGTAAAGTAAATGTATGGAATCCTTTTAGTTTTAGTCTGTCCACATTAAGATGTTTTTTTTTTTTAAGGTCTACATTTTCAGCTTGTTATGTTTTAAATGTGGTTGATGTTAAATGTTTGGATTGTTATTTGTGTAAAACAACACACTTTTACCTAAACACATTAAAAGTAAGATACATGTTTAATGTAATCTCTTAAGTGTAAATTCTAAACCTGTGAATAAAAATAATCTAATTTTCAGTTTAACAATTTTAAGAATCTGTATTGACACATAATACAACATCTACTAAACCTATTTACATGGTAGCTACGTTTCAAAAGCTACACCAATCACAGGCTAAATGTTTTAAATATGTTAATAGCGGTAGGAGTGGCCTTGTATATAGATGGCTCACAACTCTGTTGGAGGTACCCATTCAGACGCTAGCCTGAAAAAACCACGATGGACGCAAGCTTTCTTGGTAAGCATGACTTTTACAACAAAGTTTTACATACATTCTGTTGATTGTCATTTAAAAAGTGTTACAAATGTATTCTTGCTTAACAGGTATTTTCTTGGTCTAGGAACCTGTGAGCTGGAAACAATCCAAGCCGTTCAAAATATTGAAGGTTTATCTCAACTTTGTGAGGGTATGTGTGTATAAATTATATATGTCTTTTTATTCGTTTTGTTTAGATCTAGACATTCACTAGAAACATTTTCTTACATTTCCACAGAGTCTGTGAACACATCGGCGCATGTGGACCCTCTTGGTAAGTATTTCTAATTTTCAAATTTTTCTAATTTTCTAATTTGTGTTGTTTGTTGCTTGATGGTTACTTATATTATTTCTTTAGCAGGTCTAAAACGCTTAGTGGAAAGTATCACGCCACCCGGATTCGACAATTTGTACAAACAGCCAAAAAATCCTCAACTACAGGATATAACCAACAACAGCGGATACAGGAGAGCCTTTAAGCCGAACTTAACGAGCAGTCCGGAGGTGTTGCTTGGTAAACGTTGCAACAGGGAACCATCTTCAAGCAGAAAACGCATCAGGCTGGAAGACAGCTGCATACTGTTAGATACAGGCACATACATTTCGACATACTCTATATTTCAATTTGTCTTTTGTCTTTAAGATTAGCGACTCATATGTAATGTGCTCTATTCACAGATTTGAACAACGCTGGACAGTCTACGAATGGAGAAAGTGTGTTGCACAATGATGTCCAGGATGTTTTAAACAAGGACGAATGGTCGGAGGATTTGACGGACATCTGGGATCAGAACAGTTTCAGCGAACCAGTCGAAAAAAACTGTTGCTGCCGCACCACCGAATGTTGGAATAAACGCTTCGGACAAACACAGAGACACTGACGCAAATGAGTTACGATCAAACCAAGAGCATGAGCATCAAGATCAGGTAGGAACCGATGGTGATTTAAACAGTATTGGCGAGGTTTTAACTGTTCTAAGACAGCTTTCTGAAGAAAACAGAAACTAACAGAAGCTTGTATTAAATCTTCCCAAGACAACGAAAGGTTGTCACAGTTAAATGCAAAGATATCTCAAGAAAATTTGAACAATTTAATTGAGCTATGTAGACAATCTGCCGTTAACCGTAGACATGAAAAAGGTATTCAAGAGATACACAAACAACTAAATATATATGTGGAAGAATTTAGAAAATTTGATATGTCTGGTAATGTGTCAAAAGATCAATTCAAATCTTTAATACAAATAATGTTTAAAATGCAAAAGGCGTTAGAGATAAAATTATCGCCATTTCTGCCTATTGCGGGGCCATCCTCTCGTGTTTAGTGTTGCCAATAGTTAGAGGCTAGTGTTTTACACATTGTCACAGAAATCAACATTTTCACATATTTTCAAATGTATATTTACATCTAAAACAAGCAATCAGACAAATATGGCATCTAAAAGATTTTGGGGGTCAGACAACAACCCGTGTGTTAGAGATGAATATGATTCATTGAACCAGTTGTCTATTGATGAACAATTGCAGCGTCTAAGCGAAATGTATGAGACGAATGTTAACCCTAATGTTCAGCAAAACACCGATACACAACACTTTGACTACCATTATGTTTTGTCTAATCATTTAACCATTGACGAACAAATGCGGTATCTAAGTAATACGTATGATACACCTATTAACGGTCCAAGTAATAACCGACAAGTAACATTCACACAGGGTAATGCAGATGTTGACTTGTTTAGAAATCGTACCACACAACCCCCGCCATCTAAGCGTTGTAGGTTCAGTGATAGTTGGCAGACAGATGTTTTGGAACAGATGTCGCACAGTGAGCAGTTGTCTTTTCTACAGGACAATGTCAACCTTGTTTTAGAATCTGTAGAGAGGGATACACAAAACTGTCTACAAACTATTCATACAGATCAGGCAGGTGGTGGTACACATGAAAATAGACATCCGTCACTCGATCCGACAGCATCCAGCTTTGGTTTATCTGACAGCGATATTGCGGGGTTAGTGAGAAATGGTGGTGTTGTGGGTGATTACACTATAGTTCCGAGATTGCGGTTTAATAGTATTGTGTTACACAGGTCGTTGAATTTACGTCATGCGCCATCTACAGACATGGGTTCGTACGCTACTTATGTGCACAATGTGTTATCGCAAATAGTGTCATTCTCCAGAGTGTTGGCTGGTGATGGCGGTGTTATTGACATTACCCTTAGAGGCCATAGTTTAACATCTGATGTGAACGCTGTGTTGTCTTCCAGAGACGGTTATAATGTGAACAGGTTTTTGGATGCTATTGAAAGGGTTGTGCAAAGTAACAATAGTATTAAAACAGACAATAGTTTGGTGTTGACTGTCTCGATAGCCATGGTTAAAAATGGAGGTGCACGACGTAGGGTGCGTGACCTTGCACACAATCAGGTGATTGACCGGAACAGAATGAACCTTTTTTGTCCAACAAACACCTCAAACAAACTGTGTTTTGCAATCTGTATCGCACATTTTTTAAATCCATCTACGCCACACAACGCATTAGAAACCATAGCAGAACAGATTCAGACAGATGTTGGCTGCACGAGCAACCATAAAGTTGGTTTTAATGACATCGGTAGTTTTAAATACAAGTATGGCGTTAAAGTAGTTGTTTTCCACAAAGGCTGTTCTGGCGATCTAGAGAAATATCAAACAAAAGACAAACCACACCCAAAGACTGTGTTTCTGTATCTTCACGACAACCATTATTACATGATCAAAAATTTGAAAGCGTTCATTGGCACACCGTATGTTTGCGTGTTTTGCTATAAGGGTTACACTAGTGCCAGAGATCACAGCTGTAAATACAGCTGTGATGTGTGTCATGATGTCTCCTGCCACAAGAAAACCCGCCGACCCAAATACTGTGACGATTGTTTGCGCTATTGTAAGTCTGATTACTGTTATGATAAGCATAAGGAACAGAAACAACAGCCGACTACAGGTTTGATGGCCGCCCCGTGTGATCTGACCAAATTCTGTAAAAAATGTGGTCGTCGTTATAATATTTGTTTAGCAAAGCCAAAACCGCACAAGTGTTTCTCAGGGCGTTGTTTTCACTGTCAGGAGGAATTGATATCAGACACCACACACGAATGTTACATACAACCAATCAAATTAAAAGAACCAAGTAGTTCATACATATTTTTTGATTTTGAGACTCGGTTTGAAAACGGCAAGCATGAAGCAAATTTTGTCTGTGCAATCACATTTGACGGTAAAGAGTTCACGGCTGAGGGTTCTGATTGTGTAGAACAACTCATCAAAGAGTTTAGACGACCCAAATATAAGGGGTACACATGGTTGGCGCACAACGCTGCGGGGTTTGACAACTTCCTATTATTGGAATATTTTTCTAAAGTAGGCATAGCAGTCAAAATCACAATGATGGGGTGTAGGTTGATATGCATGTATGACGATGTATACAGACAGCACTACATAGACTCCTACTCTTTCATTCCAATGCGATTGGCTAAAACAGCATCAGCTTTAAACCTGACATGTGATGAGAAAGGGCATTTTCCACACAAATTTAATTTAAGACAAAACGAAAATTATGTGGGTCCATACCCCGACAAGAGTTTTTACGGCTATGACACAATGAGTGACAAAGACAAACAACAGTTTGACGAGTGGTACAACACAGTCTCTGGTGGTGTGTTTGACTTCAAAAAGGAACTCTATGTTTATGGTAGAAATGACGTTGTTTTGCTACGTGAGGCATGTATTAAGTACCGTGACGAGTTCATTCAATGCACACAACTAGATCCATTTAATTACACAACACTAGCATCATGTTGTATGGCCGTGTACAAGACACATTTCTTACCAAAGGACACACTAGCACTCACACACAACAATGCATATGTCACCCAACACAAGACATTCTCTAATGTCTCCATTGAATGGCTTGAGTATGTCAGGAGTACAAGAGATGTTGATGTGCACCATGCCCTAACTCACGGAGAAGTGAAGTTTGGTGCATATTATGTGGATGGTTATTATGAAAAGGATGGTATACGTAAGGCTTTGGAATTTAATGGTTGCATGCACCATGGTCATGAGTGTCGTTACAGACCAAACCAACCCCATCCTATGTCAAAGGTGCTATACGGCGAGTTGCGAAAGCAGTTTGACATCAAGGTTGAGACACTAGTTCAAATGTACGGTCTAGATGTTGAAGTGATGTGGGAATGACAGTGGTCGACTGCTAAGAGGCTAGATTCGGGTGTTGCTGCATTTATGTCAAATTACACCGTTCCTGAAAGGTTGAGACCAAGAGACGCACTCTTTGGCGGTAGAACCAACGCATATAAATTGCATTACAAAACAAAGGAGGGTGAAGAAATTAGATATCTGGATTTCACCAGTTTGTACCCATTTTGTCAAGCTAGAAAGAAATACCCCGTAGGTCACCCGCAAATAATTTTCCAAGATTTCCGCCCTCTTGAGGAATACTATGGTCTAGTCAAAGCGACAGTACAGCCACCAAGAAAACTCCTCCACCCTGTTTTACCACACCGTTGCAATGGCAAGTTAATGTTTCCACTTTGTCGCACTTGCGCCGAGCAAGAAAATCAGCTGCAAAGCTGTACACATAGTGATAAAGATAGATCCATCACAGGGACATGGGTTAGCATCGAACTGATGAAGGCCGTTGAGAAAGGGTATGTGGTGACAAAAATCCACGAGGTTTGGCATTTTCCAGACAGTTCAGAAACATTGTTTTGTGAGTATGTAAAAACCTTTCTGCACTACAAACAGGAGGCAAGCGGTTATCCCGCAAATGCCGTCACAGAGGAGGAAAGGGCAGAGTACATCAGGGATTATTTTGAAAAGGAGAAAATTAAACTGAATCCAGACAAAATATGTCTCAACCAAGCACGTCGATCTATTAACAAATTGTTGTTGAATAGCTTGTGGGGTCGTTTTTCCATGAGGGAAAATTTGCCTGTGTCAGAGATGTTGACAGATCCCGAACAGTTTTCACAACACATATTTGGTGACGGGTATGATGTTAAACACTTCTCATTTGTTTCTGATACAACAGCGTTGATCCAGTGGTGTTACTCTGCCGGAGACAGTTGCCCGACCCGTGACATTAATGTGTTTTTAGGCGCATTTACAACAGCGCATGCACGCCTAGAACTGTTTGATCTAATGGACCGATTAGGTGACAGACTTTTGTACAGTGATACTGACAGCGTAATTTTTGTTTCTCGTGAAGGTGATTGGGAACCACCTCTAGGGCCTTACTTAGGCGATTTGACAGACGAGATTGGAGACGTTGGCTACATTACAGAGTTCTGTTCAGGCGGTCCCAAAACCTATGGTTATCGTACATCAGATGGAAAAACATGTATGAAAGCTAAAGGTATCACACTAAATTCTGACAATTCAAAAGTCATTCGGCTCGACACATTGGTTGATCTTGTTGATCATTACGTTGTACATCGCGGTAGTTCCCGTCACATACTCGCTCGTGCAGACGGCATTGTTAGAAATAAAAAGAATCTCACACTGAAAAACAAGTCCGTGGTGAAGCGTTTTAAAGTCGTCTACAACAAACGGGTTCTGTTGTCTGATTTTTCAACACTTCCATATGGCTACTAAAGATGCCCACGAATTTCGTGGTGTGCGAGAGGTTAATGGGTTTGATTTCAGATTACAACACCCTTTTTCTTGTGTAATAAGCGGGCCGTCAAATTCTGGAAAGACCTTTTTTGTTAAACAACTGCTTGAACGTACTGACGAGCTGGTTTCAAACAAAATAGAAAACATTGTATATATTTACGATTGTTGGCAACCTCTTTATGACGAAATGTTAAAAATAAGAAATATTAATTTTGTTCAAGGGATACCGGCAACACTAAATGGCGACACTATTCTACCGCTTAACAGAAATAATTTGTTAATTATTGACGACGTTATGAAAGATGCCAGTAATAACTCTGAGGTAGAAAAGGTTTTCACACAGTATGTACATCATCGAAATTTAAGCGCTATCTACCTTTTGCAAAATTTGTTTTTTCAAGGAAAGTCTAGTAGGACAATTAGTTTAAACACAAATTACCTCATATTATTTAAAAACCCTAGAGACAACAACCAGGTTGGTGTGTTAGGTAGACAGATGTACCCAGGCAACACAAAGTTTTTCATGGAGTGTTTTCAAAACGCTGTAAGTAAACCATTTGGGCACCTTATGATTGATTATAAAGCAAAGACACCTGAAAACTTTCGTCTCAGAACTGATCTGCTTTCAAGCAGTCCTGTTGTTTACATTCAGAAGAAACGACGATAGGTTACCATGTCTGACAGACTGTATAGAAACCTACCACTTCTTAAACTTTTATTTAAAGCTAAACCGGCGCAGAGACGTGTTATTTTACAAACAGCATCCAACGAGTTTGTTTTAACTCTGTGTGAAGTGGCCCTTAATATGCTTAATGGTACCATACCTCTCACACCAACACAATATCGCATGTTAAAGAATAAGAAGTCTGAAATTAAATTTATTGCCGACAAAAAGATCGGTGTTTCCCGAAAAAAGGTCATTAATCAGAAACGCGGTTTTCTTTTACCGTTGTTAAGTATAGCTTTACCGTTTATAACAAGCTTGATAACGCCAAAGTAAACTGAAGAGATGGAGCACGCTGAAAAAATGTTTTTGGTACCGCAACACCAGCTGGACAAGTTAAAGAACGAAACCTCGAGAGGCCCCATCAGACAGCTTGTAGAAAATGATTTGGACATGTCTATTAGAAATGTTTTGGGCCGGGTCGATCTTGATGCTCACGAGAAAGTAAAACTTTACACAATAGTTTTACAACGATATTTAACTATCGCTAAACAGGGGGATATGGAGACCAACGCTTTAACATTGTCATTACCACCCAGAGATAATGTTAATAAGGAAACAAGTGTTATAGACAAGTCTGATGACAAAAACGATGTAGTTAAAGATATACTCAGGAATGTACCCATACGAAGTAAGAGGAATGTTGAATATGTTTTAGATAAAATGTCTAAATCAAAAGATGTGTCTTCATGGAATGAGTCGGGAGAATTTGTCTTAAATGGACAAACTGTTGCAGGGTCACACATTCTGGACTTGGTAAAAAGTGTCACAGCACCGCACAAGGTTGGTGATGACCGTAGACCTCGGGGTTGGGCTGAGTTTCTAGAAGCGTTTGCTGTTCTAAATATACCTCTTTCCACCATTCCAAATAAACATGTTAGGCAACAGATTGTATTGTTGAAAAATAACAAATCTATTGATAATGCCTCACCGGTGAAAGATCAAACAGTAAGCACGAATCGTGAGACCCCAGTGTTTATCTCACCAGTTATAGACAGAAGTAAATGGTTAAACTTCTAATGTATTGTTGTTTGTTTTTGTTTATTTTAGCTTTCTTTTTTATGTATTTTTTTGTATGTATTGTTTACAAAATGTCAATTATGTAAATATTGTTTCACAGTGATTGAAATGTTGTATTTTGTAAATAAATGACTCTTGAGTTGAAAATCTTATTTTGTTTGTTTTATTTATCAAACATTATACAGGTTACATATTACACAAACATTTGTCCTGTTTGAACATGCTGCACACATTTAAACATTTTGTTTTTACAAACACACGGATAAAATTTTTTCACAAAAGCTGAAACCATATTATCATTTTTTATTAAATTAAAACTATATTTAGAAATCACTTCTTCATAGCTACAATCTTTAGCCATATGATATAGAAAAAAAACACAGTGTTGTCCACACGTAGTCGAGGTGAAATCTTGTACTTGTCTGGTCGAATACTGTTGGGCTACGCATGATGTGTTAAGAAAGTCTCTAATCGGCGTAGGGAATCTGTCATAGTCGGGTTTGTTTCCAAAACTGTCAAAAAAACATCCGACACGGTCTTTACTAATATACACGGCCAGCCAGTGTTCGCCGGGGAGATCAGATGTGTGTGTGTTAATAATTACCATTGTTGGTAAATTCCACACAACATTTGCAAATGGATTTCTGGTGTACGAGCCAGTAAAAGCATCATTATCTACCATCGTTATAATCATAGACTTTGGCAGCGTACCCAAGAACAAATTTTCTTGGTTAGAAACACGTGTTCCTCCAGGTATAGAGAAATTTTTTATACATACTCTGTCAATTGGGTATTTTGCTGTTGTTGACAACAACGCCTGTGCATGACCCAGTCTTACAGGTGGTGATACTGTCACCTTTTTCACAAATAAAGATGCTGTGAGTATGTTAATTTTGTATGCTACCGCATCATTACGCATTAGACAGAAATCGTCTTTACTACGAGTCATACGAACTTTTATATCAACACCGTTAAGCATCAATTTCTGCTGAAAAAATATATCGCTATGAATGGGGGCCAATAATTCAACTACATTGCTAGCGTTTGTGTACGTAGCCCTCTTTCTCAATCCACTATTGTTCCTTGCAGGGTTTGTCTCATCCATATGTCCAGCCGTATCCTGGTAAAAGAGCCCCGCAGAAAAAACAGTTTCCAAGGTATCTCGGCCATAGTTGGCCAAGCACTCTATGATACTACGGTATGGATAGGTACTTGAACTCTGTGATATAAGTCTGTCACCGAGAGACACATCGACCTGTGAAAATATGGTGGCCCCCGGATAGTTTATCAAACCCACAGCAGCACCGTCATCAATGTCGCTTCCGTCTGGTTTTGTGATTTTAAGACGTAGATACAACAAAGTGTTATTCAGATCCGTATAATCTTCACCATGTCCGGCTATGAAAAACTCCAAAGGGCCTGTGTCAGATATCGCCGAAACCGGTGGAATTTCCACATAAGTGTTTTTTTCAATAGCAGTTTGTGTCAATGGTACAGTGAACAAGTCTAGCTCCGACTTAATACACTCCTCAGACATGCGATGCAGCAGTGCCATGATCAGAAAATAGTGTTAGCTGCTTTTTTACAGGACGGCCTCCTCGTCTGTTTCCCCTTTCTCTTCTTTTTTGAAACTATTTGTTTTTTGGGGACACGCTTGGTTTTCTTAGCAGATGGACCACGCCTCCTACCAGGGGGTCGTTTCACAGATTTTCGAGCCATCACTAACATGCCTGAACCATCTTGGTTGTTCCCCATGGCATGGGACAGACCATTGCTCACAATATCACTGACAATATGTTTAGCAGCAGTTTTTAGATGCGGTTTGGCTATACTAAACCCCTTCTTAAAAAACGGTATAGCCATTCTGAATAAATTTCTAAAAACCCCACCAAATCCAGCCCCATACATTGCAGGGCTCCCGGCATACCCCGGCATGCCTCCGCCGGCTTGATTTTGGTAGTAAGATACATAGCGCTCAGGGTCCATGGCGTGTATGTTAAAAGATTCCATTTAAAATACTATTGCTTGTTTTACAGGCCTAAAGTGTAGTTTCACAACCACTTTACCGTAGGAAAAATCAATATACTGGTTCTGATCAGTTTTAACCTCAATAGCTATATCATTAATGTGTGTCTTAGTTGTTGACACGTAGTGTGGCTTGTTGTATCTAATAGTGACAATGTCGTGATGGTTCCCTGTTATATGTACACATCTTAACAGGGGTACAAAACAGTCTCCAACTGATTGGTAATCAATGATGTCTGTGTAAACAAACAATGAGTAGAAACCCCCATAGATGTCTGCAGGGTGTGGTGCATACTGTCTCTGCACAACATCCAGATCATTTCCTTTAACGCCACATTCTAGAATCACCCCTGGTTTAAAACCTAAGATGATAGCAAGTTTCCCATAAAATGTCACACCCACAGCGGCTTGTGTCTTAATAAAAACCCTGTGTCTTATTTGGTCATAACCAAGAGCTGTTGATAGTTCGACTAAGTGTGTATTAATCTCACCAATCAGGGTCGGTATGTTGTTATAATACCCGGTAGGCAGCGTTATTTGGTTGTTTTTTTCCAGATTTTTTATCAAACACGACAAACGTAGCATCTGCATCACCAAAGGTGTTCCATGTTCGTGGGTATTGAATCTCTATAATACCCACTTCCCAGTCACCTTTTAAATCTAACGGCTTGCTTAGTTTGGTTCTATAGTTAGAAATTTGATTATTAGGGTACACAGATGTTGACGAATTACACGGCAACGTGACACAAAAACCACTCTCACCCATATTGTTGTTTTGTGCGAATGAACAGTTTCACAAAGCGCACAGATTTTAAGGCGTTTGTATGTCCACGACATCGTTTTCAGGAATCCAACTGTTGAATTTTGAAGGCCAACCTAACCATTTTACTAAAACTAATATTTTTTTACCCTGTTTCTTCTATCTAAAATCTTTTCAACTTTAAATGTTTTATCTTTAGGCAAGTGTATTTTTTGCAGCTCTTCTTCATAAAAACAACCTTGTATAATATCACCATCATAATCTTTTAACCTATAAACTGGTGGTTGTCTATGGATACAGTCTGATATGGTAAAAAATTCATGTGTGTAATTTTCCTCGTATCCCTTTGTAAACGGACCCCTGACTTTAGAAATCCGCACAACATCACCAAGCCTATACCTAAAGACAGGTTTCTGTTCTAGTTTGTTTTTCACACCATACAATGTTTTAAAAACCGTAGATTCATTTTCTTTGGTTACATCGCCAGGTTTCATTTTGATACTACGGTGGTAACTATTGTTGTACCCACTCATCAAGTCTTGTAAAACATTGACGTACCTTTTTGAATTCGTTGCTGTTAGATAGCGCCACATCCAACTTTTTAGAGTTCTATTAAAGCGCTCTATGACGCTTGCTTTTAGCTCGCTACCCGTGGCAAAATGTGTAATTCTATGTTTCGAAATAATATTTTGAAAATGTTTGTTGAAAAACTCTTAACCCCTGTCAGTCTGCAACTTTTTAGGAATTCTACCTTCCGTTAGAATGGATGCAAAAGCATTAGCAACCTCCAAACCTGATTTATTTTTTAACAAACGGACCCATGCATATTTACTTAATACATCTATACGTGTCAACATAAATTTGAATCCCTCATTCCCCTTAGAATACGCGCTCATATCAACAAGATCAGCTTGGAATTGTGAGTCAATACCGTACACTATTACTCGGTTTCTTTTGTAATTGTGACGTATGGGTTTGTGAAGTGTGTATGCATCCTCGCCTGCTAACCAGTCTGAAACCTCTTGATCAGATAAACGCATACCAGTATCCTCGAAAACACATCGTTTCAAACGATTTTTACCGCCTAATGAGCCAGCGCTAGAAGGCGTGTAATACGCCTTTTTCAGAAGATCCGACATGTTGATAGACGGTGTTTGCTGAAAAGAATGACCCTGGAAATGTTTGACACGCTATTTTATTCACAACTCACTGTGCATCAATGTAATCCAGAAATTGTACACATACATCAACATTTCTTTCAAGCAAATATTCAACAAGTGTTTCAACCACTTTACAAACATTAATCGGTTTCTTTGTTAAAAGTTGCATCACACAAATATCTAGTATGTATGTACACAAACATAGTACATGACCGACTCGCACTGTCTTAGGCATAAGGGACAGAATCTTACCGATTGTCACATGGAATGGCTCATTTTCTATACATATGTGTATCAAATTGTACCAGTCATCTGATACTGATTTCACAATACCCATCTGTTTCTTAAAATTTTGCAAACGTTTAGCATTAACAACATGTGCACTACTGAAATGTGTTAAATCAACATCGCTGTCCTCAATACATTTATACAACAAATTTGTCATTTCAAACTTTACGCGATATTTCAGCACAATGTCTGACAGACGTCGAACCCCACAAACATTACCCATTCTGTCTTAATCAGTGATTGGACCAGATTTCCAACAGTCAACAGCATCAGAAACAAACTGATCGGATATGTGATCACGTAGACTTTCCCTCATTTCCTGCAGTTTTTCCACAATATACGGCTCATTCTGTAGTTCACAGACAAAGGTTTCAGCACATCCTTGAATTTTTAGAAAAGGTAGCTGTATCCCAAAACACTTCAAAAGTCCTGCTATGGCATGTTTCAACTCAGGCGTGAACAATAAACGTGTTATATCATTGTAGTACTTTTCGAAAAAGAAGATGTCCGGCTCAAACAAACACGAATGCCGAAGCTGACTGGGGTGATCCACTTCACATCCAAGACACGTTTCCTTGAGTTTGTTGTGTATAACGTGCTGTAGAATCACTACGACAGCAGACTTTATAAGCTTTAAACCCGTGGCGCATACTTGACCATCCACGTCGTCCGGTTTTGTAGGTACAGTTTTGACTTCAGGAGCTTCAACCAATGTTTCGTCATCTTCAATGCCGGCTGGCAATGTCTGGTATCTAGACTCCACTGGCAGCTCTGGCGAATAATAGTTTGGTGGTAGGTATGTCAAATTCATACCCCCAAAATCCTCACAAAGCCGATCCAACCAGCTGTTGTCCGATATTGTTGTAAATGGCATCGACCGCTCGTCGTCGTAGACCATTGGATCGTCTGTGTTAACATCATGACCAGTGATGGTCGTAGTGCTGTCCACAGACCTCGTGTCACACATCGGCGTCTCTTCGTGGTTGTAGACCGCGATGCCACCGTCAGTTTTGGCAGTGTCTGCTGGAGAAAACTTCTTATACATTTCACCTTGAGTGTTAAGGGCTGTCTTGTCGCCAAATACCCGAAGTGTAGAATGATTTCCTTTTAACAGGTTTTCAGTAGAAGGCGGTTGTTCTGTATGCACCTCCCCACAAACGTCATAGGCCTGAGAATTGTAGAGGTTAATTTTAACACTCTTATACTGTTTTTGAGAGTCGCTAGTAAACGCTTGGTTCTAGATTCTCTTTCTTGGCGCAAAACACAAAGTTATCAGAGCTATGTGCTCTAAAGGCTGGAGTGAATGTAGAAGACATGATTTATTTTCTGTAGTTAAAACACACTTAACTTGGTAAAGAAAATGCTTAAATACTACATATACTGATGTCACCGCCCCCCAAACAAGAACCCCACCCACTGTCACACCAACGCGCTGTAACAAGCCAGGTGTTCTTAGGAGTGGGTGAATGTGGGCGGGGGTCGTCTGGTGAGGGGGGTTGCTGGTGGGGTAATAAACATGTCAGCCTGTCAATCAGACATGTCCCAAGCCTTGTCAGTCAGCATGCCATAAAGTAAACCATAAATCAAAAGATCATAAATCAAGCCACCAATCAGGGGTCATAAATCAAATTGTGACAACAAGTGTATGGTAAGTACTACTAAGATGGATGGAGATAAAAACGAAGAAAACCTGGTGAAGGCAACAAAAGACTTGAGACTGGGAAGGAGATTTACCTTCCAGCAAGACGACGACCCTAAACATACAGCCAAAGCTACAGTGGAATGGTTTAGATCAAAGAAAATTCGTGTGTTAGAATGACCCAGTTTTAAATCACATTGAGCTTCTGTGGCAAAACGTGAAGTTTGCTGTTCCCAGACGTTCTTCATCCAACTTGGCTGAGTTTGGCTGTTTTATAAAGAAGAATAAGCTAACATCTCAGTCTCTAGATGCGCAATACTGGTGGAGACAAACCACAAAGCAATTAGGATGTGTTATTACAGCGAATGGTGGCTCTACTAAGTATTGATATGGGGGGATGTATACTTTTGCATGTTACACTTTTCAGATTTTAATTAGATAATTTTGAAAACCATGTATCATTTTCCTTCTACCTCACACTTATGTAATATTTTGTGTTTGTCTATCACTTAGGACAGGGCTGTCCAAACTACGGCCCGCGGGCCATTTGCGGCCCGTTTCCTTTTTTGGAGCGGCCCGCAAAGTATTTTAGAAATAGAATGAAAGGTGTCAGAAACGGGCCAAAGAGTCTAAAAGCAGAGAGGCTGCGTATTTCTAGTGCAGAAAAACGGGCCAAAGAGTCTAAAAGCGGAGAGGCTGCGCATTTCTTGCGCAAAGAAACGGGGCAAAAGAGTCTAAAAGCGGAGAGGCTGCGCATTTCTTGCGCAAAGAAACGGGGCAAGAGAGTCTAAAAGCGGAGAGGGTGCGCATTTCTAGCGCAGAAAAACGGGCCAAAGAGTCTAAAAGCGGAGAGGCTGCGTATTTCTAGTGCAGAAAAACGGGCCAAAGAGTCTAAAAGCGGAGAGGCTGCGCATTTCTAGCGCAAAAAAACGGGGCAAAGAATCTAAAAGTTGCCGTAAGTAACATCATGAAATTAAACATCAAGTTGAAAAATCTTACTTTACACAACACTGTCAAAGATAAAGACAGTAAGTCAAGTAAAATGTAATGTGTACATGAAATAATCAGGAAAAAAGTATTATTTAAAGTGGTATATTTCATTATTTGTTTTATTACAGAGTCTGTGGCCCGTGACTTCAAATATATTTCTCCTTCTGGCCCCCAACAAAAAAAGTTTGGACACCCCTGACTTAGAATCTCAATAGAATACATTTAAGGTTGTGGTTGTAAGGTGACAAAATGTGGAAAAGTTCAAGGGGCATGAATACTTTTGCAAGCCATGTATTTTATGCATATGTGCTATTTCACAGAAAATAAAAGAAGAGTTTTCCAGTGAATGCTGATGTTCTGACAAAGCTGCTCTGTATCACGTGCTAACTTGATTGGTTTCAGTCACTCTTACTCTCCGGGGAAGATTTTGTCTTTCTTAGCGTGAATCACTCTAATCTAAATTGACCTTCTGTTACTGCGAAATCTGATTGCTACATACATAATAAACACGGTAAAATGCTACAGCTGAGCCAATCTGATTAACTCTGTGTACCTGAGGCTGGAAGTCTAATTAGATATGCTGGCCAAGTAAACACAGAAATAATTAATGTAGTTGTAGTTTCATGAATTTCACTTTCCCCTGCTGCCTACACTGATATGTGCATCTATATATATACTGTTTGGACAAAAGTGTTGACTCCAGTTCATTCTTTCTTCCGTATAAATCTTATAAAATATAAGTCTTATTCTATTGACAATACTCTAGACCTTTGTATAGTATAGTGTGTTGTATTTACATAGGTTGAAGGTATATGGATATAGATATGCTTATATGTGAGGTGTTGCTGTTGCTGTGGAAAAATAGGAAGCGTGTCCATCTCAATGATCCTGAGATGAACCATTTATTCACAGGACCCTATTCACTTATTCAAGGCCATCTGTACTCTATGAAAAAGCTAGTTTGTTGAAGGTCTGTTTAATTGTAGACCAGAGGGCCACATCGGCATAATGGCTGTCCTCAGACGGCCAGATGTAACTTATAAATTTAACTAAATGTAACCAAATGTAATATAAAATGAATGTAAATACTCCTTAATGTTAAATAACTCTGAATTACTTATTCAAATAAAACACTACAGCTGCATGGAAAAAATGTTTGCTTGTTGCCCTGTTAAAAGATAAATCCTTTTAATTTGTCATGTTATGAAATCCACAAACTGACGCTGATCAAAATGTTTGAGATACTAAAAAGACGCTTGATAAGTAAAATAAAAAGAAAAAATTGTGAGCTGCTAAGGACATGTGTAACAGATGTAGCATTTCACAAAAAATGACTGCAACAGCTTTGCATCAAACTGAGATGCTTTGATTACAATGAACCTTTGTCTGCGTTTCCACATCAATGACTACACTGCCGTGTAGTGGCGGTACACTGTAACTGCGGGGAACACAATCAACATGCACTGTAGGAAATGTAGTTCTTGGTCAAAGCACGCTTCTGACCTATTTAATTTTAGACACTAAGACCTCTCAAGCTCTTGAGTTAGACGCACAATTTAAACACTCTGCGAACTAAATAAAATGACCAGCATGGCGTGGCTAGGTTTAAACACTCTATGATCCAAATTAAACCACTGGCAGATATATTTAAACACTCTGCTATCTAAATGTAATCTAAATAAAGCACTGGCAGATACATTTAGTCAGGATGCTGAGTGAGTGTGTGCTGGGGGCAGGATTGGGATGGGGGGTAGAGCAGGAAAAGAGTTCAGCATCCTCACAGCCTGATGGATGGGGCTTTCTCGCAGTCTGCTGGTCCTCGCCCCGAGACTCCTCATTTAAACACACCGTGCGATCTAAATTAAATCCACAGCGAGCCGCGGGTGCATTTAAACATTCGGCGATCTAAATTAAAGGACTCTGGTATACATTTAAACAGTGTGCGATCTAAATTAAAGGACCACTATGTAACTAATTTTCAGTAGTAAATGATAAAATTATCATAATGTATCATCAGATATTAAGGAAACATGTTGAGTGAAAGCACTGGCAGCTCTTGTCAGCAGGGCTTCAGCAGTACGTTCCTATTTTAAATGTGGAGGCCTTCCCGGGTTTTGTGTTTGTTTTGTCCTCTGACTCCTCCTGCTGCTCCTTCCCCAACACTAACTCCTCCCACCGAGGTTGCCAGCACTACAGCCGCGCAGCACAGCAAAGGAGCTAGCTAGCAGAGCTGGTTCAGTTAAACCTCAGCTGCTACACAGCTTAAAAAGCCTCAGCATGTCTCAAAAAAGCTCAGTGACCAAAGCAGGAATATAACAAGAGTGAATATTGGCAGTGAGTTCGAAAGGTCGAGACGTAGAGCTCAAATAAACTACAAGACTGACCCAGAACTGCTACTTTTCTCCTGAGCAGGTAAGCTAACTGGCTAGCTAATTCAGTCAGGTACTTTCGCGGAGCCGTGGTCCGACACACCGCGGGGCTCGCGCGGTCCGACACACGTTTAACTACTTGCTAAACAGGGCTATTAATAGATGTTATTTAGCCCGCTAACAACCCTCCAGCTCACCAGAAACTCAAATGTGAGCCAAAAGTAACTAAGGGCTGACTAGTTATCTAACCACAATCTATGTATTTCTACAATTACACTCTTATAATGTCATTTGGCATGTAAACACTAGGTTTTGATAAAAGTTTTGGAGCAGGTCTTGCTGCATGTCTAGATTTGAATCAAAGCTTCATTAATTTGAACTGATTCAAAACAAGTGATTCAGTTCACCAGTGTTTTGCTCTGAATTTTAGAAAAAATAAGTAGAATTTGACATGCTTGTTTAGTTCAGCTTATAATGCAATTTATTCGTTCAATAAACATACAAATATTTATAAACAACATTAAATTATTTTTATTGTGTGCATTTCATATGGAATTTTAAGTATTATTTACTTTGAACCAGAATCACTTTTTACAGCAATACTCTGCGCAACCTGTATTTCAATTTAAATACTCTGCGATGTAAATTAAACACTATCGGATACATTTAAACCAGGGGTGTAAAATTCATTTTCACAGAGGGCCACATCGGCATAATGGCTTTTCTCAGAGGGCCAGATGTAACTTATAAATGTAACTAATAAAACATTACAGTTGCATGGAAAGAAATGTTTGCTTGTTGCTCTGTTACAACATAAATCCTTTTAATTTGTCATGAAATGAAATCCAAACTCTATCAAACAAGGATCAAACTATACATAAAAAAATACATCAAATACAAGTTACATATTAAGTCTTAATTAGTATAAAATCAAAAATTGTGAGCTGCTAAGAACATGTGTGACAGATTTCACAAAAGCATTTCACAAAAAAATGACTGCAACAACCTTGCATCAAATAATAAGATGCTTTGATTACAATAAATCCCTACAATAATGCCTTGTGAGAGATGTAGTTTTTGGTCAAAGCACACTTCTGACCTATTTATTTTTATACACTAAGACCTTTCAAGCTCTCGCGGGCCATATAAATGGACGTGGCGGGCCTTGAGTTTGATACTTATGATCTAGAGCAGGGGTCTCTAATAGGCGGACCGGGACTGGACCCAGACGTTGTCCAAAGCAGACCGAAACCGATAAACTACAGAGAAGGATTTAATTCTGACAATGTTCATTTAAAGCGGCTGAACTTTTCTTGTCTTTACGGTATACATGCTTTGCGGCGCAGTAAATTCACAGACCAATCACGTGTGGTGTAAGATCATCAAACGCTCTTCTCTGCCATATAAATATATATAAATATACGATGTGAAACATATATATATACATATAGTATACAGGATATAGCACTGAATCATAACACATGGATCATAAATTAATCATTATGTATATCCAGCAGTGTATTAGACACATCATACAATCACTTACTTTATTATGTGCATTTAAAGCAGAGAAAGCTCTACAATATTAAAAATAATAATATATTAAAAGTAATTCCGCAAATGTTTTTCTAGGAAACTATAGGGTGGGCTTTGAACAGCCCTTTTACCCACAGAGGAGAAGCGTAAAATGGCAGAATATGGATTTACAGAACTACAGATTACAGTGAGGTTGATTGAAATGTAAAAATATTAAACTTATAATTGACTTCTTCTGTTGTTTCATTTGAATTAAAAAACATCACAGAAACGCCCACACAGACACGCCCACACGCAGCGAGCCGAGAGATCCTGCACAGCTACATGAGTTGAAGAAACACCCAATTGGTCACGTACCTTTATAAAAGAGGCCACAACACCCATAAAAACACACAAACACTCCCAGTCCGCCACACCACACATTAGCAAATGTGTCCCCACCAATATCAAACCCGCTCCTACGCCCTTGGTTGTACAGTATGTTCTTTACTATTTGTGAGATTTGTTTAAATTAGCTCTTTTAGTATGAGTGCTACTGCACTTTCACTGTTACCACTACATATATTTGCAGCAGTGGCTGCTGCTTCAGAGTTTAATGAAACCATATAAAAATGCAATTGCAAAACTTTTCAGAGGGCTTTTAACTTTAAATGAGGGATACAGGAAGCACGAAAATAGTCAGAGAAAAATAAGAAGTTAAAAAAAAACATTCATAGTGCAACATAAAGCACATTCAGTGTTGTGCCAGTTCACAGCTTTTCTGAACTAGTTCAAGTTCAGTTCATACATGCTCAAAGTGAACAGTTCACGTTCAAAGTTCACAATTTTAATTCTGAAGTAGTTCAAAGTTCAGTTCATTTTACTTTTTTTCCTGAGATATTCAAATAAATACTTTTTTTCACACTACAAGCTAGAAATCACTATACGTTCTTTGTAACTGCTCATTGTAGACATTTGCTCATTACCAGGTGATGAAAATGTTCATAAGGAGAATCGGTGTCTGTCTCCTTGCATCACTTCTACTAGCCATTTTTTTTAAGCGTTTTCTCTTACTCTCGTCATTGGTCTCTCTCTCTCTCTCTCTGTATCTCTCTTTCTCTCTGTATCTCAATCTCTTTTAAGCCATATTAAAACACAAAAATCCACAGTAGATGGCTTATGATTAAAAATTGAAAGACAGTCTATTGGTAAATTGTAAATTGTGCCTCCTACAAATATTGCCTCCTAATTTGAGCAGCTTTGAACCATCACTGCTAACAAACAAGCCTTTAAAAAGTGTGAGCCTAATAATTCAGCTTCACAGCTTGTGCTTCAGATGGGCTCATTCATGACTGAAGCAGCAGTTGGGTTGACAGAATGTGCTGAGTAGTGAGATGGGGCTATGGGGCTGTATAATGCTGCTGATGCCTTGCAGCCACATGCCACTTTGTGCAGAAAAGTGTTACATAACACCTGCGTAGGTCTGTCATGCTCACTGTCATAGCTCGACAGAAAGACGCTGTGGCCTTTAGCAATTTTTTTTTTAATGCCATATGCACTCACTCATGGGTTAAACAGTTCATTTTAATTGGGGTGAAATGAGACATGAAAAAGCGAGAAAGAAAGGGGGTGATGCGTCATCTTGAGCGTGTTTTGACACCGCAGCCCAGTCAACCTGCAAGAATTGTCGCAGTTTTAATGTTTTGTGCACTGGTTCTGAATTGAGTCATGCCCTTGAGGCAACAAGAGAGTCATTCATTAAGTCATTATCCAGCAGGATTGTGTGATATGTGCTACATTGAGGACATGCTCATTGTCTAAGCGACTGAGAAAAGTCATTGGAGTTTAGACAAGGAATCTTTTGTGCAAACACAGCTGTGGACACCCCCATATTCATTTTTACTCATTGACTTCCTTTTAAAGTTAATTGCCTTTTATGTCAGCTAAAGTTGAGCCTCAACTCTTGCGGCTGGGAGACTGAGGGAGTCCTAAATCAGAAGTCTGTATGGTATAAGTTCTAAGCCATTCCAAGTAGATTGTGCTATTTCTGCACGTAAAGTCCAAATCAAGACTCAAGTCATTATACCAGGGGCCTCATGTACTAAAGGTGCATACGCACAAAAACATTGCGTACGCCATATTTCACGCTCAGGGTCAGAGGTACTAAATTTGACTTGAACGTGAGAAAGTGAGTTCCCCCAGGGCACTTTTGTTTCGGGCGTAAGATTGTTTTTTTTTGTGCGTATATATTGTGTTTTTGTCATTTGGCGACACTTAGAGGCGATGCATTGAAATTACAACTATTAAGATATCCTTTATGCTCACATTGTGGTTAGCCATTATTGGGTAAAATAAAGTAAATTAATCAGCCAATTTCATTGGCTTACTGAAATAATCGTTCAACGTGTTTCCACTTAGCCTAGACTATATAAACATGCATAAAACTTTGCTCTGGAGTTGTTGGAGATGGCAGCGTTGGCATTATTGGAAAATATTGCTAATGGCCGAATTCATTGAGAGCGCATTTTCTGTGACCATTATGTTTTTTGGCCCATGATGATGACTGGCTTATAATCCGTTTTAGATTTCCAAGAGCAAAAGAGGATAAGAAAACAAGATGAGTGCGTGACAGGTGGCTTCTTGGTAAGCAACTTATTTAAACCATTTAAATGAAAGCATTAATTATCCATCTTAGAATAATACATTTAAAACATGAGTAATTATTAGTTATTGCGCTACGCGTCTTGCGACACTTTTCTTTCTTGACTTGCATATTATAATCTAGCATATTATTATTGTTATTATTATTATTATTATTATTATTAATATTATTATTGTAACATTACACTCTGCGTAATTGAGGGAGGAGTCATGGCAGGTGTGTTGTTTTCGTGCATTTGCGCTTGATTTCAAGTTGATTGTGATGTACTAAGGGAAAGTACGTGGGATTCTGCCTACACACGGTTTGATAAATCCGGATTTTTTTGTGCGCACAGAACTTTTCAGGTCTGAGCGTACGGAACATTTTAGTAGGAAGTCCACGCAAGTCTTAGTACATGAGGCCCCAGGAGTCTTGTGTGCAAGTGCAACCAAACCTCATGTCTCTAATGTGCCTTTCAAGGTAAGTCTGGAATCTCTAGGCCAAGAATCAAAGCTTACTTCTCTGTCTCCTGGAGTAGAGTCTGGAGTCTCTGAGTTGTAGGTTCAAGTTGAACTTCAAGACTCTAAGGTGTCAGTCCAAGTTGAGGCTGCAATTTCTGCTCAGAGTCTAAATTGAGATTTGAGTCCCTTGACCAGGAGCAAGATCAAGTCTCTGGTCAAGTCTGAGGGAGTCTGGGAGTCAAAAATGCCAGTCCAAATGAAGCCTGCAATCTCTGGTCGAAGACTCAGAGTCAGACCATAAATTGCAAATACAAATCTCAAGTCAACTGTGGAGCTACTGTTAGCCTGGATAACGGTAGGAAAAACGATTTTGCCCTGTGTCATCCAGTCTGAAAGGGGTTGTGACAAACTGTTAAAATTTCTGGATCTCGGAACGCTGAGAGAGAACAGAGGTGTGCTATTCATGAAATATAAGTCTTTTTTTTTTTTACCGTGTTTTACAACACCAAAAGTCAATTTTAGTTCTTCTTTAATTTTCTAGGCTAATAGCCTGAGTGGATTCTCCTGGGTGAAAATACAAATAGAGTCTTGAGTCTTGAAGAGTCTTGAAGATTCTGAGGTGCCAGTCCAGGTTGATTCTGCAGTCTTCGGGCTGAGAGTCTGAGTACATTCTTTAGTCTTTGACAATTTGGAATCTCCTGGGTTCAGATCTAGTTGCATTTTGTCTCTGAGTCAAACTTCATCTATGAGATGCTGTAAGAAAGACTCTGCCATTGAAGCCTAGCCCCGCCCCCTTCGGGTGCAGTTTAGTCTAGTTCTACTGCTGTTTAGTTTTACTCTGTTGCTTCAGGCAAGTTACCATTTCAGGTTGGCTGGATCACAGCCTCAAGATGATAGCATGTGAGGAGTTGTGTGCGTGTATTCCAACCAAGTAAGTGTTGTTAAGCGTCGAGATAATTGTCAGTAGGTAGTTTTCGGAGTTTGTATGTCGTAGTGTTGATGTGCAACTATTGTTAGATTAGCATGCTAATCGCGATTAGCATGCTAAGCGGAAAGTTAGCATTGTAGGCTTATTGTATAGGAAAAGTGCAAGTCATGCTAATCCAGCTGTGTTTAAATAATTGAAGTAATGTCAAGAAGGTTTATTATTCCAGTCAGTTTATATTTGTTAGTTTAGTTTAGTATTTTGATTAGCCTTATTCTGTATTTTACAGACCACACACAACTGAGACTCACAGAGTAATTGAAGTGTGAAGTTTAATAAAGAAACGAAAAGGAGACAACTGCTTCATGGTGTTCTAACCGACACCCCCCATACAACACTCATCCCATCATCAGAACCCACACATAAAAACCTTTAGTGGTCCTCACCAACAGACGCCATTCCAAGTCACACCTGAAGTCTTTGGCTTGAGAGACTGGGCTGTGTCTTGAAATTCAAGTTGAGTTTTGGGGCTACAAGTCTCTAAAAGTCTAAAGTCCCCATCTTTGACATCTACAGCATACATCAATTGTTTACTTACTGAAAAAATAATGAAACCATGTGAGAACACAAAGAATTGCAAGGCTACACCCAGTTGACTAGCAGACACCATTGCTCTATGGATAAATACAGTTTCACATTTCACGCTGTAGAAACTGAAATTGGAAAAGGCTTTGCTACTTACATGGTTAAAGCCCATATTTGTATGTGCAAGGTTTGGTGAGTCTCTGAATTTATAAATCTTCAAAAATTTGATAAAACCTTTGTGGTCGTATTATTCAATACTTTGACTCCTTACTCTCATATCTGTGTAAATTATGCAATTAAGATGTTGTTTCCATAGCAGTTTACAAATAAAACATATCTGAGTTCTAAAAGATTCATTCCTAAATAATGAGCCTTGGGCTGAAGAGTGTAACATCTGCCATGTTGATGGATTTGTTTTACTTCTAAATCAGCAGTGCAACCTAAGCAGATAATTGCTCTGACATGAATCTTCCCATTAGTGTAGTGATCAGAGCGATTCATACTGTCAGCCTGCATGGGCTTTTAATAAAGTGCTAATGACAGGGCTGTGGTGTGTTCTGGCCCACAGGTTTACCGAGGATGGAAGTGGGTCATCTACCCTCTGGCAGGACTCAAGAACATGACCTCCCTACTGGCTAATGACACGACTCCTAATGTTCTTCCTCTACACGTGATGGTTATTTATTTATTTCTTCCTTTCGCATTTTTAATTAACAGCATTTTTAATTTACTGAGAGAGGATGCGCTGCTGTCGCTGCACACTTTAACATTCCAGGCCTTGAAAACTGAATGAAGATGAAAGTGCTCTCATAACAAGCTCCAACTGCCATCATGCTGCTCATCAAAATATGGAGCAGTAGGGGCAGGTCCCCGGCAGCGATGCAGCTTATGTTACGCTTAAACGATGTTCCCCAGTCCTCCAGCTGCCGACCGGTGAAAATCAGTTTATGCTGTCTCACTGCCTCCGTAAGTGTGTAACAAACTTTGGAAAATATTAAAGCATTTAAATATTATTACTAGTAAATAAGCTAGTGATAAATCAACACATTTAATGTTAAATTAACACTGTGGGCCCTATCTTACACCATATACATGGCATGTTGTGATGCTTATTGCTATCTTACACCCGCAAACAGTCTATTATGACTCATTCTGCGGGCATAATTTAAATAGCGATGGATCTAATGAATATATCTACGCTCATGGTCGTGTGGGGGACTGGATGTGAGCTGTGTTCAGGTAAATTTTTGGTGTATTGCTATCTTGGCAACAGAAAACACGGGCTCATCAAATGTATTGCTATCTTGGCAACAGAAAACACAGGTGCGCCACTGACTATTGAGGACCTAGACATCTTGCTATCTTGCTGTCTTGACAACACAGGTGTATCCCCAATGCATGTACACCCCCGCTTGTTACACGCACACACAAGGACATGCAGCAGTGGTGCACAGACACAACATTTACATCAACAATAAACAGAATACAGAATTAAATAACATTGCTGTTCCTGTAAATTACCTGCTTACGCACCTTCACATCGTGAATGTGCAGATTAGTTTCCTCTGCTGAGAAGAGCAGAAACACTGCGCCATTAAAATAGCAATCCTCCAAAGTGAGAGCGCACCTGGCCCTTAAAATTAAAAGGCAAGTGACACACTGAGTTTAGAACTGTGCAAGGTGTACTTGTCCCATTGTTACGATAGCAAAGGCACACTGACATGCCCTATATCAAGCTGCATGGTGTATATGTGATGTCTTGCCTATAAATTGCTAAAATAGGGCCCTGTTAGTGTTACATTTTAACACTTTTAGGTTTAATCCCAGGCAGGGATTAAGCCTCATCTTGGACTACACAGTATTTTGAAAGGAGATTTCCCACTGAAAATGTAGTCCAGGACTAGCCTTAATCCCTGTTTGGGAAACCGGCCCAGCATTTATTTAACAATAAAGGCCATTTTACACAGACTGCAAATTCTTTGGATGTAAAAAGGAAGTGTTTTTTTTTTTTACTTACTGGAACATTCTCACAAACTCTGATGATTTGTTGCCTTCTGTGCTTTATGCTTCTTTACATGCTCTTTAATTTCGTCGTCCATGTGAGCGGGTGCCTATCAGCCAGAGAGATGTTAATCCATAGTTGTTTGTGGAGTATAAACAGACTAGGTTGGATCTAGACAAACTTTATAAAATAGCGGAATAAGGGGGCATGTTATGTGTGCCGTTCCCTGGCTGCTCAGCTCTGCTCTGGTATTTATTTAATTTAAACTCTGCAATTTTATGATCAGTGTGTTTATCAGAATATAAGCTTCTCTTTACTGCAGTGACTTTAGGATCTTTTGTTTGGTCCGCAGCTATGAGTACCTGCTTTTAGCGCATCTGATACTGCAGATCAAAATCAAACAGGCTCTGATTTTTTCTGCGTCACAGTCCATCCATCCGTCTGAAAGGAATCATTTAATATACAGAGGTTCATTTACTAAAACTTGACAAACCTTATGTACTTCCATAAAAGTTGAATTCTGTGTGAAAAGGCCTTAACAGTGTTGATTTAACACTGGAAAAATGTGGCTCGAGGGGAACTGAAGACTTCCCATGAGTTCTGTCCATCACTAAGTGCTATAGTTGCCAAAGCCATTTAAAAACACTCTGCAGGTCACAGTGAGTCTAATGGCAATCATTGTACACAAGGCATGATTACCTCCTGGGCAGGACACCATCCATTTAGAGCTGTGATCTGCAACCAGCGGACCTCTGTCCGGATACGGACCCATATGCCATCCCATCCGGACCCGGAATAAATTGTTAAAATATTTTTAAATTTTGACTGGAGAATTAATTTTAAACCGGAGCGTTTATTTTTTCCCTATCTGACACAAGTGCTTTTACCAGCACTGCACTGAGCAAGGATTGGAAACTACAAACCAATCGTATGTGAGTCATACTAACCACGTGGTTCAACTAGCGAATCAAATCACCAGCTTGAACTCAGAGCGAGTTATACGAGCAAACCGAAGCCGAGGTTTGTAGCCAGGCACAGACATCCACGCAGTGTGATATAAGGAAGAGAAGGTGAAAGGCGAGCGAAAAGCGATTGAAGCGAGAAACGCAGGGAGATGATACAGGAAGACAGGACGTGAATTACATTCAGAAGAGGTGCAAACACTATGGCGCTTTCAAAAAAGAGAAAAGTAGACGTCGAAAATCGAGCGTTCAACACGGAATGGACTGATGCATACATGTTCATTCTTCCACCCGCGAGCACGAAACCAGTGTGCCTCATGTGCTCTGAAACCGTGGCACTTATTAAAAGCATTTGACCAATCATACCCCCCTAAGTCAGACCTCCGGATGCAGAAAAATCGAAATCTCACTGCCCAATATGATCAGTCCACCAGGGTATTAAGCCGTGCTTTCAGCGCACAACAGCGTGCTAATGAATGTTCCCTCCATGTTGCTTGGGTTTCAAGTCAAAAGTCAAAGTCAAAGTGGTTTTTATTGTCATTACAGCTATATACAGAGTACACAGTGAAACGAAACAACGTTCCTCCAAGGACCATGGTGCACATAAACACAGTGTATACAGAACAATAGTGCAACAGTACAAAAGTGCAGACAGACAATACAACACAATACAGACAAAGAATAATAAATATCAAGACAGTGTGCAAATTATGCAGTGTGCAAAAAGTGTGCAAAAAAGACCAGTGAGGTAATTACCTCTATTACACAGTGTGCAATAGAGTCCAGTGAGGTAGTAGGGTTTTTAGTGCTTTCCATTTTCTGGCTTAAGTGGGGTAAGAGTGTGTGTGCATGTACAGAAAAACCATCAGTTCAGTCTCTGCAGTTAAGGAGTCTGATGGCTTGGGGGTAGAAGCTGTTGCAGAATCTGGTCGTGCTGGACCGGATGCTGCGGTACCTTCTTCCCGAAGGCAGGAGGGAGAACAGTTCGTGTGAGGGATGAGTGGGGTCATTCACAATGCTGGTTGCTTTGCGGATGCTGCGGGTGGTGTAAATGTCCATGATGGAGGGGAGAGAGACGCCGATGATCCTCTCAGCTGTCCTCACAATAAGCTGGAGGGTGCAGGTCCCAAACCAGGCAGTGATGCAGCTGCTCAGGATGCTCTCAATGGTCCCTCTATAGAAGAGTGTGAGGATGGGTGGAGGGAGACGGGCCTTTCTCAGCTTCCGGAGGAAGTAGAGACGCTGCTGGGCTTTCTTGGCCGTAGAGCTGGTGTTCAGGGTCCAGGTGAGGTTATCTGCTAAGTGGACACCAAGGAACTTGGTGCTCTTAACAATCTCCACAGAGGACCCGTCGATGTTGAGTGGAGAGTGGGTGTGTTGTGCTCTCCTGAAGTCAACAACCATTTCCTTTGTCTTGTCCACATTCTTAAACAGGTTTTATTTGCACACAATGTTATCCTGTGTTTCAGTGATAATAAATTTATTTGAAAAGGTTTTAACCTGTATTATTATTTTTTTAACACAATTTATTCCGATATCGTCATACTGCAAATAGACAATGTTGCGGACCTTTGCTTGAGGAAATTTATTTGAACTGGACCTTCTCACAGTTTTCTTGAATACCCCTGATTTAGAGGGTAATATACTGTAGTCACAAGCATTTAATCCCATACTCACACCTGTTAGGGCAATTTAGCATTGCCAGTTCACCCATCAGAATGTTTTTTTGGGAGTTAGGAAGACATTAGATATGACACAGACTCAAGGAGAACACCCCAAACTCCTCATAGGCAGTGACAAGAGCAAGGCTCAAACCTACAGCCTCAAGCCTTTAAAGGCATACAGCACTCCCACTGCCTGCTCTGCCATCACGCTGCTCATTATTACTATTGCCGGTGTTGCTACATTTATTATAACCTTCATTTTTTCATTTATCCATCTACACTCACTCCTTGTTTTGCCAGCCAGCATTACTTATTTATTCCCCTCTTCCTTCCACAGCGAGAGACGTTCATACAAAGCAAAACCTCACACAGAGCACACATTACAGAGCATCCGTCTGAGAGACTGAAAAGCTGGTTTTGTTGTTGTTTTTGTTTATTTCCATCTTACAGGTCCAATAGAAAAGAATAACACCTTTCGATTTGGTTCAGAGCGCATGGTGTGTGTTTTATTCTATGTGCCGATTCCCTCAAGCAACTGTTAAACCAGCCCACTCCAGCAGCTGTGTGGGGTTTCCTCCTCTTCTTAATTTGAGAGAGGGGAAAACAACACAACACTGTGGGCAAAACGGTGTCTGTCAATCAATTTGATGCCCCAAATCTTCTGGGAGAGATGTGATTCAAAAGCAGGAAACCTGAAACCTGTCAATTACAGCATTTATCTCTACAGTGCCGAACAATTCTGTTTACTTTGGGGCAACACTGAGCTTGAGTTTGATAAGCTTTACACTTTACACTAAGGAAACTCATTATTAATCATTAGACATTGTTTAGTTTTTATTGACGCTGAGTTTTATCTGTACATTAAAAACATTAAAATTTCATTTAAAAGGGCCTTTGAATGTCAAAATCAGTTTTCTTTAGCAAAATGTTGACTACATAAACCCCATCCATACTTGGCACTGTAACGATGGAGCAGACGGGAGGCGGACGTAAAAGCGGGTAAGACCAACAAATTTATTAAATAATAAATAAACAAACAAACAAATAAGAAGTAAACGAGGAAAATATAAATACATAAACAAACAGGGAAAATAAAAAAAACACCACCTCCCGCCACCTTAACATAAAAACCAGTTTTGCCAATACTCCCTTTATTGGAAAATGCATTTTTAACAGCAACAATGTATATCTAATAAGTTGAACTGTTTCCTGAAAAAATACGTTTTTTTTATAAAAATAAAAAAATTTACTTAACATAAATATTTTTTTTTATAAAAAATAAAACATGGTCTTTCTTGATTTTACTAAACATAAATACTTGTTTTTATAACAAAAATCTAAAAAAAAAAAGTCTTTCTTGACCTGACATATTTAACACTGTAAATCTGAACATTGAACCTGTTGTTCTCTGCAGGGCAGCAAGGAGTGGTTTTATAAAACAGAACCGTGTATATGGTCTAGGCCAGGGATCACATATATGTGGACTGCGGTCCGGCTCCGGACCCACACCGATAAACTACTGAGAAGGATTTAATTCTGACAGTGTTCATTTAAAGCGTCAGAACTTTTCTTTTCTTTACGGTATACGCACTCTGCTGCACAGTAAACTTGCAGACCAATCACGTGTGGTGTAAAATCTTCAAACACTCTCCTCTGCCAATCAGATCTGTGCAGACCGCTGCCCTGGCTAGTGAATTGGGACGAGGCCGAGAAAACCCGCCTTTTTAAAGAGATAGGGAGCCCGAGAACTGGCGGAAAAACGAGAAAAGGCAGAAACTAAAGACACACCGAGCGTGAGAGAGAGAGAGAGAGACAGGGGAGAAAGCAAGACGCGTGTGATTGGGGGAGAGCGGAGGGGGGGTGGGGAATGGAGCAGTGTGTGTGTGAGAGTGTGTGTGTGTGAGTGAGGTGGAGAGAGAGTAACGCACAGTGACTTGGATAAGTAACTTTAATCTGATTACTGAATTGGAAATAGTAACGCGTTAGATTACTCATTACTAAGTAACGCGTTACTGACATCACTGGTGGTTTGTTAGAGAACAAACAGCATCATGAAGACCAAGGAACTCACCAGACATGTAAAAGCTAAAGTTGTGGGAAGTTTAAAAGCAGGGTTAGGTTATAAAAACATATTCCAAGCTTTGAGTGTGCCACTCAACTGCAAACCTACCAAGACATGGCCATACACCCAAACTGACTGTTTGAGCAGGGAGAACACTGGTCAGAGAAGCGGCCAAGAAGCCAATGGCCACTCTGGAGCAGCTGCAGAGATCCACAGCTCATAAAGTTGTGCACTCCACAAATCTGACCTTCATGTTAGAGTGGCAAGAAGAAAACCATTGTTACAAGAAAGACATAGGAAGTGTAGGGGACACGGCTAACATGTGGAATAAGGTGCTGTAGTCAGTTGAACTTTTTGGCCTCAATGCCAAAGTGATATGTGTGTCAGAAAAGTAACACTTGTTTTAAGGTGACAAGGGGTATGTACTGTATATCAACCCAGTCCATAGTTATTTAAATTTCCCAAATTGGTCTGTTTTCAATCCAACTTAATACCAACCAAAGTAATCTCACACAACTGCAGTTAAGATGTTTTTAACCATCATATCCATGCAATGCCCATCATGCCTCAGTCAGTAGAGTGATGTGTTGCGTGCCTATGCTGGAAGTGGCAGTGCTCAGAGCAAAGAGAGGGATGCCAGAATAAGATCCTCATGGGCAGCGGCTCGGTCAGAAAGGAAATGACCCGCATTTAAGCTGCCTGCAGCTCCGTGCTCGTGCTGACCAACACCCACTCCGCTCCACAAGGGCACATTTACAGAGAGTAATATGGAATTGATGTGTGTGTGTGTGTGTGTGTGTGTGTTTAGTTTTCTGTACAGACCATATGGCAGCAGATTGATAAGATACACTATTTAAAGTCATTAAGCAGGCAATGCAAACATCCACAGGGACAGATGTGGCTATGTATTTACATCTTTCAGGGGACCAAATATGCTGAGATGGTTTGAAAAAGGCTGGATTTTTTTTAGAAGATTTTATTCTATTTTGATTGCTAAAGTTAAGGTTATTAACATTACACCCTGTTCATATTGTGCAGCTCTAATCCAACATGTTGTGTCATGTTGTGCATGGAGTCACTTGGATTGGGGCAGTTGCCCCCCCTGCCCCTCCTTCAGTCCACCAGTGAGTCACCCCATCCATTGTGGCTTTTCTTGGCAGTTTTTTTGTGTTTTTTATATTGATCGTATCCATATCGGAGTCATATCAAATCAACCAAAATTAAGAAATATATCGTACATTTGACATTTTGAATGTATCATCTAGCGTCATGTTGGCATAAAAAAAAAATACTAACAATTTGTTAAGGTATGATGACCAAATGTGTAAAGGTATGGTGCATTTTGTTGATTTGATCTCATGGTTTGAAGCCAGAATTCAATGTCTGTCTAACATCTAAAATTGACATCAGCTCTCCAGGAAGTATGATTTCTAATTTTAAATGTTTGTAAAATATGACTAAAAAGCTAAGTAGCACGTAGCTCACTCCTGTTGTGATGATTACAAATCAAGTCACATCTAGCATAACAACAATGGCCTGTTTTTTTTTTTTTTTGTTTTATAATGAATGACAGCTGAAAGGAAAAGGGGTGTGTACAAAACTTGCAATTTCTGCAGCTTCTATCTACATATTAAAAAGGCTAACCCCACCATCAATCTCAACTGTTATATTTGTCTTAATACCCTGTTATTAAGCAGCACTCAGCCACTTTTCTCACATCTGGCCAGAAAAATTTGATTAGAAAAAAACTGTTTGGCTGCTATTTCTGGCAGGAAACAGAACTGCTCTGTGTTATTGTCACGGCCCAGCATATGAAGCAGAGCCTAAAATCATGTCTTAGATCATGTCTTTAATCCAGTCAAGAGTCAAGAGGCTTTTATTGTCATTACATCTGAGTACAGGTACACAGTGTAATGAAATTACGTTCTTCCGGAACCATGGTGCAACATAGAACAACAAGCAATAGACAACATAAAGTGCAGGACTGACGACAGTGCAACATGAAATTATAAAATTATAAAACTAAATAACAATAAATACAAAAGACGAGACAAATTAAGACAGGACAGTGCAGTACTGATACGGTATAATAGAGTGTTTAGTGAGGATAAGGTGCAGAGATGTGTAACATACTGTAACATATAGAACATATATAATTGTTCAAGTCAGTTTAGAAAAATTGGAAGTCAAGTAATGAATTAGATCAGGCAAGTTTCAGGTCAATACAAGTAACTCCTAAGTCAGAACAGGAAAGTCTTCAGTCAAGTCTCAGGTCATTTCCAAGTCATCTCCTGTCAAGGCTTTAATCAGTACAGGCAGGGTCATGTCAAGTCTTAAGTCAGTAAAAGCAAGTCTCAAGTCAAATTACAAGTCAGTACAGGCAAGTATTAAAAAAAGTCTTAAGCCAGGTGGACACTGTGCGATTTTAGCCCGATTTTAAGCCCGATCTGGTCGGATGCGACTGAATTTCATGATCGGGCCGAATTTTAGCTTGATCGTGCGTCGTTTGTCGTGCAGTTTGAGAGGGGAAGCGACGTCCGATTAATTGCCCATACAAGCTGCGAATGAGCAGTCGGACGCGACCAGGGATTCCTGACATGCCAGAAATTTTGGTCGCTTGTCTCACAGTGTGAGCTGTTTTGCGGGCCGATTTCTTAACGTCACGACCTGTTTTCCCAAAATTCACTGCAAATATACCCATAAACCCCATGCGACAGAGGATGTCAACAATGGCGCAAAGGCAACACGTTGTATGGACCGAAGACCTTGAGGCCAGGCTAGTGGAGCTTTGGCAGCAGCATTCGTGCCTCTACGATCTTTCGTCATCTTCCTACCATGACAGACAGGCATGTGAAAAACGTTGGCAAGAGATAGCCGGAGTCCTGCAGTTGCCTGGTAAGTTTCGTTTAGTTTAGCTTTGCTATGCAAGCTAGTTAGGTGGTTTGATGGTACTTTCACTTGTTTTTCAGCAAAATGCTTTTCCTGTGTGTGTGTGTGTGTGTGTGTGTGTGTGTGTGTGAGAGAGAGAGAGAGAGAGAGAGAGAGAGAGAGAGAGAGAGAGAGGTTCAAATTGAGCTGGTCAAGATTGAGTGTTTGTGTTATGTGGACAAAGATAAATACATTGTATGAAAAACAAGCTTCATATATTAATGTGTGATTAATAAGGATGTGATCTTTTTCTATTTTATTATTACCAGCCAATGAAGTGAAAACCAGAGCAGCTTCTATAAGGACCCAATATGGAAAGCTTCTCAAACCTAAACCTAGTGGCAGTGGTCAGAAACCTCTAACATCAAAACAACAATGGATTCTCATTCATCTAGACTTTCTGAAGCCCCATGTGACGCACAGAACCACAGCCACAACACTGGCAGTAAGTGATTGATATCATATAAATTAGCATATAAATTAAACAAAAATCCAACAGTCTGAGACTACATCAAAAAATTGTTGTTTTCATTTAAATGTGAGAATAAGCAACACTATTTAGAAAAAAATTCTTGGTGATTTTTATATTAAGCTAATTTGAGCTACAGGGCCCTATCGTATACCCCGTGCAAGGTGTGCAGTCTATTTTTACGCCTTGTGCACTCGTCCTTAAAATATCAATGGACTTTCGGAATATATTAAGGCCATGGGCGTGGTGGTCTGGAAATGAGGTGTGTTCAGGTAAATTCCTGGCGTGTTTTTATCTTGGCGGCGAAAAACCGATCCGGTGAAACGACATCTAAATTCAACAGTCACTCACGCAGTCAAAACGATCACCCTGCGACCCACGCTCCAAAATACCCCATACCGTCACTTCCTTACCACAGAAAAATACACCTTACCCACAGCCTTCAGCAATCAACTATAAAAATAAAATATACTTAAAAATCTGCACAGTAGCTATAAATTATTATTAGTCATATTTATTTCTGTCAGTTATAAGTATTTATATTTATCTTATAGCTTAATATAGCAGACACAGGCATTCTGCTGTTTAAGAATTTCAACAGATGCTTATTCTCAGTCAATAGCTGGAGTTTTTGAAAAGAAAAATTAAAAGAGAAAATAACTTTGACAAACATAAATTTATTTTATTTCACTTTTCTATTATATCTGAAAAATAAAGCACATTGTCAGCGTCTGGTGCTGCCCGTCAATTATATAAAACTTAAAACATGCACAGAAATATAAAGCTATATTTTAGAATTCATTTCTTTTCGCCAGGGCAAATTTATTCAAATTATAAATATATTAATTTATTAATTAAAATCTCATCCAGTGCTCCAGAATATTAGCCACGCAAAGCCAGCTTAGCGCAGCGCATGGCATTGCGCGCGGCATTGCGCGCAGAATAACCTCTGTCTTCTAAAATAAACGTTTTAATAAATAAGGTCGGAGAAGTGTAGTAAAATTAATGCTATTAAACTTACTAAAGCTAATAAATGTACTGATAATTAATCAAGATAAATCGGACAAAATGCGCTGCACCTCTCTCTCGCAGCGCGGAGCTGAATTCAGCGCGAGGCTACAGATAATATAAAACTCAGTTCAGTTGAATAAAAATAATGCCATCAAAGCCGTCTACACTAAGATTTCCTTGTGATTTAGGCCAAGCATAAAGTAACATTTGATTAATTTAATCAACTGAGATATTAAGTCGGAGAAACGCTGTAGTGCATTGGTAGACAAATAATAAAAAATTATTTCATAATTACGACATAATTCATAAAAACTAAATAGTTTCTTGTAATTACAATATGTTTATTTCATAACACAAAGAAATAAATTAAATAAATAATTTATAAATCATTTTAAAACAAACTCCAGAATCATTGTTTCCGACAAATGTTCGTGTTGCTGTTTTTTCTTTTTGTGTCCCCCTCCCGTGCAACCGAAGCTCACGAATAATAAGTCAGGGCACACAAAGTTCGGCTCCTGGTCTGTTTTTTTAATTTCCCATTTTTGTTTGGATCATCAAATAAAAAACACAAAATACAAGCACTTATTAGTTTTTCTAGTCTTTCAATTTTCCGATTTTGATTATCAATTGAATATCAAATGAACGAATGATACATGGAACGCCTCTTAACACACACAAGTAAAAATCAAGTTTGCCCAGCTTTGTTTTTTATTCATTTTCTGATTTTGGATTCTCAATTAAATATCAAAACAACAAAAAAGCATGGATTTCGGAGGAATCTATCTCATCATAGGCTTTTGCACAAAGTTACAGGGTTTATTGCCAGCTCAAGTGGGCTAATAAACAGAAATTAATAGATGCATGTTCACTAGCGGTCTCAGACGTTTGGACACCACTGTGTCTGTATAGCTGTAAATATAAAGAAAGTAATCAGCACATCTTCATATTGTATATGTGATTTAACACAGCTTGACACTGTGGAGTGTGAGGACATCGAAGGTATAGAGGAGGAACAGGAGGAGGATGCAACTGTTGACTGGGACATAAGTTCTCCAGAGATGGCAACAAGAAAAGGAGATCCAAATTTAACAGCACCTAGGTCATTCCTGCCGTCACCCATTACCTCTACATCTGGAACCCCTTCACCTGGGACCCCTTTATCAGCATCAGGCCAGTCCTCTAGATGTTCAACCCCTTTTCCAGAGGGAGAAACATCATTATCTGCATCTACATTATGTGTTGTAGATGGTTCAAAAATACCCCGCACCAGCAAGACCAAGGTCAGGTCCTCTGATACAACCAACATTGAACTTTTAAAGATGTCTCTTTTGAAACAGATTCAGTGTACCCTTTCTTCAGCTGATAACAGTGAGGATGTATTTGGTCAACAAGTGGCAAGTGAGCTGAAAAAAATACAAAATTCAGCTGTTCAATTAAGAGTTCGGAGAAGCATTATGAATATGCTTTATGATGCCCAAGAGGAAGAACAGGCAAGAAAACATGGGCACAAGAGTCAGTTCCCACCAGGAGGGGCACCATTTTCAGCACCACATGCAGCTCCACCAATTTATGGCCACTATACACCCATTGGTATCTCAGTGCCAAGTTCACCCTTTCACACTCAGCACAGCCTCCAGTCCCAGTCTCAAAGCCTTCAGCCTCAACCCCCGTCCTTCTTACAGATGATGAATACTGATGATACAGATACCAGTCTGTAATTAAGATGTTGCTCAAACCCCTCTACCACTGACTGTTTTCCACTGAAGTTCTGTAGTCAGTGCTTGAGTGCCTAGGAAATTTCTCCTGAGAGGTTCATATCCCGAGTTAATAATTTCTGTTATTTCTGTTTCTTTTTTTTTTTTTGAGTGAACTGTTTACAAAGTGTTAACAGAGAGTTAACAGAGAGATGTGTACAAAGAACTTGACTTTCAAGGTCACTGTATTTTATTTAAAATTAAAAAGCCATTTTTTTTGAAGAACCAAAAGGAGTATTCACTTTGAAGTTAACTGAGTTGATAGTAAATATTTTATGTTCACTGTTTACTGATTACAAAATAAAATGAGTGAAACATTAACGTATGCCTCCTTAATAAAGAGCAAAGCATAAGAAATAATTTGTAAATGATTGTTTTCTGAGAACACAGGAACCAAAGACAAGAACCAAAATATACAAAATGCACAATGTACAATCTATGTCTACAGGAAAAAAAAATTACAACACTGTTCTGCTGAGCAGCTGATTTTAGTAGTAGTAGTAGAATTTTAATAGTACCCAGATGGCCTTCAACAGTTAAGGCCTCTTTCTAGCCAATAAGTTACACCATACTGTCTTGCCATGAAATGCTCCCAGCAGGTGAAACAAAGTACTGACAAAGTGCATCCCTTTGCTGCTTTGCTGCAACAGAAGGGTTTCTTGCTCTCCCCATGGATGCAGGCTGGAGTGCACCTTCTCTCCTCCATGCCCCTTCTACAAGTTGATGGTTTGCGTCTTCTGCATCCACATAAGCAGGTGGCACATATGCTTCAGATCTTCTTTGTCGCAAAAAGTTGTGCAGGCACAGACAAGCAAGGGTAATTGTCACCACCTTGTTGGGCTCGAGACAAATCGTAGATCTGAAGACCCGGAAGCGATTTGCCAGGATTCCAAATGCGTTTTCTACCACACGCCTGGCCCTGGAAAGGCGGTAGTTGTAGATCCTTTGATCTTTGTTCATACTCCTAAAGGGATAAGGCTTCATGAGATCGGGTCTGAGTGGGTAGGCCTCATCACCGATGAACATGTATGGCATTGTGATATTGCTGTTGGGCAGTGGCTCCTCAGGGGGTGCATGAAGAAGGCCTCTGTCCATGGCAACCCTTAGATCTCAGTGTGCAAACACTCCACCATCTGAAATTCTGCCCTGGGTGCCAACACATGCATACACAAATTTGTAGAGGGCATCAACAACAGCCATAAGCGTGATTGAAAACCTTGACTTATAGTTGTAGAACATGCTCCCACTCTTGGCAGGTGGCTGTATGGAAATATTTTTCCCATCCACTGCTCCCAGACAGTGTGGAAACTGCCACTTCTCAAGAAAATTCTTAACAATGTCCCTCCACTCTGATTCTGTCGTTGGTGTCTTTGAAACACAAATCAGATCAAGACAGAGTTAATTGATAACTGCAAATATATATTTCAGCATTCAAGTGTTAATTACAATTACAGGTTTTACAGCTATATTTTTATCGGTACACTCTGATATTTGTGTAATGTAAATTACATGTACCAATTATCATGTTATCATTAATACCTCACTCAGAAAAAAGGTACAAAACTATCACTGAGGTGGTACCCTCAAAGGTATGTTTTTTTTTAATAATTGCACTATTATTCAATACAGTTACATATATTTTAAATCTGTATTGTCTCCACGCATCCCGCCACGACTACAGACTAAATGATTTATATGAAATTTATTTATAAGATACTATAGCACAAGCATGAGGTGAATTACAAATCTGTGATGCACACACCCACAAAGAATAAACAAAGATATTTACATTTTCTACTAAGGGGCTTTCAGAAATTTCTGGGTCTGTTACCTTCAGATAATCCTCTTTTAGTACAGAGTGTAGGGCAGCACAGGTCTCCATGACAATTTTGCTCAGCGTAGTGCTTCCAATGCGATACTGGAAGCCTAATGATTTGAATGTCTCACCTGTTGAAGTAAATACTGCTTTTAGTAAACTTTACACATTGATAAATCTATGGCAGATCAGACAAATACCTTCATGATATGGTAAGTATCAAATGACATGTGCAACAGGTCACGAAAACCCTTCATATCATCCATCTACATATAGTAATATAAAAGAGGAAAAAGCAGTGTTGTAGATTGCATAGACCGTTACATACTGATACAGGACATTTATTGAATCAGCAGACAAAATCCAAGTCACTGATACACATAGCGAGTGGACAATGCTTCAGACACTCCTAAACACTCATACACTGAAGTAGCATCAGATGTCTGCACTCGTCAACTTATCTTGCGGCGCGGGACAGAACGATTTTTTTATTGGCGGGAGCGGGAGTTTAATCAATCCAGGCGATGCGGAGCGGGACCACATTTACAAGAGGTCCCGCTTCCGCAAATGAATAAATAGTTAAGAAATAATCACGCAATGATTCCCATGCATAACGAACAGAAAACAACTCAATCAGTAAGAAAGCAATGAACTATTTCATTTTGTAATTTTGGGATAAGTTTTTTTTAAAGCTAAAGGAAAATCTATTCCATAAAGAAAATAATGCATACCCTCATACACAAGAACAAAGAATTACCCTACAAACACAGAAATGCAAACCCTCTGTCTCTTTATGTCTGTGGGAGATGCCCAGCAGAAGTGAAATAGAGAAAGATATAATGAAAGCGAGAGAGAACGAGAGAGAGAGAGAGAGAGAGAGAAAGAGAACGTGTTTGCTGAAGAAAGTAGGTTTTGGAAGCAGTAGTAAGAGCTGTGAGCAGACGCAAAGCGAAGTGACAGATATTAGGGGAGGGGGGCATATGGAGCATGATGCTGTAGACAGCTGGGGAGAGCATGGGGCGGGGGGAGCATTCTCAGCTATAGGAGCCCCCAGAGGGGAGAAGAGAGAGCAGACCAATGACATACAAACCACAAGGAGGAGGTGGGAGAATGGAGGAAAGGGGAAGAGGGGAGGAGAAGAGAGGAACCGAGGTGTCACTGTGGGCTGGAGCTAACGGCTAAGACTGTGAAATAGAGAGTGAAAGAGATACAGAGAGAGAGAGATAGAGAGACAGAGGGAATTCAAGAGGAAATCTAAGATAAAGAGGAGAAAAGAGTGAGTGAATTGAAAATCTATAAGAGAAAAAGTGAGAACAGAGAGATATGGGGACAAGGTAGAGAATTGGAAAAAGCTTGAGGTGAGCACAAAGTAAAAGAGAGAGAGGTACAGATCTATAAGAGAAAAAGTGAGAAAGGGGAAAAAGGTAGAGATGAGCACAAGGTGAAAGAGATAAAGACATCAAGGTGAAATGAGAGAGGTAACTGAAGAGGAAGAATCAGAGAGAAAGAGAGAAATACCCAGGGAAAAAATGAGGGAATTGCAGAGAGAGAGAGAAGCACAGAGATCCAGGAGAAAAGATTGAAGAAATTGAATGTACAAAGAGAGAGAGAGATTCAGAAGAAAATGGTGAGACAATTGATTGCAGAAAGAGAGAGATCCGGGAGAAAAGAGTAAGGAAAATGACCACAGAGAGAGAGAGAGAGAGATCCATGAGAAACAGACCAGGGAATTAAATGTAGTAAGAGAGAGGGATTCTGGAGAAAAGGGTGAGGGAATTAAACAGAAAGAAAGTGAGGGATCCAGGAGAAAAAAAGGATGAGGGAGAGATCCAGGAGAAAAGAGTGAGGGAATTGAATGCAGAAAGAGAAATATCCACAATAAATGGGTGAGGGAAGTGAACAGAGAAAGAAAGCAATCCTGGAGAAAATGGTGAGGGAATTGAACAGAGAGAAAGAGAGAGAGAGCCTGGAGAAAAGGGTGAGGGAATTGAATGCAGAAATAAAGAGATCCAGTAGAGATAAGTGAGGGATTAGAACACAGAGCAAGAGATATCCAGGAGAAACAGGTGAGAAAATTGAATTCAGAAATAAAAGAGAAAAGAGTAAGGGAATTTAATAGAGAGAGAGAGAGAGAGAGAGAGAGAGAGAGAGAGATCCAGGAGAAAAGGGTGAGACAATAGAATGCAGAAAGAGAGAGAGATCCAGGAGAAAAGAGTAAGGAAAATTACCACAGAGAGAGAGAGATCCATGAGAAACAGATGAGGGAATTGAATGTAGAAAGAGAGAGAGATTCTGGAGAAAAGGGAGAGGAAATTGAATGCAGAAAGAGCGAGAAATCCCAGAAAAAAATTGAGAGAATGGAATACAGAGAGAGAGAGAGAAAGAGAGAAAGATCCAGGAGAAAATTATTAGCGAGCTGAACACAGAAAGATAATAACAAAGACAGAAAGAAAGAGATCCAGAAGAGAGAGTGAAGGGTTTGGGGAGAGAATCAGAGAAAAAGGAAGGAAAGGGAGAAAAAGTGAGAGACTTGGAACGAGGGAGAGGACAGGAAATGGGATGCACGTATAATCACACACAGAGAGAAAAAGAGATAGAGAGAGAGAGGTTCAGAAAGACCTGACACGAAAGAACAAGGAAGAGGGAGGAGAGAGAGCCCACCAGATGAAACCAGCACACTGAAGGATCAGTAAGGGGGAGGAGTGTGGTTGCAAGGTAGCGAGAGAGAGAGAGAGAGAGCGAGGGAGTGAATGAGTAAAGAGAGAGAGAGTGGTAGAGCGAGGAGAGGAGAGGAGGGAGATCTGGACTGAGAGCTGGAGAGGTGCTGAAGCTGTAAGGACAGATGTGTTGAAGTGTACGGGCTGCTCTGAGCGCCAGCGCAGGATGTGTGTATTCTCACTGTGTGTGAGTGAGTGTGTGAGTGTGTGATGCCCCTACTGACATTGGACCTACCTCTACACCACTGCTTGACTCGCTGACCAATGGACACTACTCTACCCTTCCATATGTGTGGAACTAAGAGGATACGTCCCATCGGCATGCAGGTACAGATACTGGCTTTATGTTTTTATATTATGTTTTATAAATATATTATTTATATTATTATATGTGCCATATCATTTTGTACACTATAGATTCATTATCTTTTTTGATAAAACTTTAAAATCCGTATTGTGAATATAGCTGCATTCTGTCTTGAAAGTAAAAAAAAAAAAAATAGTATTTTAGAATTTAATAGAATTTAAGTGTAATTTTGTTTATAATTATTTATATTTGTATTTTATAGCCATGCACTAAATATTCAGCACTTTTTTGGTTTTGTGGCAAATGCTTTGTTACATTAAATTATTTGGAAACAATTTACAATAAAGGTTTATAAATAACAGCATTATGACAGTAATAAACATTGTTAAATGGTTAAGTAATAATAATACAATTATTAATTGACACTTTGTTTAGACATTATTTAGACATTTTTTTTACTTTAAAATACATTAGAATTGAGTAATCCTCTTATAATTAATATTAATTAATGTTCCCTTATTTTAAAGTGTTACCAAAAAGCGAATGAATTTGACTCTATGATTCAATGAGATTTTATTGCCATTTCACGTGGTATATGAGGTGAAACGAAATTGTATTACCACAGTCCAGTTTACACCCAAAGAGCAATTTTAAAATGGATAAATATAAAGGCAAAATAAAATAGAATAAAAATACAATAATAACATAGATAAGATAAATGCACAAAATATAAGGAGTAGGGAAGGAGCAGCAGTCCAACTCATATTTCAGACCAAGTTTTAGGTGATACTGGATTATGACTATAAAATATGAACTATTTATTAACTTCACTGCATATGTAGCTCTGCAGAGAAAATGTTAGGTAAAACACTGTCAAAAGTTATGTGATGGGCACTAGTATTATGGCCCATGACTTTTGTCATGTCCTATCAAAAGCCAAAAAAAGCTGCACTGACCTGTGGGAGATGCATGTGAGATCTCCTGCACTGAATATGAATTAATTAATAATTGCTTGTCTGATAGACAATTCTAGGGAGAACCTGCCAGTTACAATCATTACCACTCACCACACTGCTCTGTCCACTGTGGGTGGTAATACCCTCTGTGACATAGTATTCCAGGTTTTCTGAGGAATGTTAAATGCTTGCACAAATTGATAAATAAAATATCCTTCCCATCTATCTGGCACCCACTATCAGTCCTCACTCCAAGTCACCTGATCATTCAGGTCACCTTGCCATGAGCACGCTGGTCAGTGTCTAATCTCACTCACAAGATAACACCTCACAAAGTGCACAGCTGTTGGTGTTTCTAAGCCCTTCATTTACATACTGCTGTCCCATGACGGTGCCAATTCAAAAGTGAATATTTTAATATCAAAAAGGCATCCCTATATACAATGGCATTATTCCATTAAATCCATTTGGCACATTCTTCATATTTTTAAAACTGTGTGAACATTTAGAGGACCTTTGTATTATTGTATGCTTCATAGTAATATTGTCTTTATCTAATTCTAACTTAATTATATATATGTATACTTAACCTTTCATCATTATGCTTATTATATTAAATGCTGCTCTATTTTAGTCTTTCCTTGTAATATATATTACTTTCCACTATATTTCTTTTTATATTTGCACAGCTAATTACATTATTTATGTACACTGGCACTATTTTATGGTCCATCCTTCTTTAATCGCACTTTAAAACTGGTTTACAATGTTTAACTGCACTATTCCATTAGCCATACATTCTCTTAAATACAGTCTTAAATACATACAGTCTCTTAAATTTCACTTTTAGATCTTCTCTTGTTATTATTTTTTCCTTGTTTTTGATTTGTGGATTTGCTGCTGGATGCATCCATCCATCCATCCATCCATCCATCTATAAGTCCATCCATCCATCCATTCATTCTTTCATCTATTTATGGTAAAACACTAGTAAAATCTGCACAACACAGCGTTCATCTGAGAAAAGAATCAGAGCAGAAAGACTGGAAGACAGAAAGAGATACTGTGACCCATCTCTCACGTGCAGGTCAGGAAAGTGACAGAACCCCAGGCTACAGAGGCCACAGCGCCGGTCGCTCCATTATTCCAGATGACTGTCCGCTGTAGCACAGCCTGGCAGCAGAGTCTTGACCTCGCCCCTGGCAGGCTGGACCAACCAGCGCCACAGCGTGGTCCTCCTCAACGTGGTCCTATATATATATATACATATATATATATATATATATATATGCAGAACGCTGCCTGTACACTCTACTTGACTTATATTATCCCAGTGACTGAAAGCTTGCTTTTGGCCCAGTTGTGTAAGATGGCAACCTGGCTTAAGAGAAACCTTTTTAGACTTGTTTTTGAGTTTATACATTTTTAACCATCTTCAGAGTTCAAACAAGAAGAAGTGCACAGTATGGAGCAGGAACATTGTTATTTATATAGAAGTGCGAGGGATAGAACATTATCCACAATAATTCACATGGAATGGACAATTTCATAGTAATTGTTTGGTACATTTGATCAGTCAAATCTAGCAGGTTTAAATCTAATGCATTTAAAAAACATAAATGGAAAAAAAGCCACATTGTCAAAAAAATAATAATAATAATAGATAAATAAATAAAAGATCAGAAAAAGATTTTTTTACTAGAGAATATCCCTAAATCCAAATAATAACCAAATAAACAGTAATGTAGAACCTTGTGATCTCTGAAAACTGGCTCTGCACTGCTTGTCCAAAACTTTCTAGTGTGTTTGCACTCCCAGATTTGAGTGGTCCATTTCTCATGGTGGCACAAACATTTCAGCCCTTGTTAGGTCAGCCACTACAGATCCTGTGTAACAACAACTATAACAAAAATATCACCAATAATGCCACAATAAGATGATTCAGCTACAAGCAAAGACAAAGAGTTACATCTCTTCACTTTGCTTGTTTCAGTCCTGATGCTAGTTATGGTAACCTGTGTATTCTAAGGTTTCTTCACATCACTGTAGTGGATGGAGAAATTTCAAAATGAAATGTTCAAAATGTACCACATCAGTATAGAATGGCTTGCAAGTAAACTTTAGACCATTAGCATTGGTTGGGTATTAACAGAAATGGACTGTTATCATTAAACAATTGGTGGTTATGCAAAAGAAACATGAACAAACATCTGTTACAAACTAGGAATGAATAAAAATGTTCCAAAGTTTTTTTTAAATAATAATTAATCTTGGCTCTTAAATTTTTTACTCTCTTTCTCTCATACAATTCCTACAGCAACAAAATGCACAAATTATATTATCATCGTCCATCTTTAGCTCAGAAATGCAATTACACCCTCGCTGTTTTAATAAATCAAGAAAATGAATTGGAATGTTTCACACCTTCCACATATTTAACCACCACACGCATATTCACCTGGGGCAAGCACTTAGTAATAGATTGAAATAAATAGTTTCATAAACACTTATTCAAAAAAAGCAACCAGTGTGGAGAGAAATCATGCTCGTGATGAGGCAATTATGATGGCACAGACGTGATTCATAACGAATGCAATCCTGCACACACCATGTCCCTTCAGGCTTCATTAAAACCCTGCCCTAGTTTTTGACTAAATGCATGTGTAATGAAAGATGTAGACCTTTCAGATGGAGTGAGAGACTAAAAGGGTGTATATTTATATATGTGTGTGTATGAGTGTGTGTGTGTGTGTGAGGCGATGTCCCGCTGTGCTCCTGTCATAACCAGCGAGCAGCCCCAGCTGAGCCTCTACTTTAGCACTTAATATTTAGCGTGGTGAGGCTGAGTTACTGGGGCTTAAGTGTGGGTGTCCAGACAGGGCAGCTTCAGACTGGGAGAATGTGCTCTGAGCAGACAGCTCCGTGGCCTTTACTCAGACTGAAGTCATGACAGAGGCAGCAGCTGGACTAATGAGACTGGTGAGGGGAGTGGAAATGGTGGGCTTTTGTCACTCGGGTCACACACACACACACACACACACACACACACATTCATTAAGCTACGTGTCAGTTCTAAGCATCTTACTTAGACTCCCACATCATAATTAATGTCTTCCTTCATGCTCCTGCCATAACCACTTCGACAAGATCTAATTAACTTACATTATCTGGCAGCAGTGCGCTGTGCAGTTCTTCTAATGGATAATCAGTGACGAGGATCAGTAATGGAGTAAATACTTACTTCTGTACACTGTAGTTGAGTGTAATATATTTTAAATGCTTCACAGTTAGGCAGCAGTTGAACTTTTCGTTTTTTTTACGCCAGCACTATTTGTTCTGTCTAGAGCGAACTCTGGTCCGTTTGTAACTTTAGTGCGGTTTGATTGGGCAGGTGTGAAAACAGTAATCGCACTTGTGTTCGGATCAAAAGAACCCGACCGAGACCACCTATACCACCTATACCTCTTTTTAAGAAGCCGACCCGTGTTTTCACTGATTTAAGGAGTCACTCACTACGTATGTAGTGAATGTCGGGGGAGATTTGAAAAGAATGGAGGAATCCGAGCTCCTTTTAAAACTTGTGCTGCTGTCCTCTGCGGACCACTGTTGATTCATTTTCATTAATTTAGCTGCTTTTGCTGCTCTTAGCTGTGAATGGAAGTGAGGTTTGTAAACAACTTTGCACTGAAGACGCTCCAACGCCCCGCCCTTTGGCCGCTCGCATCACAGGTTCGCTGGTTCCAGACCAGCAAGATTGTGGGGCCAGAACGGAACCGTCTTTTTTGGCCGAAAACCTGTGATTTTGCGATGGAAACACAATGACCCATTCGAGAACCTGTCACCAGCACCGGCACCATGCCGATGTAAAAGCTCCTCTAGAGGAGGTGGTCTCGGTTCGGTCCCAAACAAACTCTGGAGCGGTTCTCTTGTGGTGAGAACATGATCCGGTCTCAAAGTGACCCAGCTATTAAAAATAGTCCATTTATTTGAGCTAAACTGCTGATAGAGCACAGTTTTTATATAGCCAGATATATTAGCCAGATAAAGCTAATTACCACAGCTACGAACAAACCCTGTGTCCATGCACGTGCGGTCTGTGCTGCGTTCACTACTCGCAGCCGTGTGACTCGCAGCCTTGGTTTACTATGTATGCATCTGCGCTGCACGTCCAATCACTGTGTTTGAAAGCGTAGAGTTTCAGCGTTTAGTGTTAAAGCACAGATATACGCGCTGGAACACAGAATCTTCACACTATATTTCCTTTCTGTACGTTTATATTTACTCCCACGCCAGACAGCTCTGACTGTGCTGCTGATGCAGCATTACAGAGCAGCCAGCGCCATCGACTCGGCTCCGGTACATCAGCTCACAGACGCCCTGTGCTGCAGACATCACCCTAGGAGTGATGTGGGGAGAGAGCGCCATCTACCCACCCGGAGGGAGCAGGGCCAATTTTGCTCCCTCTGATGCCGGCAGCTTGATGGCAAAGCTGCATGAGCTGTTCAAACCTGCGACCTCACTCTCATAGTGGCAGCGCTTTAGACCGCTGGAACACTCGGCGCCCTAGTGCACATTTTAATGCGTTTAGGTTTATGCCTGTGTGAAACCGAACCAAACAAGGGGAGAAAACGCTCAAAGTAAAGGAACTCATCAACTGATTCGGACTAGAGAAAAAAACTACATGTGTAAAAAAAAACGCCTTAAGATGAAGGTGAATATGGTGTGAACATCCACGGTGTTCTTTAATACCAAGAATAATGGTATTAAATGGACTTAAGTTTTTTAAGAAGAATGTTCTTGATAAATTAGTTACTTTGCAAAAAAGTACTCACAAGTCATCAAGCTTGGTTGAGCTGGTCATGTGCATCTACCAGCTTGTTGAAGCTTGATCATTATAGTTGTCCAGCCTCCTAGTCTGCTAACCAGCATGAGCTGCTGAAATAAAAATAATAGTGCTGTTAAATTAATCACAGAATAAATCAATGTGATAAATTGTGTTCCTTCCTTGTTGCACTTTGACCTGGTGCTACAGTTTGGTCAATATTACATGATGGAAGCAAACAAAATGGCTCTGATTGGAAAAAGCACTTTTTCTCACATGCTGGTAACATAGAACAAAAGAAGTATGTTAATGGATTTTGTTCTATTCAGGTTATAATTTTGGTCTAAAGATGTCTGGTATGCTAAACATCTGAAATAAAGAGATGTTGAATTTTACGTTTTGCCAGTAATTAATTTATTAATTTGCTCCTCAGCTATAATGAATTTAAATTGTACAGATAATATTAATATTACATATTACAAAATGTGATGGATGCATTTAATTTTGCTTAATTAATCACAGAGCATGGACATGATTTATTAATTATATAAACACTTCTGCACTAGTTTTACACAGTGATTGTCATGCTTTTTTCCTGTTTTGTCCTGTCTGTATTTCTCATATTTCTGTTTTTGTTTACCATGTGCTTCTAGCACATGGCTCTGCTTTGTTGTAGTCTTGTCTCCGCCCTAGCCCCGCCCTCTGATTAGTGTTCTCACCTGTGTTTGTTACCCAGACCAATCTTCCCCAGGTGTTCCTTGTCTGTCCCTGTATATGTTGTATATACAGAGAAAGAGAGAGTTAATGATGAGCAGTGAAACAAGCTCCAGAACAATAAAAAACCTGTTTAGCACACTAAGCATGTTTAACTGGAATCAGCAATTTAATGTTTTTAAAATTAACAGAACTCTCTTAACTAGACGTGAATAAAAACGATTTACATGCCTTGTAAATGCCTTTATAATCAGTTTTACAATGTAGTAAAATATTGTTTAAATTATTCTTTTAATGGTATTATTAAACCTGCCAATATTTTGGGTCGGTAAGAACTGTACAGACCTTAAATCAGATCAGTTCATAATGCATAAAACTACACTATTACTTCTACTGTTGTTTTTACTATAGAAAAGTCAAGCTTTCAATGACCAAACATGAAATGGAGAACAAAATGTAGACAAAAGTGTTTTTAAGAATATCCAGATATGTGTGAACAGAGTGTTTTAGATGAAAGAAATGACATTCAGCACTGAAATGACCCCTCTTAACCTTACATCTCGCAGTTCAGAAGAGATGCTAAGCGTTTAGCTTTCCTTTTCTTCACCTATCAGCCTTCATTTCCCCTGATATCTGCCACCCTGGTTTTCTTCAGGCACGGTAGTCAAGGGTAAAGCATAGAGAGTGGAAACAGAGCAGAGGAGCAGTGAGTCATTCTGGGTAAAGACGTGAATTAGCCAGTAAATGAATGAAAACAGATAGACTTGTTCGTCTGATTTGAATGAGAATTCTCTGAGAGGCAGATTTGCTACTAGGGGATTATGCAAAGTAGTCTGAGACAGCAGTTTGTGTACAGACATTCATAATCTTTTTAAAATCCTCCTTCAAATTTCGTATTTACCCATTATGTTATTTCCTAGCTACCCTGGGCAACATTTGCCTGCCTGGTCAACGTCACACTACACTGCTTATTAATGTATGATCATTTAATACCTTACATTAACTGGCCTCAGTATTAAAGAATCAGTGAACAATGGAATTGATTTATTTGTGCACATTGCTTTTAGATTGATTTCTAGTGCTATTTGGTGGCATTTACATCCTGCTAGCAATGCGGTTAGCGGCTAATGCTAATGCTGCTGCACCCAGCCTTAGTGCTGGAGAAACTTCACTGAAAACTCACCCTTAGACAAAATATTGGAAGTCTAATCTTACTGTAAATAAACAGAAGCACTTAACTTACCCAAATAAATGTTTTTTAGAAGCGACATCTGTGTAGCTTAACATCCAGTGCTCGTTTTACAATAAAAGCACATTTTTTTTTTTTTTTTTTTAAGAATTACAGTTTTGCTTACCTAGGCACTTCCCCCAGCTTCCCTTTAATAAAAGGGAAACAATAGAGACAATAGAGGAAACAACTAAATATTTTAATTACTAGCATCAGTGTTCTGGCACATCCATCCCTGCTACATCTAATACTGTATAATAATTCTGGTAGGTTTGTTGGTTTAGGTTTGATGTAATTGAAGTAATTTTTACATTTTGACAGAATTACATAAACAAACAAAAAATAATAAGCCAGTATACCCAAAACACAGAATATCAAACAGCAGTGTATTTACATTAACCTGCGTTAAAGGTACTTGTCCACATATTCTGTGCAATTACACATTCTCACCAGAGGGGTCTCTAAATCCCCAAATTCGCAACACTTGCAAACTGTTGCTTTAAAGGTTTTTTTTTTCCCATTATCAGCTTTAAAACATATAATGCAACCACAAATCAATGTTTATTCCATTATTATGTAGGTTATGTGTAGGGCATATGCTATTGTTTATTTTATATTTTGTATTGAATGCCATCACTAATCTATGATTTTCCTTTCTGTCCCTACTCTCTGACAGGGTTGCCATAAATGTGAACGAACAGACCCCAGCAACAGATATACTTAGGACCTTTCAGCACCTTCATCCCCATTAGAGGGTTCATTACTGCAGCATGGCTGCAGTGGTGGCCAACCTCAGCGTCCCCTGGGGGACAGGGGTGCTAATGGGCCTCACGGACGCTCCTAATCAGACGGTGACTGCGTCCCCGGGGCCCGGCCGATCTCTGGCACCTCTCTGCACCGTGTGCTGCTGTGGACTTCTCAACCGCACCCTGGCTGTGGTGTTCATGGTCAGCCTGGCCTTTGCCATCGTGGTGGGCAACGTGATCACCCTCACGGTCTTCATGCAGACGCGCCAGTCCCGCACACCACAGGGCTACCTCAAAGGTATCTGCAGAGATTTGTGGTACACATCTTTGAACAGAAGAGGGCAGGGTGTAGTATGTTTTTTTGGAATCGGTGATTAATGTTTGGTGGCAATAATTACAAATATTGTAGGACATAATACTGGTATACTAATTAAAATAATGATTTTTCCAGAACCTTGTGCCACATGTAGTCAGAAAGGCATGGAAGATGCATTTAGTGGCTTATGGTTTCAGGTCTTTTGATGCTGTTTAGCACAAGAAACAGGAGCAGACAGAAATGTAGAAGTTTTTATAATGTGATTTATCCATTTCATAGATAATAGTATTATGTCAGTGCTGAGTATACGGGTGGGGAGGGGATTATGTGTGTGTGAGTGTGTTATTGGTTATTTTCTGCTGAGCTTTGTCCTGGTGTTAGTGTGCAGGGTGAGTATGGGTAAAAAATGAGCCATTTTTAAGGGAGAACCACTGCTTGTTAGGTAGTTTTTTTCTGTCTCACCTTGTTCAAATAAAGTTGCCAAATTAAACAATGACCTGGCCTTCTTACTACTCCAGATGAAGCTACAGTATGTTAAATAGTGGCAGAAACAGATTTTTTTATTATTATAGGGGGCTTTCACATCTACCTTTCTTAGTTTTGACTTTTTTAGGTTTTTCAGTTTGGGTCCAAACTAAATTAATAACTAAATTAGGTGTAAAAGAGGCCATGAACCACAGTCCAGACCAAAGCACCAGAGTTCAGTCAAACCAAATGTGGTGGTCTTAGTCCAGATCTACTGAACCATCTGCAGTGTGAAAACACTTTCTAGATGGTTGAGATTTTCGGATCAATTACAGGAAGATGAGGCACATCACACAGCAGTATGAACACAGCCTTCATTTATTTACTGCAACAGTAGATTAACCCTTAGTATTATTTATTATTCTGGCAGAGAGCTAGAATTTGTAACAACACCTGGAAATTAGCTCTCCAAACTTAAAACTAACATTGTACAATGCAATAATATAAAGTATAGAGAGAGACTCAGAGGATGTAGTAAAGTGCTTTAGTCCGCTCACTAAACTACAGTGTGAAACCAAAACTTACTGTATGTATAATGTAACAAAGACACAAACCTTGCTCCAGATTTTGTGGACTTTTTGTAAAACGCCCTTAGTGTGCCTCATTTTATTCAGCCAAACCTGTACCCATAAGGTTTGAAACATTGCTTTGAAAGGATTGTAGTTTACCTTCTGAAATCACTTTGATCCAATTGATAGATTGATTTGTTTACAACCATTCAAATGTTCTATATTGAATAAAGGGATGAAGCACTGCAGCCTTGTAACAATGTATAATTTAACTCTGCTTCTGTTCCGCAGTGTCCCTGGCTGTAGCAGACATGATGGTTGGAGTCTTGGTGGTGCCATTCTCTGTCTACACTGAGATATCCCTCATGGTGACCAGCGCTCCTCCTGCGTGGTACCAGGGTGGATCTGCAGTTACAGCAGGGGGACCAACATCTCGCTCTTGGCAGCCCTGCATGCTGATTGGCCCAGTATTCGCAGGCTGTACCTTTGTGTCAATCAGCACCATCTTCTTGATGACGGTAGAGCGCAGCATAGCCATCTTGCGGCCGCTCCACAAGGACACTCTTGTGACCCGGAGGCGGACGCTTTTCCTGATCCTTGCGTCCTGGGCCGGCAGCTTTCTGCTGGCCATGGCGCCCCTACTTCTGAGCAAGAGCTTCACCCTGGAGTACAACGAGTGCAGCCGCATGTGCAACTACGCCCCCTTACTGGTTGGCCTCCAGCTGCCGGCCGATTCCAACATCATGCTGCTCTTCCCCGCCTTCGACTTCACCCTGCTGGGTGGCACCCTAGCCGTGAACATCATGTCCTTCACTAGCATCCGCCGTTACACACGCAAGCGCAAGCTGCTCTCGGAGGGCAGTCTGGGCCTGGAGGCTGGAGGAACCGGAGGCTGCTCCCACAGACCGTCTTTCTCGGACATCAAGGCAGCTAAAACCATCGGCATCCTCACCTTCGCCTTCACTGCCTCCTTCTCGCCTATTGCCGTGTTTGTGCTGGGCAACGTGGTGGGCTACACCTGGTGCAACTTCTCCTTTTTCGCCTTCTGGATCTTGACGGGGAACAGCTGCTGCAACGTGATCATCTACAGCGTGAGGGACCAGCGCTTCAGGAAAGGAGTGATGCTGCTCTTTCACAAGGACCGCTCGCCCCCGCACTCGGAAAAGAGCTGAGCCTAAGTGCTTGAGCCAGAAAGTCAAGCACAGGTCTCTACCACTGCTTCACCTCCATTTCTAACTCCTCAGCGTGAGCGACACTGTTTTATCAGGAATTTCTCCAACAGAGGGCTTTAAAACAAAAGCTTGCACTTCAGGGACAAAGAAACCAATCAGCTCCATGGATTGTGGCCCCACTCTTTTGTTTTCACTGTCTTAAAGAGAGCAATGTTCTATATTTGTATTATTATTTATTATAAGTTGTCATGTCATTCATGTTGACCAAAATACCTGTTAGTCTAAGAGCCACCAGGAAAAAGAGATTAATATTAAATTCTGCACTTTATTCTCACATTTAGGGGGTGGTTTTCAGGGCACTGGTTGAGCCGAATTATTGACTAAAATTAATAAAATTAATTATTTTGCAAACCCTGCTTTATAAAGCCTGCTCCCATAAACTGGAACAAGCAGTGACCAATTGAATTTAAAGCATATTCAAAGATCTACCATAGATACAGTATGTGAACAAGGTAGAGATTGTATTCATAGGATATTAGAAGAAGGTGCTTCAGTCATGGTACATTAAGCAAACCCCGGCATAGAACCCAAAACCCTGTCATCAATAACCTAGTGCTCTTCCTAGGGTTAAGGGCCTTGCTGAAAGGCACAACTGCCAAATCTGGTAAGGGAGCCCACAACCTAGTCTTCAGTAACCCAGTGACCAAACAAGAGTTAAGAGCCTTGCTTGACGCCAAATCAGTGGCAGCTGGGGTATCAACCAACAACACTGTGATCTATAACCCATAACCACTCAGTCACCTCTACCAACTTTCACAGGGTCAGCCATTCTACGGCACCCCTGTAGCAGAGAGTTAAGAGTTAGGGGCCTTGCTAGGGGCCCAACAGTGTTAGCTTAGCAAGCAAAAGATCTTAATCTGTACCATACAAACTAGATCATAAGACATGCCTAAACCAAAGTTCAATTTAAAATTTAAAATAAAGCCAAGACAACTAAAGCAGAGAGTTAAGAGTCTTGATAAGGGCCCAACGGACAATCCTGGGAATAGAATCCACAACCCTCTCATTAATAACCCAGTGTTCTTCCCAGAAATAAGGTCCTTAATCAAAGGCCCACAAGCTAAACCCTGAAATAGAACCCACAACCATGTCATTACCATCCCTGTGACCAAATAAAGTTAAGAGCCTTGCTTGACAGCCAGACAGTGACAGCTAAGGTGTTAAACCGACAACCCTGTGATCTATAACACATAACCACTGAGTTACCACTGCCTTTTTTCACAAAGTCAGCTATTCTATGGCACCACAGAAGTGGCAAGAGTTAAAAATCCTGCCAAGGGCCCAACAGTCAATCCTGAGAATAGAACCCACAACCCTGTTATCAAATGTCTCTAGAGCAAAAGTGCTCTACCCAGAGATAAGGTCCTTGCTCAAAGGCACAGCAGGCAACCTACGGTATAGAACCCACAACCCTGGCATTAATACCCCAGTGCTCTACCCAGAGTTGCTTGATGACCAATAAGTGGCAGCTGGGGTATGGAACCAACAACCCTGTGATCTGTAGCCTATAAATGTTAGCCTATCAGTCATGGGTACTTGCCAGAAATTAGTGTGACATTCCTAATTTAAGACCAATTTCAGGAGACTTAATTAGATTAATTAGGTTAAATCAGCTTAATTCCGCCCTGCCCAGAAAACCACCCGTTTTTTTCCCAATATTATAGGGGAGTGTTTCTTCATTTTTGAAGGGATCATTTATTTCTGAAGGTATTTGAAGTGTTCCTTTTTACTGTTGGTTTTGTGTTATGTTTGTAAGATCGTTATTTTTTTATTGATTCATTAATCATTCAATATACTTCTCACTAATTGTAAAGGTATGAGTGTTTTTATCTATAGAGATTGACTTGTTTAAAGTTTTTCTAATCCTGAATATCAGCAGCACTTTTTACATGTCATATGTCAGGAGCATAACGATACAGCTGCCTTATTACACAGTAGATTTTTAATTATAAACCACCGGTGCAACCAAACTGCTTCCCTGTGAATTACTGTTCCATGTCTCTGATTTGTCAGCGTTCAGCTGTCAGTCTTCAACCTGCAGAGCAATTTCCTTTTGGCAGACAAGTGTGTTATAGTAATTGAGGCTTTCAAACTTAAAAACCCAAAAATAGTCGGCTGGAAATTGGTTCAGGATTGGTGTGTTCTGTCCCTGTCAGATCCCCCACTGTTTTAAATTGACTGGCTGACTGAATCCATGTATTAGTAACAGTTATTTATTTATATTTAGCTGTCTCTTCTCTCCATTTACAAACCAAGTGAGATATTTTTAAAATGTCTGAATGTCAGATAATCAAATCACTAAATTTATGTACTGCTAGGATTAAACACGTTCAAACTATCAAAAAAGCATCACACCAATTTACACTTTATATCGAAACCCAAATTCCAGCTGCAGGTTCTTACATGTTCTTTAATAAGACGAAAAGGTTTGATTATTGTTGTGCATTTTTGGTGAGCATATGCTGTGGTCCATACTCAGAACACTGTAATGTACTTTATCTGTGTTGCATCATTGATGAGAAGATGAAATCCCCTTTTTTAAATAAACATGAACGTTTCAAACCTTTTTTTCCTGGTCGTAGACTCCCTGAACCTAATGACATGAGACAGGACTGGACATCTCTGCAGTAGAACCACCTACAGTACACAAGTTGGATTTCCTTCTCAGGAAGCTTGGAGATCTTCACCAGCCCAGAGTTCAGAAGGCTGTTTTTCACTGCAGGGAAAAATGGTTACTAAGGCCATGCCATACTGTTTCATAACCTGTTAGCCTGGTCACAGGTTCCTTTTCCATTTACTGTGTTGCTTAATCAGGACCATTAAGCCATTTTGTACACAGTGTCTCATGGCTCTCATGCAAAATAAAGAACTGTGTTTTTAATGCAGCTACTGGCATCATCCAACATCGCTAACACGGCGTTAGCATGCCAGCGACCAAGCTAATCAAATATTGGTAACATGGCATTACACATGTCCACTGGCACTAAAGCCACAATGCATCCTATTTTTTTTCAATGGAGGGAGACGCCACATGCTGCGGTGCATCCTGCATCCAGCAGTGCTCAAATTTATTCGAACGAATCCAGCCCCTGTGCTTCGTCCAGCCAATGAGGGAACAGCAGACTTCAACTTTCCACACATACGAGCCTCACACACACAGAAGAGCTGCCTTTCAACCACAGAAAAGAAGCTGAAAATGCAGAATAATGGATTTTAAAAAATTATAGATTACACTAAGGTTGATTAAAAATGACAAATCTTATAATTATGATTACCTACTTCTGTTGCTTCATTTAAATAATAAAAAAAATTACATGGACACACCCACACATGGCGAGCTGAGAGATCCGGCATGGCAACATGTGTTGAAGAAAAGTGCTAGCGGACACATATACTGGTCTCATACAACACCGCTAATGCAGCGTTAGCATCCAACATTGCTAAAGTACCACTCTAGCCCTAGATTGGCTGCATTGCACATCGGCAGTAGTATTATACAGTTTATTAGCACTTCTGTCTATTTGTCTGTCCAGTGATTAACCACGGATATGTTTCTATGGGGTTTGGATGCACAAAAAAACAGTTTAGTGTAACACAATAACTTGTTAGTTACAGTGCTAACTTAAGACATAGTTTTGCTGGAAACAGAAAAAAAGAACAGATTTTTTTTTGGCTAATGCCCCTTAAGCAGTTCCATTGCAGGACAAGAGGTTAATAACCACTGTTATACATAGAATGTACATTAAATGTACATGTAATTGAATATGCTATCTCTCAAAAATAAATAAATATATAAATAGGGATTGGGTGATTAGTCTTTAAATTAGGTCGTAAATTGGATACAAAATATGTTAAAATTAATTTTAACCCTTTTCTGTTTTCATTTTTCATCAAATGATACTAAAAAATATATTTTTTTTTTAACTCAAACTCATTGGCATTGGCTCATTTTTTGTGAAAAACATATATCAAAACACATTTTCAATAAACACACACTGTACATCCCCCCCCCACACACACACACACATTTATATTACATACAGTATGTTTGGCCAAGGGCTAATAAACATTGCTTCATTTGTAAATTTGAAACTAAACAAATTTTCTACTCATATCTTGAGTTTAATTAATTTTCTTTTACATTTTATTAAAAAAACTAATAAAAAAGAGTAGCACTTTTTGAAAGAAATGTAACATAAGAAAGGTAAAGGGCAAATATTAACCATGTAAGCTGTTTATATTGCTTGCAATTTAGGTGAAGCAATCATGTGTAAAGCATTTTAATGTAATATTGCTTAATTTTGCTGAATTAAACACGAGTAACAAAGTAAACGAGTAACAAAAATATGAACACCACACAAGGGTTAAGAAATTAATCTTGATATGGGTTCTTCATACAACCCACAGCCCTTCTCCAGCAACAAGGGGTTAAGGAATCAGTGTATTCTAAGGTTGCAGATGGACAGCTGGACAAGCAGTGACAAGGGTCCATGAAGAGACACATCCATGCCGGAAAGCCTGATGCGCTCGGACAGCTGCGAGTCTTGCCTCGGAACAGGACAATTGACTTGTGTAGGAGGAGGAGGAGGAGGAGGAGGAGAAGGAGGGGAGCATCTTTCACCACAACCAGTGCAAAAAATGGGAGCTACCTTGAGGACTCTGTGTGACAGTGTTTGAGTGCGAGGGAGGTGCTGATAATGAAAGACCTGGCAGAGATGATGATGATGGGATGGGATGAAAATGAAAATAATCTCACAAGATGGACTTCACCGTGAGGAACCGTGCTCTGTCCAGGAGCACTGACCAGACAGAGTGAAAGGAAGGAAAAGGGTGATAAGACAGAGCATGGAAATGTAGTAGTCAGGGACCTGTAAGTAATTTCAGTAATTCTAAAACTGTGTTAGTTCAGGTCATCACCCTGACCCTGTAATAAATATTTCAACCACATGCATAAAGATAGTTTTACTTAGACTGCTGTTTATCTTATGTAACCACGGCTATTATTAGCAGTAGGTCACAGAATACCTGCTCCTGCTTTCACTTTAACCCTTACTGTACAAATCCACCAGGACTTTTCTCCCATGTATTTCACAGTGCTGGATCTCTCGGCTCACGAGTTACATTACATTACATTACATTACATTACATTACATTACATTTGGCAGACGCTTTTGTCCAAAGCGACTTACAATAGTGAAGTACAAAAGTAATAGAAGTTAAAGGTAAAACATTTTTAGACAGGGCCTAAAGGAGGTCGAAGAGAAATAATGTGATAGAGGAGTAAAGAAGGGGAAGAAGGAAATGAGGTTAGAAGAAGGTAGTGTGTTAGAGGTGTTAGGAGAGTAAGTGCTCTTTGAAGAGCTCTGTCTTCAGGAGTTTATTAAAGATAGTGAGAGATTCTCCTGATCTGGTAGTAGAAGGTAGTGTGTTAGAGGTGTTAGGAGAGTAAGTGCTCTTTGAAGAGCTCTGTCTTCAGGAGTTTATTAAAGATAGTGAGAGATTCTCCTGATCTGGTAGTAGAAGGTAGTTTGTTCCACCATTGGAGAACTCTGTATGAGAACAGTCTGGATTGCTTTGTGTGAATGTTTGGCAAAGTGACAAGTGCAGTTTTGTTCCAGTTCACATTTTAAATGAACTAGTTCACACTCATTTGGGTTTTTCCCTAACAAATAAGCTGCAATAGAACAGAATAGAATAAGCTTTCAATAGAACCCCTTTTTCCCCATCCATCACCAGCCCAAATCATTTCTACTATCAAAATAAGTATATTATCATATACTGCACTAATTCATATACAATTCCTATATAATTCCTATCCTATAAAGCTTTGAAACTTCAAATATAAACCTTTTAAAACTCTGTTTGTAACTCCAGCATTAGCTTACAGTAGCATTGATGCAGCGCCTTACTGCATAAAATGCGCTTAGTGTAGAAAAATGTACATATATTGATAATCTTTTTTTTTTTTTTTTTTTTTTAGCAAAATATAGGACATTTCTGGTCAAGTGGATAGGTACTATTTTTAATGTGTGTTTTTAGCTGTTTAGCTCCATCCACCACTGTTTATTTTGGACTCACTCTTGGGTTCCTGCCAGAAGTTGGCAGTTTCAGAGATAGGAAATGGGTATACTCTCCATAAACCAGCTATGGCTTGTCCAGTTGTTCCAGAGTGTACAACGTTCAGGCTCACGTTCAATTTCATGCTTATTATTTGTAAACTGAGCTAAAAAAAAAAAAAAAAGGACGGGGAAAAATTACCTTGGGGGGTGACCCTACCACCACCATGCTTTTAACAGCTTGTACTGTGTTCTTTTCTCAAAGCTTTCTAGATTCTGACAAAAGTTCTTATGTACGTAAGAATGTTTTTAGAAGCCTGAATGAGTCATTTTGACCACTTATTGATTTTGGAAAATTACAAGTTTTGTACCAAAGACCATAGATCTTGGATCTCCACTGCCACACTCCAAGCTCTAACAGTCCAAGCTCGAAAAAAATCCATCCATCTGTTTGTTTGTGAATCAGTTAAAAGAATTAGGCATCAGGCATCATTTGCTTTTGTGAGCCATTTGGATGTACATTGCATGGCCAGCAACGGCCTATTTGCATAAAAGTGACAGAGCCCTTAAATGGCTCATTCTGAAAGGGCTGAAACTGGCAACAATAGAGCTAATGAGATCACTTTATGGAAGAGTGATTTTGTGGAAAGAACATCAGGAACATGATTTGTATAACCCATAGACCTACTGTATTCTAACTTGTGTAAAAGGAGGTATAATATGTTTTTAAAAAATGATTTAAATAAATTGTAACAAAATGTGCCAAGTATGAATAATCAACATTAAATGGCATGTTGTATTTGTATTTTAATTGCTAGTCATCACTGTAACGTCTAAAGACAATAACTGCAAATGAATTTCAATAGATCACAGTTCTGTACGTGCCATGTAGTCATGACACTGCCAGACTTGCCCCCGGCCCCTGTCAACATATCATCTTTATCTATTCACGCGTTGAGTCAGACAGATCGAGATGTATGTAGGAGGCAGTCTCAGCCGCCTATTCATTTACCATTCAGCGCCTGCTGAGATAAAGTGCCTGTTGCTGAGGTTCTATCAGCGTGGTGAGCAGCATTTACTGCTCCTATTGTGCTAAACATCGTTAACACACTGAACTAAAGCAGCACTTCAGAGGATACGTTCAGAATCAGGACGTAGTTCAGAATACAGAGTAAACTGGAACACAGCGGGGGATTGTGGGCCTTAGGGCAGACGGGTGTGTGTTCACAGGTTCACTACTCTGGGGAGTTCACAGGTACACAGTAGAGGGATGGAAAGAGGGTCTGGGCCTGTCTGTCTAAAAATGACAGTGACGTTAGTGGCCTTATGTAACTACACTCAGTTACATAGTCTCATTAACAGTTAATACACACTATACACACACACACACACTTACAACTGGTTAAGGTGTCTCTACAAGCCGATGTAGTAATATATTAATTATTTTTCTATTGACATCAGATTAGTTGTCATGAACAGTCAGTTATTAATGATAATCACACATTGTCACATATTGAATTTTTTATCTTTTTAGTTCATTTTCTTCCCAATTTAAAAGGCCATTTACCCAGCCCACTCATTAGGAATCCCCCTATTACTAGTGAGGACTAGCACATGCCTCCTCTGACACATGTGAAATCAGTCACCGCCTCTTTTCAAATTCCTTCTCATGCAGCATTGCTGAGAAGCATCACAGTGCACTTGGAGGACAGCGCAGCGACTCGGTTCTGATACATCAGCTCACAGATGCCTTGTGCTGATAGACATCACCCTTTGTAGTGATGAGGGAGAGCACAACCTACCCACACAGAGAGAGAGCAAGACCAATTGTGCTCTCTCAAGGCTCCGGCAGCGGATGGCGAGCTACATTAATGGAATTCACACCAGCGATCTCCCGATCATAGTGGCAGCGCTTAGTATAATTGAAGATGCTCTTTCACTTCTTTTTTAATTAACTTTTTCTTAGACTAGTACATCTCCAGATAATAGTAGCTGATGAAGTATACTGATAAAGATACTAATACTTATTGTTAAAAAAATCTATTTATTTGAAAAACTTGAAAAAAAAAATCTATAAAATAGAATCAATGCCTTCTGCCGTTTGATGAGGAATCCAGATAGAAGATAGATCTTTCCTAAGCAATCATTTGCTCAATTATTTTTCTTGATTAGAATTTTCAAATTTATTGACACAGTTCTTTATTTTGTTTAAAGTATTTCTGTATCTGCTGACTTCTTACATTATTCATTAAACTGCTTGTTCAATTTATTCATTCTTTCTCATGGCAAAAAGACAAGATATTCACATTTTAAATGAGTAAATAAACAGTAGCCCAGAACAAAATTCTGATGAGGCTAATTTCTGAGGACAAGATGGAAAGACACTGTAGTCAGAATACCAAACAGCAAACAGAAGCTTTAGGAATGTGTTCACATCACAAACATCTAAATATGCAGCCAAACACAGAGATGTTCAAGGACATTTCAGCTGGAGTTTTACCCTAACTGAGCTTTACAGTGACGGGGGACATTGCCTCGAGCCACAATCAATGAATGTTCTGAAGCAGAAGCAGAAGGTTTGAGGGCACAACTGGATTTCACTGTGATACAGAAAGACAAATCAGAATGACACGTTTTCATCACATTTACGAAATTGCAGACCTTCAAGAGAAGTTACAGTTGTAGATTTATACACAAGTATTACAGTATAAGCATTACATTGTTGCTGAAAATAGAAGCATGAGAGAGTGTGGAAAGGTACTTTGCTGATACTGGATACAATATAGCGTTCACACCTTGAAGGAAAAAACACATTATGTGTAAGCAGTAATATGGTCACTTTACATTTGAGATGGTATTTAGCATAATCAAATCCAGGCCCGTAGCCAGGGGGGATATCCCCCCATCCCCCCCCCCCCCCATCCCCCCCAACCCCCCCTCAGCCACCCCAATCCCCCGCCTGCCTCCAGAGTAGTGACGAGTAAGAAAAATTGTTTCTCTTTACACATTTTGTTCAGACTGTTTTACACCAATCCAGTAGGTGGCGGTAATTCCCCCATTTCTGTTCTTAGCTTGTGGAAAGAATAAGAATCAGGGGAAAGTTACTTGAGAAAATGGGTAAAAAAGAAGACAAGGAGCGAAAACGGAAGAAATCGGCGGCAACATTGTCCCAAAACATTGGTGACCTGTTCAAAAAAAGGCCCAAAATCGGTAAGCTGCTGAGTGCAGGGCTTCTATTTCTTTACAACTCCCCTGCGTTAAAAGTGCCGGGCTCGGCTTAGTATATTGTACATGTAACACCGGATTATTACTGTTATTATTGCGATAACTCCAAAGTCTGGATTTTGGATGATTTTTAAGAAATGTAGGTTAAGTGACAATAACATTCAGTCACTCACTCTGCAATGCTGACGATCAAGCTAGGGTGTATTTTACTCTCAACATGCCTGTTGCTCCTAAGGCCATATATAAAATACAGTATAGAGGTGTAAAAAGGGGGTTAATCTCTTAACACGCCCTGGCCCGCCGGCGGGCCAGAAAAATATCACATTTAATATCTGGCTGTGTTTATGAATACTTATAGGTTCAATATAGACACCCAATATGCCATTTTAAAGCTTTTCAGTTATCTAGCCTATTTAGCCGTATCTCCTTTCAGAAAATAAACATTTATGGCGAAATATGCCTAGTTTATGAAAGTTATGAAATATTATTTTCATATTTGCGTTTTTCGTACGTCCATATTTGATCGAATACGGACATGTTATACACCATTCGAACCGTCTGCCTCTCGGGATTACGGAACTGTGTTTAGAGTTTAAATCTGCTTGTGTTTCGCTCTGTGTTTAACGTTACCCAACCCCCTCCAGCGCTTCCCCCACAACGAAGTCCCAGCACAGTTGTAGGAAGATTTGAATAAGACAGAACACTTCAATTTATATTATTATTAATTCATGTTTAAGTGACCATACCGATAGTGTACCTCATGAAGTAATTCTTATCTATTTATGTCAATAGTAGAGAGATAGACAATAAAGGACAGCAACATCAGAGACAGACAATGGAGGGCAGCAACAGAGAAAATGGAACAAAGCAACAGACAACTGAGGTGAGCAACAGAGACAGACAATGAAGTCACATCACAGATGTAGGTAGTTGAGTAATACTTACATTTATATCAAATGTATGTTAACAGTGGGGAGCAACAGACAAACAAATAAGGACAGCAACAACAGATTCACAACAAACTTATAATAAATAAAATATGTCTAAATTAAAAGGTTTGAAGTGTGCTCGTGTATTTAGGGGGCATTGGAGTAGAGAGCCAAATGAAGTCCACTTTTGGGGGAAAAAGATCCCCCCCATCACAATGCTGGCTACGGGCCTGAAATCAGAGCTGAAAAAAAAAACAGATATTCCAAAAAAGTCAAAACTATACTAAATTAAAATGTACCTCTAGTCAAAACAGGACAAAGCTAGAAAAATCCATACAGACTTCAGAAGAATATGGTGTTGCTGATACTTTCTTTTTAACCTGAAGTAATATCTAGTTGCTGGTTATAGGAAGACTCACCTTGTAAACCATTTTTTCATGTGCCAATGTCCACAATAGCACTATTCAACCAATGTGAAACCGGAACCAAACTTCATTTTGAACCTTTTAGCACGTTTTCACCAACAATAGTAGGTTCCAGAACCAGAAACTTTCGTTTGCAGCCAGAACTAAAGAATATTAGGTTCCTTAGCTTGAACCATGACCGCTTCTGTTCATTGCCACTGAGCAACGCCCTCTGTTGATGACGCATGATGTAACATTTGATGGTTCCACTAAATCTGGTGGAAACATGGGCTGGTTTGCTGAAAAGCACCACGGTTCTTATAAGTCCGTATGGAACTGGTTCAAGGACCAGAGTTCTTAGTGGAAAAGCACTAAAAGAGTGAAAAGCTTGGGAAGCAAATGAGGATTCACACAAGGCTAAAAGCAAGCCATTTCAATCTTTCACCATCTCTTCTCTTTATCATGTGCTTTCTCAAAAGCTAAAGCAAACTGGAGCCAAACGCACAAAAAACACATTTTTTAACAGCATGACCCGAGAAAAACCAAACCCGGGAAGTGTGGTAAGTGTGGGCAAGGCTAAAAGCTAACCAGGCCACAATCTATTCAGCTTGCTAACAACAAATCATTCAAATTATCTGAGAAGACAAAAAGAGAAGAAATTACTCAGTAAATAATGTAGTAAACCAGCCAATAAATGCATCTTCATTTTCATGAGCAGTTTGTAAATCTATCAGGGTTGTAAATAGGCTAAACAATCTATGAGCAGTTTGTTTGTCGCATCCACTGTGAAACACAAAGTGCATTACATTTATCTTGAAAGTTGGACGTCAGAGCTGAAAATGACATCACACTTGAGTTAATGGCATTCCAGTTAAGAAAATTATAAACCATTTTAAAAAGATTTCTAAAATATTGTTTTGGAAAAAGACTTAGTTAAAGTTTACCAGAACAGGTTTGACAGTTATTTAACTATGTTATATGGTGAGTCCAGTCACCATTACATTTTTCTGCCAGGAGTGACATTAGGTCACTCAAAAGCAGTGTGAAAGACAGGTGGAGAACATGCCAAGATGCATTAAAACAGGGGTGTCCAAACTACGGCCCGCGGGCCATTTGCGGCCCGTTTCCTTTTTTGGAGCGGCCCGCGAGGTATTTTAGAAATAGAATGAAAGTTGGCCCGCTGTTAAACAGGTTTTAATAATGTGGATTCAAAGTTTGAAAGCTAGGTGTCAGAAACGGGCCAAAGAGTCGGAAAGGGTGCGCATTTCTAGCGCAGAAAAACGGACCAAAGAGTCTAAAAGCGGAGAGGGTGCGCATTTCTAGCCTAGAAAATCGGGGCAAAACTGTCTAAAAGCGGAGAGTGTGCACATTTCTAGCGCAGAAAAACGAGGCAAAAGAGTCTAAAAGCGGAGAGGGTACACATTTCTAGCGCAGAAAAACGGCCAAAGAGTCTAAAAGCGGAGAGGGTGCGCATTTCTAGCCTAGAAAATCGGGGCAAAAGAGTCTAAAAGTGGAGAGGGTGTGCATTTCTAGCGGAGAACAACGGGCCAAAGAGTCTAAAAGCGGAGAGGGTGCGCATTTCTAGTCTAGAAAATCGGGGCAAAAGAGTCTAAAAGTGGAGAGGGTGCGCATTTCTAGCGGAGAACAACGGGCCAAAGAGTCTAAAAGCGGAGAGGGTGCGCATTTCTAGCGCAGAAAAACGGGCCAAAGAGTCTAAAAGTGGAGAGGGTGCGCATTTCTAGCGCAGAAAAACAGGCCCAAGAGTCTAAAAGTTGCCGCAATTAAGGAGTTAAGTTAGTTTACACAACACTGTCAAAGATAAAGACAGTAAGTCAAGTAAAATGTGTGTAAATGAAATAAAGTATTATTTAAAGTGGTGTATTTCATTATTTTTTTTATTACAGAGTCTGTGGCCCGTGACCTCAAATATATTTCTCCTTCTGGCCCCCAACAAAAAAAGTTTGGACACCCCTGCAATAAAACTGTGACTAAAAATCATTATAGATTTCTGAAAGGTTCCTTTCCCAGTAGCTAGGGGGCAGCGTAAACCCCTGAAGGTTTCTGAAGGGAGAAGAAGGCAGAATTGGAGGGAATGTTTATGTTAGGCATGTTTGGCATATTGAGCTTGTTGAGCCCTTCTGTCATGTTCTTGAGGCCTTTGTTTGGGTAACAGTTGTAGCTTGGTTTAATGTAAGTAATATGTTTGTCTGTTTGAGTATATTTGATAAAATATTTGATACTCAAGTGTATAATTGTATCATGCGTTTATACCTGCTTCTGTTTCTTCTTTCAGAAGAGTTTTAGTTTCCTACTGGACTTGGGCTGAATTCCATCATGGTTTTGTCCAAATCTTAATTTTCTGCCTCACTTTTGGAGGACTCTAGAGACTCTACTGTTTCCTTTCAACCTACTGGAGCTTCAGACTGGAACTTCAACAGAAACACTGTACTGATGAACTGCACCTTCATATATGACTATAAAAGACTGTGAAATGGACATCCTGTGAAGTGGTGAGCCCTTTAAAAGTTACTTGTTTAATGCTCATTAGGGGTAGACTAGTTTTACTTAATTGTGTTTATATCCTTTCGTTTATGGTAAAATAATACTTAAGACTTGAAACTACATTATTAACACAGAATAAAAGTTATTTTACGATAGCCCATTTGACATCAGGGACATCACAGTCTTCACACTGTTTTATTTAAAATGAACTGTAGAACGTGCTTTAGTAATTATAAGTGTCTTGTTTAGTAGTTAATAATATTCATTTTATTTAATATTTTTCATATTGTTTCCAAACTTGGCTGTGGTAAAAAATCGAGGGAAGGAAAATATGTTTAGAAAATCAAAATCTATCAGTATCTTTAAAACAGAACATGGTCACCATAAACAATTCAGCGATTTTGCAACTCTATGCCAACCATGTTTTCATCAAATGCCAATTTTTGCTATTTTCGTCCACCCTGTGGTGCAGCTGTTCATGTAAATAAGAGGGGATTAGGCTGGGAAAATAATTTATGAAATAAAAAAAAAACTTATGTATTTTAAGTTTGAGGGCCAAAAGGCACTGCATTTTGATTATGACCTTACTAATCATAGATCGTCATGTGTAGTGCAGTAAACATAATTACATAACAAGACCCTGTGTTTTAGGCTGGATTACACCTTCCAACGTTGTTGCACAGGTCGACTAGCGTGAGGTCTTAGGGTCAGCGCTGTAATTTCGAGTGGCCAGGTCATGCAGTGTGGTTTAATGACTGCTGCTGTTTTCTGCTTTTACTCATTTCGTAGGCAAATATGGAAATCGGCTCTTTAGAAAATGCCGTTGGCAAGGAGACAGTCAAAGGCGGGCGGTACTGTTTAGACATCCACTGTTTCCCCCCCTCCCCCTTCCCGTGTCTTTGCCTGTTTTTTTTCATAGCTCAGGTTAATTTTTAATCATTTCTGAGCGCTCTTACGGGGAGAAACTGTGCCTGTTGAAAACAATTGAACGCGGGGCCACCTGTGGCCTTGACCCGCTTCTGCTTCCAGCGACAGCCGCTGCGTCACCGAGTCGCTGAGGGGCGGACGTTCACTCTCACAGCCCGATACATCCCACCAACACACCCCCCTGCTCGGTGATGAGGGGTGCTCTTGTCAGAGCTATAAAAATAAACGACCAAAATAACCAAAGGGCTTGAGTAATTGGGTGCAGGCACACCAGGCCATGACTGAGTGAAGAGAATAAATCATGTGCAGATACAAAACAGTATGCTAAACATTCTGCTAAATAAAAGCTTCTTCAGTAAAGACAGTAAAGGTTGTATGCATAACTCAAAGATATGACAAGATTTGGTTGGTTTGGTTTTTCTTAGTTACACGGCAAAAACTTAAATCTTAGCTAGTAACATAATATAATTTCAAGGCAATAGATCTTATTTTTGTTTTACTAAGCATTGTAGAGGTAAGATTATTTTGCGTATTTTAAAAATAATGATCTTAATCAATCTCACTTAGAATTTTAACCTTATTTTAAATAATTTAAACTAAAAATAAGAAAAAAAAATCACCAGTTTTACATCACTCTTTTTGAAACATTGGAAAAATCTTACTAAGATAAATTTGCTTACCCCATTGGCAGATTTTTCTGCTTAATGTAAGCATATACATCTAATTTTATATCATGTGGTCAAAAAGCTTTTTAGTACTATTTCAGACACAACCCAATATAATGAGAGACCCTGGCTATTAAATGTGTTGCTGATTAATTGTGGTGAATGTTTTTTTGTCTTTGGTTCCCATACAGAAATACAATATATGACATATATGTCTATATATTAAGAATGGTGTTCCCATATATGTTACATATAAAGCAATGTCATATTGTTATTACATACATACATCCTCTGGATATATGCAGATATAGTTTCATAACATATACAAAATACTCACCACAAATGTGTATTTATATATATATATATGTATGTATGTATATATATGTATATATGTATGTGTATATATATATATATGATTTATTTTTTATATGGTATAATATGTTGAATTCACATATGTTAGTGTGGAGGGAAATGGACACTGAGTGGCGATGAAAATTACATGAGTAGAGCCACCCAGACATTATAATTAGAAACACATTTATTGGAAAAGACAAAAACATACATAAAGACACATATTGAGGATAGAAAGATGAGACATTTTTCATACCCCTTTTTGAGTGGGACAGAACATTATAATATTATCCATATATGATGTAACATCTCGCTATTTCTGTTTAATCATAAAAAAAATGACAGAAAAGAATGACATAATCTCCTATTCTGAGTTGTCAGAGTGTCCTGTTCTTTTAAAGGAGGAAGTGAAACAAGCAGGAATATGTCTGGAACAGAGGTGTGAATCATATGATCACGCAGGATGCTGCAAATTAGAAGTATCAAAAAATCTTTAGGTTGTCAGATATACATTGGTTTTACACACATATATATATATATATATATATATATATATATATATATATATATATATATATATATATATATAAATTGAGGAAAAAAATATAATATTAACCCCATTACATTAAAACTATTATAAAATATTAAAAACATTTAAAACACTTTTTGTAAGATGTGTGTGTATAAATATATATCACATCTTACAAAAAGTGTTTTAAATGTTTTTAATATTAAAAAAATATATATATTTATATATTATATTTTTATATATATATATATATATATATATATATATATATATATATATATATATATATATATATATATATATATATATATATATGCAGTTATTGCTGTATTTACTGCTGTAAGGTTGTTGAGTTATGACTCTTAGTAACTGATGATTAAGGTTTGATGTGTGTGTTGATGAATTTGTTGTTGTAAAAGCTTCATCATGTAGTTTACCATGCACAAATACATATATATATATATATATATATATATATATATATATATATATATATATATATATATATATATATATATATATATACACACAAATACAAATATATTAACTAGCACTTTGTGTGTTTGTTGTGCCCAGCACAAGTGAGGTGTATGAAGAGTATGGTTTTCGTCTTTGTTTGATTCTTATTTTTCTGAATATAACTGGTTGTATTGGTTTGCCAGAGTAATCCTTTGTGGCCCACGTGGTTCTGTCAGCTATTGTTAAATGACGGGTCTTTGATAGAGTGTTCAGCTTAGGCTTACATCCTGTCCTTCACATTTTAAAATTTATCCTCATTTCTTCAGTAGGTTAATGATATTGAGAACTGCAGAGGGAGAAATGTAGAAATCCTTATCAATCTGTCCTTATATATATATATATATATATATATATATATATATATATATATATATATATATATATATATATATATATATATATATATATATATGATGTGTGTATATATATATATATATACATAAACACACACACACACACACACACACACATCACATCACTTGTAGACATTGCCTGCTGGAATCTAATTATTTAGTTGTTTTATCCCATTCCAAAAAATATATATATAATATATTGTATTTATCCTGTAAATGTTCATATAGCAAAGTCTATACAAGTGGTTTCCAGGAACTGTGGGGCCGTGGTTAGAAAGCTGGGCTATTGCAATGCTCACAAGGTTGTGGGTTGGATACCTAGGCCCACCAAGCCCTTGAAAAAGGCACTCAAGCCTGTCTGCTCCAGGGATGCTTCAGCAGAGCTGACCTTGCTCTCTCAGACTGGTTATCTAAGCTGGGATATAATTATAAAGGCTCTTTCTTCACATCCTTCTCTCTGTTTCTAGGGCAGGAGTCACCATTCCTTATCCAAAAATGGCTTTCGAGGGCCTCAGGTTTTCATAGCAATGAAGCAGATGCTCACCCAAAGCTACACCATCCCTAAGTGCCCTCTGTTTTTAGCATCATGTCAAAGTCCCCCTTTTGGCATGTGAACTTCTAAATGTGTATTTTAAGACAGACTGAGATTAGAATAAAAAGAGAGACATTTACAGTATCCAAATAAAGCAAAATACACCCCTCAAATTTCTGCAAATATTGTATTTTATATCTTTTCATGGGAAAACACTATAGAAATTAAACTTGGTTATAACTTAGAGTAGTCAGTGTGCAATTAATATGCAGTGTGTATATACTGTCCTCTGAAAATAACACACAGTCATTAATGTGTAAGTAGCTGGCAACTCAAGTGAGTAATGTTCAAAGTGTGTCTTTGTCCCTTCTTGTTGCCATGTGATTCAATACAATGTTCCAGGTGAGACTGGGAAGTAGAGCTGTTAAATTTGGTGTTTTGTGTACAGTTGTTTCATATTGGTCACTGGCTCTTCAGTAACTGGGCACCATAATGACCCCAAACACACCTCCAATTTGACAACTGCCTTGTAGAGGAAGCTAAAGGTACAGTTTATGGACTGGCCAATTCTGTATCCTCACCTAATCCCAATTGAGCACCTGTTGGGCATCCTTAAGTGAGTAAGAACAAGAACAGTGAACACTGTGAAATTATCCACTGACTTGGTGATGTCATTATGGAGGAGTGGGAAAGGATACCAATAGCAACCTGTGCAGCTCTGGTGAATTCCAAGCCCAAGAGGCTTAAGGCAGTGCTAGATATTTATGATGGTGACACAGAATAATAACCCTTAATAATAACTGTTTACTGTGGGGTTTATTGACTTATGTTGCCAGTTATTTGGACATTAATGGCTGTGTGTTGTGTTATTTTGAGAGGACAGTAAATACTGTGTATACTGATATACATGCTGTACACTGGGTACTCAAAGTTTAACAGTGTATCCAAGTGTATTTTAGGAAAAGTATAAAAACATATTTGTAAATGTGAGAGGTGTACTTACTTTTGTTGGATACTGTACATTAGGGTTGCAGCGGTAACCGGTTTCACGGTATACCATGGTATTAAAATGCACGGTTATCATACCGTGTGTGTTTGCTTATTACCGGTAAAAGTCAATCCAGCGGAGAAACTCACCCGCGCATGCGCAACTCTGCTCCGCTTCAGCTACTCAGCACACAGCGGTGAGAACAGCAGAAAGTGCATCAGACTAAACAAATCTCCGTCCGCCTAAAAAAAGGCTAAACTAAAATCAGCAGTGTGGGACTATTTCAGAGACCCGCCGAACGCACCCGAGGATGGTTATCCGATTTGTAATCAATGTGGCCGTAAAGTCACAGCTAAAGGTGGACATACGTCAAACCTGTTCCCCCATCTCCAAGAACACCACCCCGCCGCGCAGCGCAAAGTATGTTTAGTTTATAATTTTAATCTGAACATAAATAAAATCTCTTTGTAGTCGTGCACAACCCAAAAGCAAAAGCGCTGAGTTATCCGAAATTTGGGCACGCAGGTACAGGCGTGAAGTGCGTGCTACGACGGATTCACGTGTCCGTGTAAAGGTGCTGCCGGACTGGATGTGAAAGACGCCATTCATTTACATGCGTTAATTTTCAAATTCTGGCGTGCCTGTTTTTCATGTGTTAAAACCAGACTCAGAAATAAATCCCCTCTATCTGGTTATATACCAACTTGGCAGTAAAACGGACGTTTACAACAGTTGTTGATCAGACACTGACCCAGGCTCAGTTTATCAGATATTAAATAATTTAAACTTAAATAATTGTACTGAATAGTTTAAACACAGGATCTTTACTTCTTAGAGGACATGTAATGTGTGACACGTGTGTGTGTGTGTGTGTATATATATATATATATATTTATATATAAAATTATATACACCCTTAATGACCTTAAGAGTAGTGGAAAAACCTGGTTTCCTTCACCTAATGGTGTACAGTTTATTTTTTTTTAAGGAGACATTATCTATATAGTTGTTCCAGGTTTCTACAATAAATAGTTAATTGAACAAAAAACCTTTGTTGTAATTTCTTTAAGGGTCAGTTTAATAATATATGTAACAAACTGTGATACCGTGATAACCGTGATACCGCTGTATTTTCTGAGACGGTTATCATACCGTGAAAATCTCATACCGTTGCAACCCTACTGTACATATATTTAGAAGTTATATAATATAACTGGAGTGGTCTTCTCTGGAGGAAATGGTCCATTATATGTAAATTCCTCAGTAGTAATAGAATAAATTGGTTAGTCTTTAGTCTCTAATGGTGTAATTGACTGTAGATGCGAATAATGGACTCAGACAGTCTATAAATGTTCCTATAAATGAACATCCAGACAATTTAGTCTCTGACCTAAATCTGGATCTCTGCCTGGAAAAGGAATGCTATTATTGTTCTGATGGAAAAATAAACGCTTTGTGGATTATTACCACTTCACTCCGGTTATCTATTCTGAGCCTGACTGACGGATTTAACCATTTCGGGCAAACTGTCTTCATTTAAACTGCCCTTATATTGACCTAATGAAAAATGACGTGTACAGAATTGATTTAAAAAAACTCTCATGAATATTTATTCTGAGTAACCAATTAAGGCTTCCTCCAGAGGGCTGAATGGCTGGGGCTGCTGAGGGTGTGAGATCTGGGTGTCATTCCCTCTGGGGAGGACTGCACGTTTTAGCCTTAACCCACAGTGCAAGGTCTGAGCGCCCTCTCAGAGAGCAGGGACACGCCGATTTCTTCCACGGCCTCTTCACACACATACTAAATAGATAACCCCACCAGTTATCATCTCATCCTGTAGGTCCCAGCAAACTGTGCACGTCAGAAATCTCACAGGATGAGACAACCAACAGAAAGACTTCTAAGCTGACATGAAGGAAATGAACAGAACAAGAAAAGACATGAACAAGAACATAACTGTCCTGAAGTACATTGTAACAGAGATGCTCAACAGAGCACTGTGTAGTTCTTCAATTATAGGACCGTAGTTCTGTATCTGTTTTCTTTGATACTTTCATATCCTCCTTTTACCCTGTTCATTCTTCAATGGTCATGACCCAACAGACCAGCTATTATCTGAGTATGCGGTTCAGACACAGCAGTGCTGCTGAAGTTTTTAAACACTGTGTTCACTCACTGTCCTTCACTCTATTAGACACTAACACCTATCTGCTCCAACTTGTCGATGTAAAGTCAGAGATATAAGCTCTGAAACTGTTGCTGCACAGTTTGTGTTTACTCCTCACATTATATCATCACTGTCCAATGAAAAAACAAGTATCTCCAAAACAGCACATTTAACAGAAAAAGAAAAAAAACTTCTAAACTTTCAGTGGAAGTCAATGTAAAAGGAGTTTACAGCTCTGGAAAAAATTAAGAGCACTTCAGTTTCTGAATCAGTTTCTCTGCTTTTGCTATTTAGATGTATGTTTGAGTAAAATGAACATTGTTGTTTTATTCTATAAACTACAGACAGACACTGTTGGCTACATATTTCTGGTTGGAGGGCTATTTTTAGAGCCTCTCTATCCAGCCAGAGTAAGCTCCGGATACTTCCACTTTAAACTGAGTATCTATTCACATAGAACTTTAATCACATAGAGCAGGGGTGTCCAAACTTAAAAGCGGAGAGGGTGTGCTTCTAGTGCAGAAAACCAGGCCAAAGAGTCTAAAAGCGGAGAGAGTGTGCATTTCTAGCGCAGAAAAACGGAGCAAAAGAGTTTAAAAGCGGAGAGGGTGCGCATTTCTAGTGCAGAAAAACGGGCCAAAGAGTCTAAAAGCGGAGAGGGTGCGCATTTCTAGCACAGAAAAACGGAGCAAAAGAGTTTAAAAGTGGAGAGGGTGCGCATTTCTAGTGCAGAAAAACGGGCCAAAGAGTCTAAAAGCGGAGAGAGTGTGCATTTCTAGCGCAGAAAAACGGAGCAAAAGAGTTTAAAAGCGGAGAGGGTGCGCATTTCTAGTGCAGAAAAACGGGCCAAAGAGTCTAAAAGCGGAGAGGGTGCGCATTTCTAGCACAGAAAAACGGAGCAAAAGAGTTTAAAAGTGGAGAGGGTGCGCATTTCTAGTGCAGAAAAACGGGCCAAAGAGTCTAAAAGCGGAGAGAGTGTGCATTTCTAGCGCAGAAAAACGGGCCAAAGAGTCTAAAAGCAGAGAGGGTGTGCATTTCTAGCGCAGAAAAATGGAGCAAAAGAGTTTAAAAGAGGAGAGGGTGTGCATTTCTAGTGCAGAAAAACGGGCCAAAGAGTCTAAAAGCGGAGAGAGTGTGCATTTCTAGCGCAGAAAAACGGAGCAAAAGAGTTTAAAAGCGGAGAGGGTGCGCATTTCTAGTGCAGAAAAACGGGCCAAAGAGTCTAAAAGCGGAGAGGGTGCGCATTTCTAGCACAGAAAAACGGAGCAAAAGAGTTTAAAAGTGGAGAGGGTGCGCATTTCTAGTGCAGAAAAACGGGCCAAAGAGTCTAAAAGCGGAGAGAGTGTGCATTTCTAGCGCAGAAAAACGGGCCAAAGAGTCTAAAAGCAGAGAGGGTGCGCATTTCTAGCACAGAAAAATGGAGCAAAAGAGTTTAAAAGAGGAGAGGGTGTGCATTTCTAGCGCAGAAAAACGGGCCAAAGAGTCTAAAAGCGGAGAGAGTGTGCATTTCTAGCGCAGAAAAACGGGCCAAAGAGTCTAAAAGCGGAGAGGGTGCGCATTTCTAGCACAGAAAAATGGAGCAAAAGAGTTTAAAAGAGGAGAGGGTGTGCATTTCTAGTGCAGAAAAACGGGCCAAAGAGTCTAAAAGCGGAGAGGGTGCGCATTTCTAGCACAGAAAAACGGAGCAAAAGAGTTTAAAAGTGGAGAGGGTGCGCATTTCTAGTGCAGAAAAACGGGCCAAAGAGTCTAAAAGCGGAGAGGGTGCGCATTTCTAGCACAGAAAAATGGAGCAAAAGAGTTTAAAAGAGGAGAGGGTGTGCATTTCTAGTGCAGAAAAACGGGCCAAAGAGTCTAAAAGTGGAGAGAGTGTGCATTTCTAGCGCAGAAAAACGGGCCAAAGAGTCTAAAAGCGGAGAGGGTGCGCATTTCTAGCACAGAAAAACGGGGCAAAAGAGTCTAAAAGTTATTTTTAGCCGTAATTAAGGAGTTTTATATTAAGAGACATCATGAAATTAAACATCAATTTGAAAAATCTTAGTTTACACAACACTGTCAAAGATAAAGAAAGTTAGTCAAGTAAAATGGTGTGTAAATGAAATAATCAGGAAAAAAGTATTATTTAAAGTGGTATATTTCATTATTTGTTTTATTACAGAGTGTGGCCCGTGACTTAATTCTCCTTCTGGCCCCCAACAAAAAAAAGTTTGGACACCCCTGACATAGAACAACCATATCTGGAAGCTTGTGATCAAAATGGAAATAAAATAAACAGCTGGAAAGAACAAAAAGGAAACAACAAGCAACAACAACATCTTTCACTACATTTTGGATAAAAACGGATAAAGCAGTTGACTCCTGCTGTTTTGGCCCAAACAAAACGTGTAGCAGTGTGCAGTGAGGGATCTTCACCAAGAGCCAGTCTTGCAACAAAAGTCTCAGTCCCAGAACTGTTCTTCCCCCCAAACACTGCACTGGGATTTATGACGCATTGCTGACTTGGGGTTCTACTGATAATGAAACAGCTCCTGGAACATGGAAATTTCATAGTTAGAATTGTCAACCACTAGATCACTGCTATGAGCTTTATTCCTCTTTAACTCTCTTTGCACAGTGATTAAGTCCCATATGGCTTTAAACCTCCTTAAGGAGCTGTGATTATGCAAGTGTAATAAATACGCAGGACAGCACAGCGCTGCAGCTTCACAGGTAGAAAGAGTAGCTGTAAGAGGAGCCGTGTGGAGTTGTTACGGCTGCAGAAAAGCTGAAAATGGATTTTCACAACCACAGTTGTAAAAAGTGAAATCTCAGCAAGTGAAAGCAAGCAGGCCAACTTAGTTGCTGAAATCAATTAAAAACAATACTTGAATGGTAGGGACCTGGTATTGACCATTGTCATTAAGATCGCTTGCAAAAGTATTTATACCCCTTTGAGTTTTTTATTTTATTTTATTTTTTTAAAGTTTGTCACTTACAATCGCAAACTTACAAATGATCAACTCAAAGTAGCACATAATTGAAAAGTGGGACAAAAATGATACATGGTTTTCACCATTTTAATCCAATAAAAATCTGCAAAGTAAGACATTTAAAAGTATATATCCTCCTAAATAAAATCCAGTGCAATTAATTGGCTTGAGATGTCACTTAATTAGTTAATATAGTCCAGTTTGTGTCACTCAGTCAAAGTCCTGACCTAAATCCTGACCTGGCTGAATTTGAGCTATTTAGTAAAGAAGATTGTGCAAAAACCTCTGTCTCTAGATACCCCAAAATACTTGTAGCTTTAATTGTACACGTATTGATATAGGGGGGCTGAATACCCAGACAAACCAAGTCTCCCTGAAGCTGCGGGAGTCTTCCGCATTTCGGTAGCGGCTCTCTGATGCCCGCGAGTCACATATAATCTCCCGAAAATTCAGAACAAGTGCCCAAAGAGTGCACTGCACACAAATGCGCACACAGGCGACAGACGTTTTTTTCTCTAATCGCGTGTGGGAAGGAGAGAGAGAAAACAGAGAGGGTTCTGATTGGCCTGTTCTCTGCAAAGAGTCTGTGAGACAGCCAATAAGTTTTTAGTGTGGGCGGGCAGTGTTTTTCCCCCCTCCCGGATGGGATTTGTTCAGTGAGTGAGAGAAAGCAGATCATGGCGGAGGCAATATTAATAATTATTGTAATATGATATGAAATGTTTTTGATGTGCAATTTTTTGTGATATTGTAAATGTCATTTTTTGTCAAATAAAGGCTTTTTTCAAAAAAAAAAAAAAAAGGAAAGCAGAGGCATGGCCTTCCAAAAAGAAAAAAGATAAAACTCATTTCACCTCTGAATACTCTAAATTTAATTAAAAAAAAAAATTAATTAATTAATATAAAATTAATATAAAAGGAAATTTTCGTTATCCTGTATCATTTGATGAAAAATGAAAACACCACACAAGGGTTAAGTTTGTGGATGCAAGGTGACAAAATGTGACCGAATGTACTTTTGCAAGCCAGTGGAAGTAATGAAGATTTGGAAGACTGAAGACGATTCATGCTGCCTCTTTCTGAATCAGAGGGTTGATGGCTTGCAGATGAAGGGAACCAGCACTTGAGCAGCTTCCTTTGGGAGAAACATTGGAATTCTTGGATGTCGTAAAGGAGAAATCTGCATCAGATTGGCAAAATGAGTTAAAAGCAATAACTACCATTAGAGAAACTGCTTATGATGACCAATTATTTAATCATTTCAATGCAATCCAGAACCAGGGTAAAGAACCATTGCTCTGATTGACAGTGTGGTCTTGCTGGGAGATTCTGGAACATACTCATGTTTGTTGGTAAAGTCTGGTGCAAAAGCCTATTCATTAGTCTCTCTCTCAGACAGAGGTGCATTAAGGTTTTTAGAGGCAGCGCTGGAGAAGCTGCCAAGGACACTCTCCTCAGCATCGACTTCCTTCAAAAGCAGTGGAAAAGAGAATTTGATAAAAGCTTTTCAATTAGTTGTATGCATCGTCAGCAGTGATTCTAATTACTCTATTGCACCGGGAGGGTTTGCTGTAACCGGCTCCTCATTTTAATGCTGTCATTTTTTTCTAGAATAAACAAAGGAGATAAATATGAGGAGAGGTGAATGAAGTGTCGATGCATTAGCGACCTGGACTTGTTCAGACTGGCATTAAAATCCATTCGTATGTCACCCTTTGCCCTGCCTGTATCGCTATATAAATAATTTATTGACATTAATTTACAAAAAACTTTTTTTTTTTTTGCTTTGAACAGAATTTTCTTCTATCTGGCTTTTATCTGTTATGACTCAGTGGGTCTTAAGGCTTTGTGCACTTACAGTAAGAGGAAAAACACATTACTCACACTGGCGGTGAATAAAAGTATTTATATGTGTATATATGCATTTATAAATGTCTTTATGAAACTGCCTTCATTTTTCAGCCAAAACCTTGTGCCCATTTGCTTAATATGCTGTTAGTGATTTCTGACCTGCTGGTGAATAGACTCCACAATATCTCTGAAGCTGCCAGTTAAAATGAGATCCGGAGAAAGCGGAGGTGATGGCAACCCTTTAACCCTTGTGTGGTGTTCGGGTCTGTGGGACCCATTTTAATTTTTCATCAAACGATACAAAAAAAATATTTTTTCTAACTCAAACACATTGGCATTGGCTCATTTTTTGTGAAAAACATATATCAAAACACATTTTTGAAAAACACACACTGTACAACCCCCCCCCCCCCCCCCCCTACACATTTATATTACATACAGTATGTTTGGCCAAGGGCTAATAAACATTGCTTCATTTGTAAATTTGAAACTAAACAAATTTTCTACTCATATCTTGAGTTTAATTAATTTTCTTTTACATTTTATTAAAAAACTAATAAAAAAAGAGTAGCACTTTTTAAAAGAAATGTAACATAAGAAAGGTAAAGGGCAAATATTAACCATGTAAGCTGTGTTTATATTGCTTGCAATTTAGGTGAAGCAAGCATGTGTAAAACATTTTAATGTAAAATTGCTTAATTTTGCTGAATTAAATACAAGTAACAAAGTAAGCGAGTAACAAAAATATGAACACCACACAAGGGTTAAAAGTAACACTTTATCTCTAGTTCCCTACACTCTTCCTGTAGAATGCATATAGGGGTTATAACAGTGGGCAGGGGTTAGCATGTGCATAAAGTACCAACTTATACCTTACTCTCTACCATACAATGATGAGTTACAGCAATAGCACCACTGATGGGTGAAGTAAAACACTTAATTGATTATCTCTATCTATCTCTCTGTGTCTGTCACCTGTGAAGAAGTAGGGTCTACATGTTAGGCAGCAAGTCAATAGTCCGTTCTTGAAGTTGATGAGCAAGCGTTAATCAGAGAATCAGAGCAACTTGAATAAGAGCTAAATTGTCATGGCTAGACAACGGGGTCTTGAGAAGAGAACAGAAATTGAGAGGTGTTCCCAGTATGCAGTGAACAATACCTCCCAAAACTGGCCAAAGAAATGGGAACCAGTGAATCAGAGATAGTTTTAAATGTTTTAAAACATAGAAATGAGTTTTTAATGATCAAAAAACAATGTTTATATATTTTTAGAATACAGCAATTTTGCCACACCTGTTCACATAACATTTATACAGTGGCTCTTTGAATTTTTAAATTCTTTTTATATTTCTGCATAATTTTGACCTAAAACTTTTTTTAAAAGATTTTTTATTTTTCTCGAAATCATAAAAGTAGATAAGGATAACCAAATCCAACAAATAAAACAAAAATATTAGACTGTGTAACGTATTTATTGAGATAAATGTATCCAGTATTACATATCTGAGAGTGGTAAAAATATTTGAAACTTTAAGATTAAACAAAAAAGTTAGGTGTTTCTAGTCAATGGAATTTGAACTATCAATCACCACTGCAAAGATATTTATTTATTTAATGTGGTGCAGTATAGATCAGCTAATCAGAACTGAATTCATGCATATTTTTGGCCCAAGTGACAAAATACTCTCTTTTTTATGAAAAATAATGTAAATAAGAAACTGCAGTAAAAATTGATTTAATTAGAATAATTATGAGAAAATGTAGGTTATGAGCCATTTTAATATATGCATTTTATTATTTTCGTTTAGGATACATTTTACTGCAAGCCAGTCAGCTCTAAAGGTAATGTGAATATATCTGCACTGGTAACAAATAGTTTATTTTAGTTTTATTTGTTCATAGAAAATAATTAAATAATATAAACAATAAATAATACCGTTAATAGATTTGATTAATAAAATCACACAGGCTATGGGTCTTTTAATATATGCATTTTATTATTCTCATTTAATATTAATGTTTTTATTTATTTATTTATTTTATTTTATTTTTTTTACAAAAATAATGTAGTAATATATAAAGCAGTAGCTTACAACATTTTTTGATTCATGAAACCACACAGGTTATGGGTCATTTAATATAGGCATTTAATTTTTTTACTGCTTGGTGTTTTATGAACATCTTATTTTCCTTTTCATTACTGAATTTAACTTCAGTAAATTGCTTCTAAGACTGTTAAATGGACGTAATTATGTGTAAACCTTCAGCAGGGTTATAAATGTTCTTTGAAAAGTTTGTAGCTCACGCTTAGTCAGGAGCTGAAGAGTCACACTCATATTTTATAACTCAGGAAAAGCAGCAGAGATCACTGAACAGGGATCTTCAGCCGCATCATCTGGAGCAGGTCTGAATGAAGCTCACGCTGCAGAGGCTGTGAGTCAGGACTGAATCAAGTCTAGAGAGAGGATAATGTGCTTGGTGGGGGGCAGCAATGGTAGAGTCACTCGCACCTGCCTCAAACACACATACACACACACACACACATATACACACACACACCGGTTCCCCGGGCTGTGTCTCCTCCTGCTCCAGGGCTCCAGCTGAGGCGCCTCTCATCCTCATCCTCTGTTCAGTGTAATTTGAGGGCGAGCCTCAGCACATGTTCTATCATGTGCCTCATGTTTTTGGTGGAGAAGAAAAAGAAAGAAGAAGAAAGTAGAGAGAAGCAGTAAACAACAGAATAGCTGCAGAAATGGCCGATACATAATGATTTTATACTTAATTCTACATCAACAGTTCAGAATTAGTGTATTAAATAATATTAAATTGATTTAGTTCCGCTACTGTATTAGGAGTTCTTGGAATTAAATGAAACTTCATATACAGCATATAAGATCAGTTTCTCTGATTGTGTTATTTATAGGTAAATGTTAACAGTTAAATGGACATTTTTGTTTTATTCTATAAACTACAGACAACATTTCTGCCAAATTCCAAATAAAAATATTGTCATTTAGAGCATTTATTTGAAATGGATGAAATAACAAAAAGATACAGAGCTTTCAGAGCTCAAATAATGCAAAGAAAACAAGTTCATATTCATGAAGTTTTAAGAGATCAGAAATCAGTATTTAGTGAAATAACCCTGGTTTTTTTATCAGTTTTCATGCATCTTGGCATGCTCTCCTCCACCAGTCTTACACACTGCTGTTGGATAACTTTATGCCACTACTGGTGCAAAAATTATCCAGTCAGCTTAACCTAGCCCAACAAATATGTCCGTCACACATTTGAAGCAAATGGCAAAACAACTATGAGTGTACGACTTAGTATTTTGTTTATAAGGGATTTATTATTAGAATTGCTATTTAAATTATTCATTAACACTATTGTAATATTAGTGTTTTATTAGTTTTTTTTTAACAGTTTTTTTATCCCAGTAAATTAATAGCAACATAATTAGCATTTGTTCCTCCTTTATGTTGTTATATTGACGTAACATCCAAGGCAACACCCACTTTTTTTTTTTGTGGCTGCAGTCATTTTTAATGTTTACCCGCGGCTGGATTTTTAAACAAGCCCATTTTGAATTAAAACCGCAAACCTGGCAACTCTGCCGGAGCTGGTCAATAAGATTGTAAAGTTGTGTTCACTTGCTAAATATATTATCTAATTTTAATGCTTTGTTTATTAAGTTTATCTAAACTTTTGGAACAAAAATCTTCAGAAACCTTCTAATTAAATATTTTTTCATTTATTTATAAGACCCTATGACGACCTGTAGCCCTGGGCAATTCCAGTTCATGTTTCACTGCCCACAAACTTAACACATCCCTCTCTTTCATACTGGAAGAGTATGAAACTGGAACTGGTTCTGTTCAGGCTTATAAAAACCAGCCTGCTTTTGTACCAATTTTACTACAACTGAGCATATATTACAGACTACATCATCAGAAAATGTAGGTACGCAAAAGCTCCTATATACAGCTCTGGAAAAAAATAAGAGGCCACTTCAGTTTCTGAATCAGTTTTTCTGATTTTGCTATTTATAGGTACATGTTTGAGTAAATTGATCATTGTTGTTTTATTCAATAAATTACGGAAAACATTTCTCTCAAATTCCAAATAAAAATATTGTCATTTAGAGCATTTATTTGCAGAAAATTAGAAATCGGCTAAAATAACATAAAAGATGCAGAGCTTTCAGACCTCAAATAATGCAAAGAATATGTTCATATTCATAAAGTGTTAAGAATTCAGAAATCAATATTTGGTGGAATAACCCTGGTTTTTAATTACAGTTTTCATGCATCTCGGCATGTTCTCCTCCACCAGCCTTACACACTGCTTTTGGATATCTTTATTTCACTCCTGGTACAAAAAAGATTCAAGTAGTTCAGCTTGGTTTGATGGCTTGTGATCATCCATCTTCCTCTTGATTAGATTGCAGAGGTTTTCAATTTGGAAATCAAAGAAACGTAAAGTTTTTAAGTGGTCTCTTATTTTTTTTCTAGAACTGTATATACTTGTATATACAAGTAGACATGCCCACAGATCAGGCCAAACTTCTTGGGCTCCAGAACCTATATATTTGGTGGAAATGTTGTGCGAACCGGAACGGAGCTCTCTTCATGTTGGTGTTAAAGTGCGATCAGTAGACCACACCTCAGGCTCTTTAACTGTGGTCCCTCCTGACTGGTTGATCCTGATGCCCCTGCAGAGAGCTCATAAACAAAGGCCCATCTCAGAGAGTAGCTGGAGAGAAAACTTTACATTGGCCAAATCTGTGTGAACACATCGTCTCTGGAGCACAGTTTAGATAAAAGTCATGCTGGGTAGGTAAGATGGGGTGAAGGGTTCCTGCTGGGCTGGATGAAAGGGGATCCTAAATGCCAGCTTTAGCATGGCTCTGCTCGCTGGACTGTGGAACATCAGGACATTGGGTGGGGGGAGAGGGAGTGGGCATATGCTCTCACCTCCGCCGGCCATTTAAATTTTAAAAATACAAAAGGCACTCTACGTTCACTTGTCTGAGAGATTTATTTTTGGAGGGAATAAAAAAAAAATACCCTCGTTTATTAAATTATTTAATTATTTCTGCTCTGCCTGTCTGGAAGTGAGCAGCTGCTGGATTTGCGGAAGAGATTCTGTTTACGTGTGTGACTGTGTGTGTGTGTGTGTGTGTGTGTGTGGTTGAGCAAAGAGGAGCAGAAGTGCCAAAAGGGGGCCAAGCACTGTACTGACCCAAGACTAATTGAGCTCTGCAAACCAGACCATTTTTATTATGTGATTAAACTCAAGAAGACACATAAATTTACTTTTACATTGAAAAGAAATGACTGGAAGATAATAATGCATGGTTGAATGTTCCTATAGATCTTTTTTTTTTTTTACATTAGGAATTCAAACCAAGATTCATGTCATTGATACATATGTACACATTTAGTCAGGTTATGCCAGTTAGGTGTCAGATCTTTGTGTTTGGGTTAAATGTTGCTGATCAGATCATAAACGCCCACAGTAACCTAGCTGTTGGTTGTTGGATCATCATCTTTGGGCTAGGTGTTGCTTATTGGATCATAAACGGTCACAGCACCTAATGCCAGGTTTACACTACACAACTTTTTGAGTGGTCTGTTGTGCTGTTCATACTACATGACTGGTTGTGCTGTAATCGTGAGTCCATCGATTGTTAAAACGTTTACACTACATGACTGATCAGCGACACGGAGTCACAAATTACACAATTCTCATGTGGGAAATCGCTGACTCAACTAGCTGCTCTCTCCAGAAGCACTTGCAATGAATCCAACATGAATAGAGTCATATGAAGCAACTGTTAAGCGTTGGATCGTTAAGCGTCTTTTAATAGTTCACACTACGTGACTGAGTGAGCACCAAGTGATTTCCGAGTTTTTGACGGCGATCAGTGAAAAACATTGTGTAGTGTGAACCAGGCATTAGCAGTTAGTTGAAGTTGTAGATGGCGTGTAGTTAATAGAGAGTGCTTGGGAGAGTAGAGTATAGGGAAAGGGAATGGGCTCTGTGTGTGTAACCCCAGATGTTAGGTGCAGGATTTATCATCCTTGTTAATTGTGTTATATTTCAAAGGTGTTCTATCAGGTTGAGGTCAGGACTCTGTGCAGGCCAGTCAAGTTCTTCCACACTTTGCTTTGTGCATTGTTGCGCAGTCATGTGGGAAGATGAATAGGCCATCCCCAAACTGTTATGTCAAAGTTGGCAGCATAAAATTGTCCAATATGTCTTGGTATGATGAAGCATTAAAAATTCTTATCATGGTACGATGCTGAAATTAGCCGAGCTTCTGAGAGTGACCTTTTCTTTCACTAATGTTTGTAGAAGCAGTCTGTATTCCTAGGTGCCTTAGGACGTGGAAGTGATTGGAACACAAGAATTTATTGATTTGGATTGGTGAGTCAATACCTTTGGCAATATAAAAGTTTATAGACAGGTTGTTTACCATATATAGATTGTAGTCAGACTTGGCATTTTTGTTTTTATTTTATTATATATAAAATAAAATCTAAAGTGTTGACTGCTAATATAATAATTTCCGACAGCCCTACCAATACCAAATTAGCTTGCTGTCTTCAGAACAATAGCTGGACAGGACTGTGGCCATTTGAGTAGCTTCCCGACGTTTGTTTATCCGATGCCCGTCTCTGTTGACAGCAGCTCTATGCGAGTCCTGTTTGGGTACAAAGTGTCCGAGCCAGGGGCCAGAGCTTGAGCTCGACAGCTGATGCGCGCCGGGGTCTATTTGGAGAGCGTCTGCGGCTGCCCGCCGGTCACAGGCAGCCGGGGCCAGAGACACAGCAGCCCCTTCAGGAAATGTGTCAGTATGTAAGCACACCAAAGATCATGTCCAATTACCCGCAATGACACGGGGCGCAGCTTTCTCCCAGCTGATCACCGATTTTGTGTACATTTATTTATTCGGCCGACGCCGGCAGCAGCTAGCGGCCTGTGCGAGGTGAGAGCAGCAAAGCGGAGAGAGCTGGAGAGATTTTGGAGAGGCGAGAGGTCAGCTGAGAACAGGACAGGCCTTGGGAACGTATCCACAAGATCTCCACAAGCTGCTTTCACAGCTCTTAGAGATGTCTATTTTGGTGCTGTTAATTCTTATTCCCAAAAGCGCACACTGAAATAGATCACTGGAGACCGAAGTGTCATCAGTTCTGTGTATTTATGTACCAGTCCTGATCTGCTGGCAGGGACAGATGTTTTAAAATCTTGTCCAATTGCTCAGGTTATTATATATATATATAATAGGACAGTGTGTTTTGCCTGGCAGTCTAGAGCTTTATTTTGTTCCATATATCATCGCTGTCCAATGAAAAACATCTCCAAAAACTTTAATAAAACCTTTCTTTTTTCAATAGAAATCAATGTAAAAAGAGTTTATTTTAGTTAATTCTAGAGAATTTCTTTTGGTTTATTCGTCAATACATTTTGACACAATGTACAGAACAGTACAGTTTGTGTTTTTAAATTATGTAGTAAACTAAAAATTGCCGAAAATAAAGAAAATTGCTTTACATTGGACAGCAATGATATGTGTCCTATGGGCTATCTTAAAGAAGTCTGTATAGGCCAGTTCTATTAAGGACCCACCATACCTAACTGTAGCCAAGGCCTTGAACTGCAGCTACTGAAACTAATTTCACCATTAATTTTATTATAACTACACTTATATTATCTTGCATATTGTTGCTGTCCAATGAAAAACAAGTAAGTGGATTTTCAGTTTACTACATAATTTGAACCCACAAACTGTACCTTACATTGTCAGAATAATTCTTGATGAATAGACCAATAGAAATTACCTTAAATAAACTCTTTTTACATTGACTTCCACTGAAAATTAAACAGTAAGAGACCAGACCCATTTTTAAAAATTGATACCAATTTAAAAATGAAAGAAGATGAATTCAATGAGCAGATTACTCAATTTTTTTTTTATTGTGGCCACATGACTAAATGATCCAACATAAATGAAAATTTCTTAAGTATGTTTAACATTTTGTTCTAGAAATCAGGTCAAAATCTGTTGTATGTAACATAAAACATTTCAATTCATTTAGGCGTTTGAATGGTAATAAATAGTTGGAACACAGCTGTAGAAACAAATAATACACTTTTAAAAGGAACTAGTTTTATCTGCAGACCTGCAGAACTAACCCAGCCCTCCTACATTCTGTAAATAAGGTGAGATGAACTAACACAGATTCACACACTGTCTTTTATTGATGCTCTCAGGATGTTCAGTATGTGTCACTTAAGGACTTAATGAGTTAAAGTGAATGGCAGAGTATTGTAATGAACTTAACAGAGTTTTTAAAAGGTCTGAGATGCAAACATTACCAATATTTTTTTTTTATCTCCTTCCTGTAAACTTTGTTTTGGAGATGCATTTTTTCATTGGACAGCAATGATATTAGTATATAAGTTATTTAATCCTCACTGAGCCAAAGCTTGTATTTAACAGTGTAAAATACTGAGTTTATTTCCTCTGTTCTTATGTAACTCTAACATGTATGGCGTTGCATAACAAACAGTCAACCCCAGGGTAGCACACACACATGGCCATGGTCTCTATTCACCTGTGAGACACACATACGTTCCTCTCTGTCACCATCTGCTTCAGGCAGAGAGGCGTTTGATGGTACCGCTTCTGCGTCTGCTCTTTCAAATTCTCCACGGGCCTTCATGACCTGCCGACCTCCTGTAAAATAGTAACAATCTGCTGGAGCTCTGGGTCTGCCAGTCTGGCCTGGAGAATAGATAGTGAGAAATGACAATAGGAAAAAGCGTTTACCGGGGTGACTCAGTGACTGCAGGTTATTTCTGAGAAACCTCAATGTACATCCCAGAAAAGAAAAAGAGAGGAAACGTCTTAGCATGCTAACAGCGTGAAATCGAAAAAATAACTATTTTCCCAGCTGGTTAGTAAAAGTCCAATCACACTGTGGAAAAGTGGGGAAACTATGAAAGTTGCCTTCAAGCAAGGTTTTAAAAAGGTTTTCATGATCATAATTGAATCAGTATGAGAGGGTTCTGAAGTTAATGTGGATTTTAATGGATGTTAATTTTATATATTAATCTGTTTGGTGGAGAAACTGCCCTGATTGGTGGCACGGTGGCTTAGTGGTTAGCACGTTCGCCTCCCAGCACTGGGGTTTTGGATTCAAGTCCTTGTATGGGTGAAGTTTCCATGTCCTTCCAGTGCCTGCGTGGGTTTCCTCCAGGGACCCTGGTTTCATCCCACAATCCAAAAACATGGAGATTAGTAAAATTGGATTCTCTAAATGACCCAGAAAAATGTAATACTCTAAATTGATTTGTATATGTGTGTATTGTATAGGATTGTGTGTGTGTGTATAAAACGCATGAATGACTGTGTGCCTAGATAAGGATTAGCACTCTGTCCTGGGTAAATGCTGTAGTGCTGGATGCAGTCCTCCAGGTGGACGGTCGTTTCCGGTTGAGAGTATGCTGTGCGCTATTGGCTGCCGCTTCTCTCCGGTGGGTGGAAGAGTGCTGAGTATAAATGGTTGCGTGGAAAACGTGTGTGTAAAATCGTAAAGCGTCCTTAGGTTTGTAGAAAAGAGCTGTGTAAGTGTAACTTTATTCATGATTGTTATATTTAAAACACAATGATGGAAACATAAATCCAGTCAGTCGGTTCATTTGAAAGCACAGCTAAAAATTAAAGTTCTGATTAGGGTTGAAAAACGGCATATACATAGACATAAAAACTCACTGGCATAATATTTAAATGTAATTAAACGCAGGTATATCAGGTACTGTGGTGTTTAAAAATTGAGTAAAACCTTTATAATTTTGTATACATCTGCATAAGTATGACTTAAAACATCATCAGATTTTCACACAAGTCCTAAACGTAGATAATGAGAACCCAGTTTAACAAAACTAAAAGTATACATATATAATATACTTGAACATATATTTATTGAGGAAAATGATCCAATATTACATATTTGTGAGTAGCAAAATTATCTGAACCTTTGCTTTCAGTATCTGGTGTGATCCCCCTTGGCAGCAAAAACTGCTTTTTAGTCCATTGCTCCGTACTAAACAGCTTTAATTGTGGAATGTTGGTGAGTTTCCTCACATTAACTGTTTACTTCAGGACCTTCCACAACATTTCCATTAGATTAAGGTTAGGACTTTTCAAAACATTAACTTTATTCTTTAGAGTTATAGTACAAATTACATGATAGTACATGTAAAAGTACATGATACATGAGTCTTTGTTTCTCCTAGTGTTTCTTCTTCCTTTTGCTCTGATGGAGTTTTTCCTTTCCTCTGTTGCTCACTGGGGGTTCTGTGATGTATGTTATTTTGTTTTCTGGTTCTCTGTGCTGCTACCACGTGTCTGTACAGCTGCTTCTTTTTAACAACATTAGTTGTAAAAAGTGCTATATAAATACATTTAATTTGATTTGAGTAGCACATGCTTTCTCTTTTACATTTAAACTGAACCACCACAACCCACAATCCTCTAGGTCAGGGGTGTCCAAGCTTTTTTTTGTTGGGGGCCAGAAGGAGAAATATATTTGAAGTCACGGGCCACAGACTCTGTAATAAAACAAATAATGAAATATACCACTTTAAATAATACTTTTTTCCTGATTATTTCATTTACACACCATTTTACTTGACTTACTATCTTTATATTTGACAGTGTTGTGTAAACTAAGATTTTTCAAATTGATGTTTAATTTCATGATGTCTCTTAATATAAAACTCCTTAATTTGGCCTGTTTTTCTGCGCTAGAAATGCGCACCCTCTCTGCTTTTAGACTCTTTGGCCGTTTTTCTGCGCTAGAAGTGCGCACCCTCTCCGCTTTTAGACTCTTTGGCCCGTTTTTCTGCGCTAGAAATGCGCACCCTCTCCGACTCTTTGGCCCGTTTCTGACACCTAGCGTTCAAACTTTGAATCTTACATTATAATTACACAGTACATTGTTGAATAATCAAACATTAACTTAAAGTAATTGATGTGTGGGGCCCAAGAATGCTTATAGTCTGTTAAATATTGAACATGGAAGTTCACACAAATGCTTCTCATATATTTTAATAACCATTTAAATACTGTTTGTGATGGTGACAACCCAAACAGCAAAAACAGAAAGACTTATCACTCATTCACTAATAAATGTTATAATCTATTAACAGACAAGGCACAGCACAACACTGCTACAATAATTTGGTCCCTCTTTCATGAAGCAGTCTCTTTATTCTGTCGATCCTCATCTCTGTATGTTCTGCTGCGGTTCCTCATCCCTGCTACTTCAGCTCACAGGGAGGCTTTGTTTGGACAGGCAGTCACATCAAATCAAAACATTTTTCCTCCCTGTGTCAGATATAAAGCTGATGTTTTCCTTGAAATCCGTGCAGCGATCAATTGCCTCCACCTAAAGGTTTTCAGATCTGATTTAGAGCAGATTCAGCAGTGCATCTAAACTGACACATCTGACCACCTAAAGGAGAAAAACAATTCTGATTCACTCTGCTGTCGCCCAGGCCAGGGTCTACAGGGTTCAAGTCATACAGGATAGGATATCAGGCAGCAGGCACGAGGTGCTCTATGGCCTAGCTCACTGCCACTGCTGGAGATTTGGAGTCTTGATGAGCGCTGATCTTCTCAGGAGAGCTCACCACTGTCACCACACCTCCAGAGGTCCTAAAATCAGCACCCACGGCTTCGGACACATTAGTGAATCCTTGTGCTCTGCAAACATATGCAATTGATGAATTGCTTGTAATGTATTTATTAGGGGTGTCACGATCTCGATATTTTATCGAAATCGAATCGAAATGAGGTCACGATCTCGAGTATCGAAGTCAAAAAGAGGATCGACGATCCCTCCCGCGCGCGCTACGCAAATAGCGCAGCGCGCTACGCAAATGGCGCGGCACCAACACAGCGCATCCTATTCATTTAAATAGAGATAGGCACTGCATGAGCGCAGTCGGCGGGAGTGTGATCACTGTTTTTATCTGTCCAACGGGGGAGGGGGGGCGGGGGTTGGGCGCGCAGGTTTTGTATCTGTATCTAACGGAGGGGTGGGTGCGCGCAGGTGAGAGCGTGTGAACTCGCTGAAATGCGTGTGTCAGTGTGACTTGAGAACACTGACTATAGATCACAGTGAGGTGGATTAAAAATCTTAAACTTATAATTGACTACACCTGTTGCTTTCCATTGAATTAAAAAAACTTTCTCTCAGATAAAGTAAACACAAGCGTGTTTCTGACTAAAATAAAAGCTTTTCAGGAGAGATATAAGTTATGTGTAAATATTTATAAGACAATACCCACATCACTTATCTAACCAGCCTGTACTGATTTCTGCCCCCCAATAATGCTTTCAATAACCTCTTGTAACCCCTGGGAGCCAGGGGTTACACTCTAATAGCCTTTAATAGTCTTCAGTAGCCTTTAAAAGACTTACCTGGCGGCCGTGGTGTGTCCACTAAACTCCGTAGTTATAAACATCCTGAGGTTAGCAGCGCGCTAACTGACCTGTTCATAATGTAATCCGAGCAGTGCCTCCGTGTCGGCTGTTCTAACCTGCTGCTGTTAGCTGCTTGGGCTGAAAGATGAACTGTAGTGAGCTGTATTATCCGGTTAGTGGGGTTAAAACCTTTATTTGTTTACAGAAACAGTAAAAACGGACTGGCTGAGCTCTGTAGCCCGTGGCTGGGCTGTACTGAAGTAGTGACTGAGTGAAGAGAGCAGGGCTTGTGCTGCTGCTGCTAGTGGTTGGATGAAGAACTGCAGCTTCATGTAATGAGCAGTTTCACCAGCCATCCACACACAGCTCTGATAAACTGCTTGTTTTAATAGTGCACACTGTTGCTACCAAAAAAAGTCACTAGATGGCATTACCATATATATCTTAATAAATAATAATAATAATATTTATAATATTTATAATAATAATAATTATAATAATAAATATATTATTTAAATTTTATGAGGCATAAAATAATAACAAGAAAAAAAACAAGAAAATCGAGAATCGAATCGAATCGTGACCCTCAAATCGAAAATGAAATCGAATCGAGGATTTAGAGAATCGTGACACCCCTAGTATTTATGCATCTTATAGTGTCTTTAACTTCAAAATGTTATCCTCACTGTATACCGGCTACAGGTGTAGGCGATACAAAACCCTTTATCTCTGCAGTAAAATAACTTATTTATATTCTGAAACTTGGAATATAGAGAAACAGAGATATTCTCCTACAGATCAGTTTTAAAAAAAATAACTTCAAATTCGGCATGCTTAAAAATAGACATAAAAACTAGTCAATCATAACAAAATGAAATGTTTGGAGGACAGGAAATGATTAGTTTGTATTTAGGAAAATATTGATTTTAAATTTTTTAAAGTTCAGGAAAGGGACAATTTTATGATTTTTATTATTATGTTTTGACAGTTGCAGATCTACTATTTTTCAATATTTCCTATTACTATTACAGCTAAGATTTTCAGTAATGTTTCTTATAAAGCATATTAACATATAAGCATTATATGTTATATTAACTTATAAGCATATTAAATTTCTTATAAAGCATATTAGTAATGCTTAAGGATATAGCTGTGTAATATCAGGCAGAAATTTGGCAAAAATGCTGGCACGTTAAGGGGTTAAAAGACCAATATGTATCAGAATTTCTGCCGTAACTCAAATGTATTCAGGTATTAAGGAAACATGCTTAGCAAGTTTAAGCCCTGGGAAATCTTTACTGAGTGCTTCACCCAGGTTGACACATTCGTAATACAACAGCTCTGCTGCCACCTCAGCAAAAGCTTAAAAGCTAAAGACTCAATGATCAGAGAAAAGTAAACGACAAATAAAACATAAGGAAATATTGCAACTGTAGAAGGACGATAAGGCAAATGCTGAGGTGGCTAATTTTCTGCTGAATAGGTGATCCTAGCTAACCTTTATTAGGTAGGGATGGGCCTTTTAAATACTCAAGTGCTCATATTGATTCTCAGTAATTCACAGGCAGCTGGGCTATCAAGGCCGTGGGTATGAGTTTGGTTAAGTGATCCAGACTAGTGCTGGTATATATAGTCCTGCTACAACATGCTAACATGATCTGCTATCAGTCACAATGAACAGGCCACGGCTGTTTACTACCATAGCAGCAACCAATGTGGCAGAAATATGGTTAAAAAAAAACGTACATTGACACTGCAAAAGTTCTCAAACTCATCTGGTGCTCATTTATGTAGGTTTAGCATGCTCAACCTGGCAACCCGCATGAGCTTCACATCTAGAGAGGCCAACTTCTCCCCAGATGCAAAGCTCATGCAGGTTACCAGGTTGATTACTTTGAACATACACAAACAAGCACCAAACAAGTTCAAGAGCTTCTGCAATGTCAAGCAACCAAAAATGATACTCTAAGTTGATCATCTAATGTACCCTACTGGCTGCGTTAAGCAAAGCTAAGTTTGTCATCCCGAGATGATTTTTTTTTTTTTGTATGTTTTTGTTTATTAGATTGTTTGTTGCCTTTATGTTGTTCCTCAAGTGGTTTCTGCTGCTTGCCAGGCCGTTATTGTAAATAAGAACTTGTTCTTTATGACTAGCCTGGTGTAATAAAAGTGAAATAAATAAATAAATAAAATAAAATAAAAAGCCCACTTGTCCAAAAACCTTCGGTAAAGCTCAGTGTTTACCAGATTAGGAGAAAATTAGCCAGCTTGGCTTGTAGTCCTTCTGGGTTCTGAGCTGTCTCCATTATTAAACACATTGATAGTTGTTATTGTTGTTTTACTCTGTCTCTCACATAATGCTGTTTCTGCTGATCCAGTTTCTGTTCCAGTTTACTTGTTTGCATGCTTTTGTGTTTCATACCTGGCAACCCAAATTAGATATGAGAAATGGCCAGTGGCTAAAACAAACAAATTTCTTCTTTACAACAGACCAAAAAAATAACATACTCACTGAAACACTGTTGTCAAGAGATGCCTGTGCTAAAATCTTATGTTTCCTTAATATTTGACAGCAAATCCTGATGATTTTTTTTTAATTAGAAAATATAATACATATTGGCCCTTTAACTTTGTGGAAAAAAAACACTAATTTTAGCATAGACAATACAACCAAAACAACAAATGCAAGATACACTTACATTAAGAGCTCATCAAGCTCCCTCTTGATCTTGGTGACGACTGGGGGACCCTGGTACACCAGAGCTGTGTAGAGCTGAACCAGAGAAGCTCCAGCACGGATCTTATCCAGGGCATCCTGACCACAGGCTATTCCACCCACTCCAATAATAGGTACCTTCCCTACAAACAAGCAAAACGAATACGTACTCAGGTTCATCCCGAGCCATAAGCACTATTCATGCAGATATACTTTTACAAGGGAGGAGATTAGCATGGAAATTTGCAAGGGATTTGATTAATCAAATAAAGAGGATTGATTAAAGAAATCTAGACTAGTCATTCCTATTTAGTGTGGTAATTTTACTGTACAAATACAGCCAATGTAGATTCAAAATAGATTCCTAGAACTTCCAAGTAGCGTCTATTTTTTTTTTTTTACCTTTAGTTAAAGTGTACATCTCCCGCACCATGCGGGTTGACATGTCCTTCAGAGGCTGACCACTGAGTCCTCCAATCTCATTCTTTTTGGGGTCCTGCAGGGTCTCTGGTCTGGACACTGTAGTGTTGGAGACTATTAACCCATCCACACCAAGCTGACGACACAAAAGAGCACACCAATCAACAAAGGCACTGACTGTGTCCTTGACTTTTTTTTTTTTTTATAAAGATTCTCGACCCATCCAAAGCCTGACCTGATGCCCAACCCAAACACGGACCAAACCGAGCAGAGATTTCCTATCACTTTCCTTGGGCCCTGAAAGGTTGGGCTCAAGAAAGTCGTCTATGGCGTAGGCTTACATTTTTTTTAAACAATTTTTTATTTTATATAAATTTAATTTATATTATTTATTTTATATAATATGTCGTGATAATCACAATATAGCAAAGTAACAAATCCCACTGTGATCGTACAAATTGTAATCACTGTGATGGAAACTTCTGGGGGCAGGAATCAGGAAGTACAGGCACATACACTCAGAATTGTAGTTAAAAGCTCAGTTTTATTGCTCCACAAAATGCCAGAATTCAATCAGGCTCGGAATCATAATGACAGTTTATGGGGCGGGCCAGGTTGAGCTTGGACAGAACATGCACAGGCTCTGGTAGGGCTGGGCTAGATTTTTTTGGACCCTTTCTTATATTTCTTTTTTCTTCGCATAACTGACCTCTGTGATGACCTCAGCGATGTCCTGCTTGTCCTGTTGAGAGAGATCAGGGGCAATCTTCACCAGCACTGGCGGCCGGTTCTTCCCTTGGAGAGAGTCGCGCTCTTTCAGTACCTAAACAAACACAAAAACTGACATTTTATATTAAAATATATAATTAATAAAGGATTTACTTTAAAATAGTAAATTAAAATTTACAAATTTCTGAGTTTTATGTGAAAAGAATTGTCATAAATGTCTGTCTAAGGACACCCCTTTTAATGAATGCTTTTATCTATTTTTAAGTTGCACCCATTGCTGTGCAAATGAACACTTACAACTTTGTTTAGTGCCTGTAGAGAAGTACTGTCAATAGAATAGGACTCTCTAGAGTAGATAAACATTAAGCTCTTGGCATTATGCCTAATGATATAGAGGGGTATAAAGCCCCCAATGTATTGAGCTGTAGATCAGAGAAACTGTGTTCTATGGAATGATGGTGCTCCATCACCCAATATGTTTGGGGTTGAGTTGGGGAGTTGGATCTCCAGATCCTGCATTCACTCTTTCAAATTAAGTAACTGGAGTTTGTTACTGTGATTTCTGACATTTCTTAAAATGTTGACGTAGAGCAAAGGAACACAGAAGGAATCATGTAGTAACTTAAAAGTGTTTAAACTTATCTGGGGTGCTGTTAACTTGTGGTTTCTGAGGCTGGTAACTCTGATGAACTTATCCTGTGTAACTCTTGGTCTTTCTTTCCTGGGGCGTTACTGATGAGAGCCAGTTTCATCGTAACGTACTTGATGGTCTTTGTGACTACACTTCAGGATACTTTCAAAGTTCTTGAAATCTTTCAGATTAACTGACCTTTATTTATTTTTCTTTAGATTTTCTTTAGTTCTTGCGATAATATGGATTAGAACATTACTCAAATAGATCTGTTAATTGTATACCAACTCTACCTCTTCACAGCTTTACAACTGTTCTCTCAAACACATTAAGAGGCAAAATTCAAGTAATTAACTTTTAACAAGTTCAGCACAGCTGTTAACTGTTAGCTGAATTGCAGGTGACTCTACCTTATAAAGCTGACTGAGAAAACTCAGCTGAGATGTGTAAAGCTGTCATCTAATCAAGAGGTGTTTAAAAAATATATAACATATTCTTTAACACTTTTTGTGTACTAAACAATGGTATAGGGTTGTCTTCACAATTTGGATGACTTTAGCATTATTTTACCATGTAGAAACATTTTAAATAATGGAAAACATTGAATTGAAGGTGTGTCCAAACTTTTGACTGATACTGTATATACATAGCAGACACAATGCATTGACATTACTTCATTTCCAAAAGGCTTGTAGGTTCTCAGAATTTAGATGTTACCCTGTAGTTCTTTTTAACGGCCGCCAATAGTATTTACCACAGCGTTGCATGATATGTAAATGATTTTGCTGGATGACTGTTATATACAGGGTTCATACACGTTTTAACCAATACATTTTTCAATGTTTTTTTTTTTCATGACTGTTTCAGGCCTTCGAAGGCAAACAATTTTAAAACATCAGTGCAGACATGGACAATAAAAACAAAAATCAACTAATCAACTATAATTAAAACTGATTATAATTGGTCTGAAATGAATTTGATAATAATGTTGACACACATTGTTTTATAATAAAATGTGTGTCAGATTCTGAGAGCTCCATTGTGTAGGGCTAAATTACTGAAATATACTGAAAATAGCTGATGTATTTGTTAGCTCAAAATAGATTGGATTTCTCCATCGAAAAACAGAAACACGGATATGTGTAGACCAAATTTCCATGACTTTTCAAAAACTTTTCTTTCTTTTTCTTAAAATTATCCAGGCATGGAATTTGCAAATAGTCTCAGAATCTGACACACATTTTATTATAAACAATGTGTGTCAACATTATTATCAAATTCATTTTAGACCAATAATAATCAGTTTTAGTTGATTTTTGGTTTTGTTGTCCATGTCTGCACTGATGTTGCCTTCGAAGGCCTGTGAGGATGAAATGGGGAAAATTTAGTACCATTGTTGAGGTCCTGTTTTTCATGATCGTACGAACTCTGTATATAGGACCTCAACAATGGTACTGAAATTTCCCCATTTCATCCTCACAGTGTGCAGGTGGAGGCCACCCTCTTTAGAAATGCTTTCATTAGATAATTTTTCAGCCTGAAGAGCTTTGTGTCTGTCCTTAAAACCTCTTTTTTGTTAAGGGTATGACGCACAGATAAACCTGTGTGGTAATCTTTTTAACCTGGAAACAAGAGAGAGTCTAGTAAACTCATGTGACTAAATGCACCAGTGCATGTTTACTCTCCCTCCTATACAGTACTATGCTTCAGTCTCCTGATTTCCTAAGACTCCTGAGGCACTCTGGCATGCCATAAAAAGCATATAAAGCCACAGCTGCCCAATTACATCACAATGAAGAAGAAACATGCTGAGTGACAAAGAGGGAAACAAAACAACCGCCAGCTGCTGCACCAAGTAACTGGCAGCTGGGTCTTGGCATTCAGTGGACGGACTCTACCGCACCTTCGCCAGAAGATGGCGCAGTTCCTTCTTGCCCTGCAGGTCTCGGAGGCCAGGAGTGTTGGGGCTGCTGACGTTTATCACCAGGTAGTCGGCGAGTGGGCCGAGTGTGCGCACGCCCTCCAGGTAATCGGCCACGGCATCGGTGGACAGCTTGTTCTTTCCGAGGTTGATGCCGAGCGGTCTGCCTGCTGAAAAATCACAATAGAGTTATCACAGAGGCAAAGAGGCGAGTTTCAGCACTACTGCAGCTTATTCAAATGAGTTGAGGAACAAAAGGAGTGAATGAACAATAACAGGTGCTCAGCACAGCCGAAGATGAGAACTCTTATTTCTGTAGGTTGTTCTTAGTGTGTTCCAGAAGGATACTAATTTAACTAGAGACACAAAATGAATTGACTGCTATATGGCTTAATTCCAAGTCAATGCTCACGGTGTTTAGAGACGATAACAAAACATCCTTGATTGTAATTTCTCCCAACACGAGCCAAGGCAGCTATTACAGCCAGAACAGCACAGGCGAGGCGAGGCGGGAGGAGGGGGAAATGTTCTCAGGTTTACCTCGTGCGAGTTCCAGCTGAGTGCCTGCTCTGGTTTTTAATCTCTCCTCAACAGCTAAAAGGCCACAGCTGTTGAACCCGTATCTGGAAAACACACAACACACACATGGAGAGCAAGTGTTGTCAATATCATTGATTTACCAGTCTACAAAGTTCAACGTTACCACAGGAAAATACAGATAAATACCATTGGGATTGATGCAATACAAATCTGTTTTCCTGGGGCAGTGCAGTTCTAATTTTTCTCAAGAAAAACATCTCTCACAGGCATCTCAGCAGGATGTAATAAGCGGACTCGTTTCTCATGGCTCATGTGTTTTTGAAGTACATAAGGCTCTTTAAGGTTGCTTTTAATGTAAAACCCTTTTTTTTTTTCACTGTAAATGTGCAAAAATCTTGTCATTGCTTTTAAAAAAAAGTGGGTGGAGCAAACCAATGTGCGATGTGCAGGATGTGCAATGTCACCTAAGGAAATTAAATCAAACATGTCATGTTGCAATGTTGTGATTCTTCACATAAGAAGTAGATAGACAGTGTTGTAATTTTCTGAATGAACAGCGCTGTCTCTGTGTCTGTGTAAGTGACAGGCTGCTGCTGCTTTAGCAGTGTAAGGAGGAGCAGGAGTAAACATGAGGTAACTGCATGGCCTCCATATGGTTGGGCACATGTTTGTAAACACACGTGTGAAAAGCTGTGCACCTCAGTCCAGCACAGATTTGCGCAGATATTTCCAACTGAATTCACACTTTTAATCCCAGAAAAAGCTCTTGTTTACCTTTTTTAAAAAGTCATTTAAATGCCTGATTAAAGGGTTGATTACTGTTGTTTTCCTCGGGTTTTGAGTGCTCAGCGCGGACTGGGGGCAGGATTGTTGACGTCACGGGTTCTGCACCGTTTAATGTTGCTATATATATATATATATATATATATATATATATATTGTCAAAAAAAAAAACATTGCAATGCCAAATTTATCTCCAAATAAAGTTTAATACTCATTTTGTTGCAGTAGTGTATTCTTGAAATTATTATTGTTTTTTGTATTCAATGTTTTGTCATATCGACACGATTATCGTTATCACCTAAGTATCCCTAAAATATCGTGATATTATTTTAGAGCCGTATCGCTCATCCCTAGTCTGGATCATCCCTGATACTGAGTCACTGGATTAAATAGGAACATCTAGCTATTTTACACCTGTAGTCATCAAACATCAACAGATATCATTCCAAAATGTGCACCAATACATACACACAAACGCACACACACAAAGTAACTTGACTGCAGTGCTGTAAGGTACTAAGGAGTTAAATAGTCAGCTAGGGCAGTTAACTTGATTAAGTACTTTAAAAAAGAGTCACTACGAAACAAATAAAAAATCTGTTTTTAATGTATCTTAAGTCTTTGGTCACGAGTCCGAGTCAAGTCACAAGTCTTTGGTCACGAGTCCGAGTCAAGTCACAAGTCTTTGGTCACGAGTCCGAGTCAAGTCACAAGTCTTTGGTCAGGAGTCTGAGTCAAGTCACAAGTCTTTGGTCAGGAGTCTGAGTCAAGTCACAAGTCTTTGGTCAGGAGTCCGAGTCAAGTCACAAGGCTCTTCTGGTGAAATTAAAGTCCTGCTCTTTAAAATAATGGAAAATTAATAACAATAATAATCTAGATCACTTAAAATGATGAGTTTCTTTGATTTTACCAAATTGAAGACATCTGGAATATAATCAAGAGGCAGATGGATGAGCACAAGCCATCAAACCAAGCTGAACTGCTTGAATTTTTGCACCAGGAGTGGCATAAAGTTTTCCAAAAGCAGTGTGAAAGACTGGTGGAAAATTAATAACAACAATAATCTAGCTCTGCATACGCAAGTCCGACTGACCCAATGCCCGAACTTGGGCCAGCCGAGTATTCCCACCACTTTCCTTGAGTCCCCATCTCTGATTTATATAAACCTTTAATAAAAAATAAAGACTTTACTTCAGTATTGATCAGAACTGTGTGCCTTTAATATTTATACACACAAACAATATTGAATTGGATCTTTATCAGATAATGTACAGCATTAAGAGACTCGTAATGGATTAGAGGGCAAAATGATCTGACGTATAGAGTGAAATGTGAAGTAACAGAAGTAAATACAGCAGGTGCTGAGTATGTGGAAAGAGAAACGATTGTGGAAAGTGATTGGGAGGGGACGGCTTTCAAATGTTATGCAGTATGCGTATCCAAGAGACAATTTGCTATTCAAAACCGTCAGCATTCACACACAGAGCGCTCATTTACTTCAAATAGACCTGTGCTGGACTTGGTAGTTGGTTTTGGAAATGGCATGTAGTCAGAATCAAACAATTTACAGTTGTGAATTTAAAATAAGAGCAGCCAGACACTCTGAGATTCATTAGTCTATTGAGAGTGCAGGCTGAGGTGCATACAGACAGATGGACAGACAGACAGACACATATATTCTGACACAATGTCTGAACTCATTTAGCGTATAAGTGTCATGCGCAAGGTAGCACTGATTGGACCCATTGTCCACTGTCCTTTCACTACAGCTTTTAGCTTGAGGAGGCATAAACATGGTGTTTATGACGCAGGCCCATGCAAATACACACTACGCTACTTCAACAGAAAGCTCTCAGCTGTCAGCAAGTCAACACCTCCACAACTGCACTAACTACTGTATATGTCCAAATGTTTTTGGACACCGTGGCTAGTGAGTGCATTCAGCTTCTATAAGTTGCACCCATTGCTAAGAGAGATGGGCAAACAAACACACAAAATAAACACCCTACTAGCTGTTCATGTATCTTGCATATTTTAATTAAAATATTGCAAGTATTTATTTATTTATTGCAATTTATTTATTTTTAAATTAAATATTTGGCCAAAATAATGTCACACCAGTTCGCAGGCTAAGGATTCTCTTAAAGGGGGTGTTATTAAAGGAACACTCACTAATAAATGGCTACAGAAGTCCAATTTCCAAACACTTTATTAAACGTTCTGCCCTAGACGCAAAACTATACAATGCAGTGATATACAGCTCTGGAAAAAAAAAAAACGTGACCACTTAAAATTATACGTTTCTTTGATTTTACCAAATTGAAAACCTCTGTAATATAATCAAGAGGAAGATGGATGATCACACGCCATTAAACCAAGCTGAACTGCTTGAATTTTTGCACCAGGATAAAGTTTTCCAAAAGCAGTGTGTAAGACTGGTGGAGGAGAACATGCCAAGATGCATGAAAACTGTGATTAAAAATCAGTGTTATTCCACATAATATTGATTTCTGAACTCTTAAGACTTCATGAATATGAACTTGTTCTCTTTGCATTATTTGAGGTCTGAAAGCTCTGCATCTTTCTGTTATTTTAGACATTTCTCATTTTCTGCAAATAAATGCTCTAAATTACAATTCTTTTATTTTGAATTTGGGAGAAATGTTTTCCGTAGAATAAAACAACATTGTTAATTTTACTCAAACATATACCTATAATAGTAAAATCAGAAAAACTGATTCAGAAAGTGAAGTGATCTCTAAATTTTTTCCCAGAGCTGTATATGTTTCAATTCCCAAAACACCAGTCTCTACTATGCTAGTGTTGGTAGTTAAACATTATCTATCTATGGTTAGCAACCTTACTGAAGCTCAGTGGTTACCTGTTCTAGTCATGGGACTAGGAGAACGACGTTTGGCAGATTTAAAGGCAACAATCCACACAGATTATCGTGACGGACCCCAATAAGAACATTCTGACTAAAACTCTGCTGACTAGAGCTGCCAGTGCTTAAACTTTGCATGGTTCCTTAATATCTGATGATACATCCTGATCATGTGATGTGCTACTAAAGAAAATATAATCCCTAATGGTCCTTTAAAGTATCCGAAGCACAGCACAAAATCTAGTTAAAATAAGAATGTAATTCTACACATTTCCACATTTATGTCTGAAATCTGTTTTAATGTCTCAATTAGGCAATTCTGTTCATGTTCTCTATAGTTAAATGGTTAAATTTAAGCCTACAAGAATCAATAGCATACCTGTTAATAACTGCCTGGTCAGCCTCGAGTCTGAACACACGGGGCTTGGGATTTCCCTCCTGGGGTTTAGGGGTGACCGTGCCCACCTCCACAAACCCGAAGCCCAGCTGGTACAGAGTGTCCACTGCCTCTCCGTGCTTATCAAAGCCTGCCGCCATCCCGACCGGGTTTCTGAATCTTTGACCCATTACAGTCACCTCCTGGTGAAATAAAACAGCGGCGCTGACTCACAGTCCTTCACAAGCACTGGCATTACCACACTGAGTACAGAGCCCATTTTATATATATTAAATTCACAATTGCTTTTCATATTTAGAATTTATTCAGTTTACAAGGACAGCATGATCCATCATTTTATATCTTATATAATATGATCTTTGTTCTTATGTAGATACTGAATGAGTGAATAAGATCACGACTTCACAAGAGCAAAATGGTATCAAACCATACTGAGTTGTTACGTTCTCTTGTGCACACCTGTATATTATGGAAACGTATTATTGCTGTCACGTAAAAAAAAAAAAAAAAAAATTCTCTAAAGACAATTCATAGAAGAAAGGACAAAAACTTCTTAACTTTCATGGAAAATCATAGAAAAAAAATAGGAATACTGGACTGATATGCGATAGCTTACATAGACCACATAGATCACAGTTTAAAACCATGTTTTTATTAAATAATAGGTTAGATAAAACAATAGCTCGATTAAAACTAATAAAAATGTATAAATACATTTTAAAAAAGCCCATACATTGTTTGCTAGTTCAAAACATGCCTTAAGCCTTATTTTATGGCTATGCAAGAAGAGAATGACGAGAGAGAAGAAAATTCTGGAGCGAGTCCCCCCTCTCCTACATCTACACAGATTTCACTCCTGAAAACTGTTTATTTGGGTGAGTATAGCGCTTCAATTTATTTAAAGTAAGCTTAGATTTCCAGATTTCCACTAAGGCTGGGTGCAGCAGCTGAGGAACCCTGAGAGTTCCGGTGAGCCAGGGCGATATTACCCTTTAGGTTCGTTCCACGTAGCTTGGTTTGATATACTTTTTTGATATACTCGCCTCTGAATGGTGAAAGAACTAGCGCTTAGCACGGTTAGCAGGTAATGCTAATGCTGAAACATCACTGAAACTCCTTTAAAACGCTTTTTCCATACAACCTGACTTCATACAATTCATACATAAGGCAGAAAGGATTATTAGGTGCACTGATGATTTGGGAAAATGAAAGGATTTAAAGTGCACCTTATAGTGCGAAAAATACAATAATTACAATAATATTTCATTTTTTAAGTGATTTTGGAGTATTCCTATAGGTTTATGAAGTTTTAACACAATATAAAAAAACAAGTGCCAGATTTACATTAGATCAAAAAGCGAATCAACAAATTTTAAAACGTATAAAGGTTCTGAAAACTGACCAGGGAAGCAGGGTCCTGATAGCGGTTTCTAGGCACCAGTCCGAGACTGAGGAGGCGCACAGCCATCACATGAGCCATCTCCGCTCCCACCAGCTTCTGCATGACGGGCATGAGGGTGCTGGCGTAGAACCGCTCGTCCCCAGACGCAGTAAGATAACCCAGGAACAGAGCACTGCCACATCCTAAAATCTTCACTGCGTCTTTCAGCCTCTCCTGTGCAAAATACAGCCAGTTAGAATCATTCAAGCAGAATCTACAGTGAGATATATTTTAGAAACGGTACAAAATCACTCATACACAGGCCTGTGATTAAAATAACGTTATTGAATTATTGTACAATAAATTGTCATAACCTCCATATTTTTGGTGACCTTAATATATTTTCCATTTTGTTTATTAAATGAGGAAATCCCAATAATATGAATTAAGAAATGAAATGAGCCAGTATGCTGTATTTTCTGTTGGTGTACTTATTAGAACAAAACACATAAAAATTGCATTCTAATCATAATAGTTAAAGAGAATAAAGTTATAATACATGTGATTCACAGAATGCTCACTTTCTCCAAAGTGTACTGAAGTGTATTTTCATAAATTCTAAGATGTACAGGTTTAATGAATTAAATAATCATCTAGTAAAAAAACTAGGCATAATTGTGTAGCCCACTGAACTTAATTTATGAAAGTGAGCATATATTTTAGCATCAGCTACAATTTTATATTTTATACAATTCTTTTAAATACACTTTCACTTTTGGAAGCCTATACAGAATGGACACACCTTCTCATTTAATTATTTTTTTTAATTTAATTTATTTTCTACATTGAAGACATGAAATCAATTAAGGGACAAATTATGTAGTAAACAAAAAACTCATATTACATAAACCTTTACAATTTGTGATCCAGTAAATCTACCACAAAATGTAATTAACCTCTAAACTAATACAGCACAATAATCAATGCAGGCCATTGAACTGACTGATAGGATAAAACTGCCCCAGAATCTTTAGTTGTGAAAGACCCTGTATGCATTTATCTTACTAATCTTTTAAACTAGCTTTGCTGTTCTTGTGACTATACTCTGATAGACCAATCAATAAGCTTGACTTAAATATGTTTTATTCTTGCAAATAATCTACATAATATCTGTCACACCTTACTTCTGTACTTCTGATATTTCTGTTACGTAAAAACATCTTTATATGTACAGTACCAGTCAAAAGTTTGGACACATCATCTCAATTCATATTTTACTTTATTTATTCAATGTATTTTCTACATTGTAGATTCATATTTAAGACATAAACAATTAAAGGACACATAGTAAACAGTAAAATAGTGTTAGTCCTCCACCTGACCCAATCTCCTGATCTAAAGCTGATGAACACTGAGATGGTGATTTGAGGTGATTTATTTGGGATGAGCTGGAGCTTCACAGCGTGAAGGAAAAGCAGCAACTACTGTTCAGAACCTCCAGAAACTCCTTTAAGACGCTGAGAAAACTATTCCAGGTGACTCTCCCTCATGAAGACACTGAGATTAAAATACCAAGAGTGTGCAGATCTGTCCTCAAAGATAAATGTGCTACTTAAAGAATCTAAAGTATAAAACATATACTGGTCTGGTTAACACTTTTTGCTTACAGAATAATTCAGTATGTGTTCCTGAATAGCTTTCATTTAGTCTTTAATATATAATGTTATAATGTAATCATAAAAAGAAAGAAAACACACTGAATGAGAAGAGATGTGCCCAAACGTTTGACTGTTACTGTATATATCTGTACTTATACTTAAGTAAATAATATTAACCAAAGGTCCTTTTTAACTATTGTAGTTTGATGTACTGTTCCTTCAGTAATGTGACTGATTTATGTCCTACTGTCCTGTTTAAAGGTCTCAGCTCTGTAACTCTACAGAACTCCAGCTGAACAGGTATTAAACACCGCGGGTTAAAGCCTCAGTCTGTAAGTGGATTAGTTAGTTTCTGCTTTAAACTGACGGAACACTGTTAAAAAAGTTAATAAAGCAGAGAACAGAAACACAGCGCTGCTAAGCGTTACCTTCAACTGCGCCGCCATGCTTTCAGCTGCACGCTGTAAACACTGCACGCGCTTCCTGCAGGAGGTCTCGCGAGACTCAGCGCTTCAGTGTACTGATCTGTAACTCATACCCAAACCATAATCTCCCGCGCGTATGACCTGCAGATCAGCATATCTGCCAACGTGTAAATTATCTTTATATCAGTCAAATACTTTATTTAGGTCATTCTAGAATTAGGATAGGATAGGATTAAAATTATGATTCAATTAATTTATAATAATAATAATAATAATAATAATACTTTTCATTATATTATATATATTTTAAAATTATATTATATTAATCATTATATATATTTACATTATATATACAAAACCTTTATATTTTGATTAATATTTTACATAATGATTAATATTTTCTCTGTGCTTATTATATGAGCAATAATATGAACAAACAAGAAAAACTGACTAAAGTATATTAGTCATATATATGACTAAATATGAAAATAACAAATAAATCATAAAAACACATTGAAAGAGAAGTCTAAACTTGTCCTAAACTGTTGACTGTTGCTGTACTGTACATGCTCTGGGCTGGGAAAATCTGTTGACAAAATGTATGAATTATTAAAAAAAAAAAAAATATATATATATATATATATATATATATATATATATATATATATATATATATATATATATATATATATATATATATATATATATTTTTTTTTTTTTTTTTTTTTTAAAGCACGTGACCCGCGTGACCACGGACGTCACTTCCTGTGGCGGGAACTGTCTGGATGGTGAAAAGATATTTCAGTCTTTGAATCTTTATAATTAGTATAAAATGTTGAGGAAACATCCACAATATCCTAATTATTGATGAAACCAGTTACTATAATATATATAAGTGTATCTCACATTCGATTTTTCAAAGCAATTATATCTTTTTGAATGCAGTAAATTCTGTTTTTAGACCTTTCGTTGAAACACAGAATAATGGAAAATGTCCATTCTTTGTTTACATAGCTTCATAGAAACCGGTTAACTGATGAGTCAAATATTTTCGTACTGGTGAATTCAAGGTTTATTGTTGTTGCGTGAAGATAAAAAAAAAAAACATACTTATTGGGCCTTAGTCATGAAACCACCAAATCTAAACGTATCATTTGTTAGCTATTATTTCCATCAAGAAAGCAATCAGGCTTAATTCACACTACACACATGAAATTAATGTATGTTATGAGTTACAGTATTAGAAATGACCTTTAATAAAGCTAAAGATCATTATCCTCTTAAATTGACATACATTCTAATTGTGAGTCACTGAACTCTGCAAAAAAATATATATATATTATAAATTTAAAGCAGACCGAAGTGACTGTCCTGTCCTTCCTGTTCTACAGTCCAGTCCAAGCAAGATATAAAACTCTGGGCTAAGTCAAGACTTTGCATGTATTTTGAGTGTCTGCTGTTATTTTCCTAATGAAGTTAGCTCACATTCACTGTTTTCACAAAGTCCTGCCAAATTTGCCTAAGATGCACAGAGACTGCCTGTTTTCCAGTGTAATCTTCCCTGGAACTGAAGTTTGCTCTTCGATTCTTTCTAACATGGCTTTCTTAAGGCAGATATGTGTTTACTGCTGGATTTCAGGGGGTTTTCTGTTACTTGTTTCAGCTGAATCCTGTAATAATGATGAGGGTAACAGTGTGGATTTCAGAGGAAAGGCCAAATGCGTTCTGGGGGACGTGTGCTATGAACTCGCCGAAGAGCCGAAGACCTGGGCCCAGGCGAGAAGTGCTTGTGAGAAACGAGGAGGGTATCTTCTCACTTTGGTTGACTGTAAAGTTAAGCAGTTTTTACTGAATCTGACCAGAGAGATTGATGTAACGTCTGGAGCCTGGTGGGTCGGTGAGGGATTAATGGGACTGTATCAGAAAAATCCTGTTAATGGTGAGTAAAAGTTTTCCTCCCTTTATATTTTCTTCATCACATTTACAAATCTAATAACAATAGAAATCCAATCTAACCTACAGTTTGTACAGAACATATTATGTATCAAAATGCCTAAACACACTTGTGGACAACAAATGAATCACGGTGTTTATCAATCAGTATCTCTAACGCATAACAGGTAACAATGTACCAGTTTAAAGCGTCAAATATCTGTAAAAAAATATATATATTGATTTGCCATTGCCAAAATGATTTGAATGTATTTTAAGCTTTACCTGTTTTTTAAGATTGCTTAAATTGCCTTCAGTTAAAATTTAAAATCAATAACTGTTATTAAAGAAATATTGAAATTGCCTGTAATGTAATTGTAAGGTTACTGTGAAATAATTGTAATGCTATCATGATGTAATATGATTTTATATTTTTTGAGTAATTCAGTAGGAAATGGTGTTGTACCTCTTTTCCAAGGTTTATATCTAAAATTGGTAATAATAGATAATAACAGGATTAAAGCTTAGATTTAAAAAAAATAAAATCAAGCCACTTTCCTATAAAAAGTTTTTAAACTCTATTTAAACTTTATTTTACATCTAGTCCTTTAAATATATTTACTGTATGTCAATCAGAGCAGATTTTGAACATTACATGTTCTAAGGATATAAAAATGCTGATAATATTAACAACTTTCATTCGTATCAACAGTATTTCAGACAGTTCACTATGAACACATTAGGCATTTGTTTATTTAACACTGCAGTAATCACTGTAATGAAGTTGAATAAGATATTTGTTAAAAAAAATGAAACTTGAATGCAAATAAGTGGCCACATATTTTTCATGTTTTACCTGCATGTAACTGTGGTATCCATATTTGTTACGGTAAATACACAGGCACATACACGGATAATACTAGCGAAGAAGGGAGTGGCCCACTGTTATGCACCTATTTGCTTCTGGATCCATTCCAACTGGTGACCACACCCTACTGCGACATGACCTTGGGTTACTTGTGCACTCTAGGTAAGCACAAAAACAACCGAAAATAAATAACAAAAAACACATCTTTTTTTTATGTTGGATTCTTTGTTCTTTTTATTGTTGTTGTTTTTAAGCAATTTTGTACCCTATATCCTAGATTATGAGTTTATTATATATATTTTATAGAGATTTGTCTTATTATAATTTAGTTTTATTTCACAACACTTTGGTTGACACTTGATGTCCTTTTAAATGTGCTTTATATATGAATCTGACTTGACTTGATTCTGCTATAAATCAACATACACATGCAGTACAGTGTCAACCCTAAACTAACAAACTAACCTTTTGAGTTTATAATGCTTGTTTTTCTACTCCTACAGATTTTTATACTCAAACAAATTCTTCTGCAAATGAAAGAGTACGAAGAGAAGCAACTCAGGATCAACAAAGTAAGTCCACACAGTGTTACATATATAAGATTACAGACCATATATTTTAAATGTAGATACTGTTTTAGATATTGTTTTTATTCTTATTACTCTCTCTTTCTATTTATATGAAATGCTCTTTCTTTTGTCTACAGTAAGTGACCTCTTACAAAACATGGAAAATACAATAACAGACATATTAAATCTTCTCAAGGTCAGTGAAATTATTTTTCTATTAATTTTTTTTTTATACTTGGCTCTATATACTGTATATCGTCGCTGTCCAATAAAAGACAAGTAACTCCAATTTTGTCGATTTTTAGTTTACTACATAATTTGAACATATACTGTCTTTTATACTGTATAAGGTTTTTTTTGATGCATGGACTAATACATTTTTCCAATTTTTCCAAAAGGACCTGAAATAAACTCTTTTTCCGTTGACTTCCTTCTCCTGTAAAGTTGCTGTTTTAAAGATACTTGTTTTTCATTGGACAGCGACAATATTTCAGACAACTGCTGTTCCCTTCACTCCATATTAACCACATGCTGTATTTTGCAGATTGCAAAAAACACATTAATTTCACTGGAAACTCAACCAGTTCAGATTTCACATGATGGCAAGGTGATCTATCTTCATATTCTCTGAATCTGTTTGTTATTTTAGTGCATGCATTCTTAATAGAGATGTTTATATAGAAAAAAATATTTATGAAAGAAATGTGTAAACATACCATTCTGAAAAGTAATCAATTATCCAAGAGAAAGAGTATTTTGTGCTGAACAGAATAACAACAAACAACTTAATCTGATTACCTTTACTGCTACCACACTTCACTGTTGGGTGTAGTGTATTTAAACTGTACATATATACAGATTTTAAGATTTTGGCAATTCAAATGAATTAGAAAATACAACTACAAACGTGTGTTGTGTTTCCTGAGGAAATGGTGAAATGGTTACACAACTTAAGATGTTAGCACTTCCCGGCTATTTCTAGGATGTTGCTATTTGGTCACTAAAGTGAAACACTAGAGATTAGTTAGGTGGTTGCCATGATATACACCAAATAGGGGAAGTGAGGTTGCTGTAGTTTCCCAAATTGCTATGTAGTTTTTTTTTTTTTTAGCGGTTGTATGAGGTTGCCAGACAGTTGCTATGGTATCCCAGGTGGTTGCTTTGGGTTGCAAGGTAGTTCTTTCAAAATTGTTGCTACAGTGTTACACATTGGTTAGCTGTTATATAATATAATATGGTTGCAGTGGTATCCCACGTGATTGCTAAGTGGCTGTTAGGCAGTCACTATAAAGTTTCTTAGTGATTGCCAAGTGTTTTTTTTTTTTAATGCAGTTGCTATGGAATCCAAAATGGTTGCTAGGTAGTTGCTAAGTTGTTGTTAGAGTTTTGGACCATGGTTGCTATTGTGCTGTGCAGTGGTTGCTATGCAGTAATTGTAACTTTACAGTGAAATTGTGTGAGGAGGCATGTATGAGATGATTAATGCTTGTTATCATAATGTTGCTATGGGTTTTCAGGTGATTGCCATGGGTTGCTATGCTGTTGTCACGGTGTTGCTTAGTGGTTTGCTGTCATGTTGCTACATGGTATCCCAGATGATGATGGCTGCTATGGTGTTGATAAATAGTTGCTCTGAAGTTGATTGGTCGTTGTTAGGTGGTTGCTAGATGATAAGGGTGTGAAATAAAAAGTGTAATAGTTGTTTAATCTTGTGTTTTATGTCATTAAATTTGCATATTTTTTTAGTCTTTCTGCTCTACAACAGGGGTGTTCAAGTGTTGTTTAAAGGGGGCAGATTCCATCAAATAATATACCTTTCCAAAAATAATATTCATAAATTATTTAAAATATTGTATTCAAAACACAAAAATACCGAACTATTATTATTCATTAAAATGCTGAATTTTATTTTTAGCCCAACAACTGCAAAACGTTATAACAAAAATATATATATTAAAAAAAAGTACATTTATGCTCACATGCTTTTTTCTTTCTATTTCGACTGATAGATCCAGTACCTCAACACCCTTCTTAATGGAGTAACAGTGGCTTCTGCTCTCTGGACTAATGAGACATTGGACCTCATCGTAAACTGTACTGGTGGGATCCTCATGTACTCATTAGAGCAGTGTGATGAAGGAGGCGCTGCGGCTGAACATGTAAGCTGAGCAGTCGTGTAGCACCTGCAATGTAAAGTATTTTATCACAGCTGTATTTTCATACATTTCATACATACTGTTGCTTATCCTCATTAATGTCTTTCACACAAAACAGTTTGAGGACCTGCTTTCTATTGCTTACAAAATTTACGAGGAGATCAATCGAAAGAGGTTCAACACGGCGACTGGGACACTCATCATGGAGCTTGCAACAGGCACTCTTTACGCTAGCACGTAGGTGCTTATGTGTGTATTTCCTCTTATAATATAAAACTGTTAATTTACACTGTGATCTGATTAGTCTTGGCTAAAGAAAGTCTTGGCTAAAAACTGCTTCCCCAACTTCGCCATAAAAAGGTTTCCTTTTTTTTTCTTTTCTAATTATCCCATTTTCACCCCAATTTACACAGCCAGTTACCCAACATGCTCATTAGGACCCCCCTCTATCACTAGTGATGCTCCAACACCAGGAGGTTGAAGACTAGCACATGCCTCCTCTGATACACATGAGGTCAGCCACCATCTCTTTTTAAACTGCTGCTGATGCAGCATTACCGAGGAGCATCACAGCGCACTCTGATAAATCAGCTCACAGACGCCTTGTGCTGATCTACATCACCCTTTGGAATGATGTGGGGAGAGAGTGCCATCTACCCACCCTGAGAGAGCAAGCTTAATTGTGCTCCCTCAAGGCTCTGGTAGCTGATGTCAAGCTACATGAACAGAATTCGAACCAGCTATAACCTAATTATAGTGGCAGCGCTTAGCCCATTGAACCACCATTAGAAGCCCCTATAGGCTACTTTTGGGTAGCGAACGTCTTAGTGAGAGATCAGTGACTGCTAGAAATGCCCCTATGGCACACTTAAAGACATTATCTTATCTGATCATATATCCAGGCTGTAGCCAGCCAATAGCTGTGTATATTTCCCCAATTAACTTAGATTTTTGCTGTAATGTTAAAATCACTCATGCGTATCATCATTATATTCACACACATAAAGTTCTATTTTATTCAATATTTTGGTCAATAAGTATTATTATATATTTCACAAATATATTTCATTTGTGACTTCTGATATTTCTGTTTTCTTCGTTTGTTTTATTTTTATAGGCAGCCATCAAAACAGCTGGACCAAAAGATCATTGGGTCACAGGAGAAAGGCCCCTATTTCCAACTTCCCTCTTTTTCTGCAATGCAGTCCCAGTTGCCAAGTGAATCTGTTAATATTCAGGTTTGATGTGACATTCAACACATTTAAGAGTTTCAAAGCGCTATAAGCAAAATACCTTCATCTACACTGAGTAGACAGTGAATATTGAACATTACATTAACAATCCAGACACACAACCAGTCAAAGTTATCCAGTCAAAGGGATATTTTAGTTTCTGGGTTAGCTCTGAAAGGCTGGATTAGCTCTACAGTCTATCTGAAGGTTTATATACCAATAACCTGATCAGGGCCGTTTTAAGGCATTTGGGGGCCCCCAAGAGAAATGGAGTCCCCCCCCACCGACACCCCTAAACCACAGCAAAAAACCCTCCCAAAGCCTACAGTTACACAGAATTCCAATGACAGTGATATTGTACTTCCCTGTATTGTCTTTTACAGAATTTAAAGCTCACACATTTTATCATTGCATTCAGTTCATAACCAGTTCTGACCCCTACCCTAGGCAATTGATTGGTTTGCTTGCATTGTTGCATTTGGCCTGAAATTGGCTGTAGCTTCTGTCAACTCGAAGTTGACTAGATACAACTTCCTTCAACATAAGCTAATTTCAGGAAAACTCTTTGTTGGGATGCACACCTCCAGAATAACCAGAAACAGTCAACCAGTCAATAAGATTTGATCCCTCGACCTTTCAGTTACTCGGTTACCACTACAACCTCCAGGATCCATCTGTGACATTATAAGTTCATGTCCTACTGACAAAGTAGGTGTACCTTTGTGCTCGTAGCCCCTAAGAACCTGTAAAATGTGGTTCCACATTCCGGTACTGACTGTCTATTCCTCGTTTTGTACCTTTTAGTACGTAGAAGGTCATGGGTTCAAATTCCAGGAGTTGGCAGTAGACAGTCTGTTCCTGTATCTCTTCTAGTTGTGCCTCCCAACAACTGAAAAGTCATGTCTTCAGATGTTACTAGTTGATTAGGTACAACTTAATTTTAGCAGATCTATAAGAATATGTAGTCAATCCTGGGATTTGAACCAATACCAATCAGTCATTTTGTGGATATAAACCAACAAGATCTTTCAGGTCTTGGGTGGGTCTATAACTTGTCCAGTCCACTTAGAGGTTACAGAGCAGAGTAGCCTTCCAGTTATGGAGAAAACCCTGTAACTAGAGGCTCATGGGTTCATATCCCACAGACAGGGTGAGTTTTTCTTAGTGGTGGTGTACACAAATATTTGCACATATAATGGGCATATTGTGCTTACAAAGAGATGTTTTTGATAAAATGTCTGTGCATCCAAGGATGTGAACAAGATATGATATAATGTAATGGGATGACCTATACTGTAGTTTGTGTGTAATTTGTTTTGCAGTCATTAACAGGTCTCTCTACATCTCTTAGATGTTTGATTATAAGCTGAATCCACTGAGTGAAGAATCGAATGAAACCATCACTGGAAATGTTTGCAGTTTATCACTGAAAAATGAGACCTCTGAGATTAAGCTCAGTAATCTCACAGAGTTAATTGAGGTATGGTTTGGTGATACCTCTGCCAATGATTGTTCACTTTTAATAATGTGATGATGCATTGTGATAAAAACAGATCTTATTCCTCCTCTCTCTCTTTCTCTGCAGATATTTCTGCCTCGTGCTGAAGCTGTAGATCCCGCAGCTGTAGATTTGTCCTTGACACAAGGGTTTTCTGTCATCACGTCCTTCAACATCTCTGATATGAACTCGACTGTCATCGTGTCTGCCAGGCCTGACCAGAATGTGTCCCTTCGGCTGCTCCTGTCTCAGACTTACCAGACCAACATCAGCAGTGCTCATCGGAAGACCATTATCTCTGTCAAAGGTAAACACCTTCACTTTGTGCAGACATGCTAATGGTCTGAGCAACAGCCAATAAGATTGTCAGTGGTGGAAGAAGTCCACAAACTATGTTAAAATAAAAAAGAGTTAAAATAGAGATCAGGTAAAATATTCCTCCAGTAGAAGTAGGAGTTCTTTATTTAGACCTCCTCTTGAGTGAAAAAGTATTTTACTTTAAACGTCAAATGATCCCTTTGGGAGTGATTTGACACCAGTCTTTTAATTAATTGTCATTGTTTAATCTGATACTCGTGTCTATTAAAAACACAAAGAGCACAAAACACTGAAAACAAACAATTGCCGTTAGTGAGAAGCAAGTGGCTGTAAAATAGCTTTTGTGAACAAAGCTTTGTCTGAAAGCTCAAGTTCAAGACATGTTCAAATCAAAGTGTACAATGCACCCTGATTAGTGGACTTTCTTCACACTGTTTTCTATTATATAAGGTTACATATTTTTGTAGGAATTACTGATTTTGAATAAAAGTAAGTATTTGGTGATAAAATGTAGTTTAATAAAAGAAAGTTAAAATAAAAGTCACCCAAAATGACTTAAAATAAAAACAAAAGTTTAAAAAAAGCAATATTGCTGAGTTGGGAGGGGCCAAAATATTCTAATGAATGATATTAGTGTTCTGTTATTAAAACCATCCCTGCAGTGTCTAATATATTAATTCTAAAAACTGGTAGAATGGTTTGGTAGGTTTGTTGCATGTAATTGCTCTTTACATTTTGACAGTAAATCCACAATCCACAAATCCGTTTGACAAAGCAATTTATTTACTTTTACCTTCATTAAAATGACTCTTCAATACACCCTGTTAAATTACACATTCTGACCAGAGAGGTCTCTAAATCCCCAAATGCCCGTTATGGACTGTAACTTAAAATACAGTAACTAATAATAGGATTTAGTTTTACCTTTGATTGTGTGTCACATTCAGTTTTTAATGTTTCCCTTTTTACTTCTTTACTATTTATTTGTTCCTGTAAAATAGACGATTATCGCTGGCTGATCCATCCTGATATGATGACTGGAAGTAACGGAACCTGGCATGTGAACATAACACCAATCAACTACACATCCAGCCTACCGCTCAAAGTCTCTGTTACCGTTCTCAACTTTAAATGTGTGTTTTGGGACACAGACCGAAAAGAATGGAGCATAACTGGTTGCTGGGTAAGTATTCATTTATTATTGTTCCACGGTTTACAGCAGTTGTTCCTAAAAGCTATTGAGTTGAATGAGCTGGAAATCCCTGGTTGTCCTAGCTGTCCATATTTTACAGAATACTGTAATTACTGTTATGCTTCTTTATGATCGAGAATGTTTTTACATGGCGATACAAGTTTTTTTTTTCAATAGATCAACAATATGTTCACCTGTATGTACAGTATCTTCTGCCACATAGACTGACATATGTTTTGAGCTTTATCTACATTCAAAGCAATGGCAAACTATTAACCCTTAGATGTCCACCTAATATAACTACCATAATAATGTCTAAATATTTAATAATTACTGCTAAGGTATTACACAGTAACATAATACATTCAATTAACATTTTAAATTGTCTACACTACATTAATATGTTTAAAAAGTTTAAAATGTGAATATAAACATTTAGAATATTATGAATGTAAGAGAAATGTGTAAAAGTCTCCAATCATATCACTGAATTATTGCGTTTTTGTAATAGAGTTATATTTTGCCATCAGCATTCAGAGCCCAAGAGCCCATCTAATTATAAAGCTGGTTGGCACATGCATATGTGGCATATATGTTGGTTAATATATGAGAGCTGGGGTTCAGCACTTTCCTGTAAGGGCATTGATTATGTATTTGTTAAGTTAAAAAAGAAATGGCAATAAGTGAACCCATGTCCAAAATTGGTTGAAAAGTGTGGCAGAAAACCAGAAATTACTGTAAACATAGACAAAAAAACTACTGTAAACATAGACATAAATACAGACTTGAATTTATTCATATATTATTTAATAAATGTGCATGTAAAAAAAAAACTATTATAATGATTTCAATCTTTTATTCATTAGTGTTGTTACGACCCGGTCTAGGGTCAGGCCGTAACAGAAAATGAGAGTGGGCTCTCTCCCCAGACCCTCTGCCAGACCAAACACCAGACACCGAAAATTAATTAAAACAGGATGAATTTATTGATAAAATTAAGGGAATATGACTTCAGGAGTGAGCATAGGCCTTTTATAGAGTGCGCCCCTGGTTGCCAATCATGGTCCTACAACCAAAAACTAAACACAAACAGCACAGAGGGCACACAAAATAAAACCAATACGACCAGGGGTCGTAACAGTGTATATCTTGTATATACTCAAAAATATCACTATATGAACTATATTAAGATAAAGTATCCTAACAACTTTTAGCATTATTTACCACAATGCAGTTCTGTCAAGCACACTTAGTAACCTACATGTCTCTTGTTTTTTTTTTGTTTTATTTCTGTGTATCTTCTTATATCTGTATGTATGTGTTTACTTTAATCTGCAGGTCGGCCCCAAAACAATTCCCAACATGACGCACTGCATGTGTAACCACAACACATTTTTCGGGAGCTCCTTCTTCGTGATGCCCAATCACGTTGACCTGTCTAAAACAGCAGCCCTCTTCGCCACTGTGAAAGAAAACTACATCGTTGTTGTCGTGCTTAGTGCTTTCTTTTTTCTGTATCTAATCATCGCCATGTGGGCGTGGTACGCTGACCGGAGAGCCCTGAGAACGGTACTGAGCCCCAGCACACCTTCTATACATCCCTCCATACCTCCATTCATCCAGATCACACACCTACTGACCACACTGAGACAAATGAGAACATTTTTTCTATGTTTTGCAGCGGAAGATGACCCTGCTAGAAGACAACCATCCATGTTCTCACTATAACTACCTGCTGAACATACAGACAGGGCATCGCAATGGGTCTGGCACCTCGGCCAAGGTGAGAGAGAGAGCGAGAGGTCTTTCATAAGACAAATAATTTTTTTTTATATATATTTGTAAGTCAAATAATAAAAATTGCCTGTGCAGATGTTTGGGCACCGAACACATTTTTTTAAGGCTAAGATCAGCAAATCAGGCCTGAGGCATCTTTTAAAAATAAATAAAAGTAAATAAAATAAAGTTACAAAAAAGGACAAAGCAAATCACATCAAGAGTAAATGCTTGATTAAAGAAAAAAGGAACAACATTACAATGTAAAGAACATCTTGCCAACTGTGAATCAGGGAGGTGGTTGTGTAATGGATGTCATTAGACTGGTTTTAGCAGGGCCCAAAACATGTAGCCCATGAAAAATAATATGATATTATTTTAACTTTTATGTCTGTGACTGTGTTTAAAAATCTTTTAAAATGGAACATAAAAATGTTTAGATGTTGAATATGATGTTAAAAAGATTAAAATGTTTTTGATTGGCTGAAGATAGCTGTCAATTATTGTAAGGCTTTTATTCACCAGTATATCACCTTTAACAAGATGTAAAAAGTATTGACATTCATTACTTAGGTAGACGTATAGATACTAGGGTTTAAAATACTTCTGTAGAAGTTGAAGTATCAACTCAAACTTAAAGTAAGTTTAAAAGTACTTAACCCCTTAACATGCCTTGTCCCATATACAGGCTACAGGTGTAGGTGATACAAAACCCTTTGTTCTGCAATAAAATAGCTTATTTACATTCAGAAAATTTGAGGGCTTTAAAATTTCCTACAGAATGTTTTCTCTCTACTTCTCTTAATAATTTCAGAACAGTAACAGGAATCAACCTAAATTCTGCATGTTTTAAAATAGACGTAAAAACTAGCCAAACTTAATGAAAGTAAAGGTTAAGAGGACATAAACGGTTTGATTTGTATTAAGGAAAATATTAATTTTAAAATAAAGTTTAGGAAACAGCCAATTTTATTCATCATATTTTGACAGTTGCAGATTTACTTTTTTATATATATATTTTCTATTACAATTACAATCATGATTTCATTTTAACTTTCCTTATTAAACATGAAAGCTTTTTATATGTAATGCTTGAATAGAAATCCTCAAGATTGAGTGGTGCAATGTCAGGCAGACAGTTGACAAAAATCCTGGCCTGTTAAGGGGTTAAAGCATAAAAGTATGTAAGTCATGTAATGGGGGAACAATGCTATTAAGGACAAACGCTTAAGAGGTTCCCTATCTTAGCTGCAGATATGCTCATTGAAAATGAATGCATTTTAGTAGAGTTTAAATATATTAAAGAAGCTTAGGTGGACTGGAGTTTGTCTGGAGTTCTCTTGAGTCTCTGCACGGATCATCTTCATACTAGACTACATACGTCTGCTATGTTCTTGCTGGAGTGTGGGCGGGGCGGGACATGTGCAGGTGTGATGGATCACAGTATAAACCAATAGGCTGTCGAAATGGTATATGTTTATTCCTTCTCTACTTCACAATCAGATTCACTCTATCTGGATGAAGAGATTTATCTGTTTTATCGCTGAAATTAAATATGAGTAATAAGGCTATTTTTTAAAAGTTAGATAATTGTGTGAAAATGTAAGAAATGGAAGTTAAAAGTCTGATGAACAATAATTACTCCAGTAAAGTATAGATAACCAACATTTCTACTTTATTTGTACTGTTGATTGGAGCTGTGTCTGCGGGGATGGGGTAGAAAGAGAGCTGCTTCATATTGAATTGTATCTGTGTTTAATAGGTAATGATGACCCTGGAGGGCACTGAAGGGGAGAGTCAGGCCTATTACCTGTCTGACCCAGACAAGCCAGTGTTTGAACGAGGAGGGGTCGACATGTTCGTGCTCAGCACGCCGTTCTGTCTGGGAGAGCTCCAGAACATCAAACTCTGGCACGACAACTCCGGAGGGCACCCTGACTGGTCAACAGGCGTTCCAATATCCCTCTCTTTGCATAGGCTTTGAATACATTTTCACATTACGCCCAGATTAGAAGGTTGTCCTGACCTTGTCAGGTGAAAGCCTGTGGTGAAAGTGGTTTACCTCAGAGCTCTTTAATGGCTCTTGGAAGAAATGTGGAGCTGATATTATCACCCAATTCCACTTCCTCTTCAGAAAAGCCTATTCAATTTAGCAGCCCCTCTCTTAACATCATATTTTACCATTCTTTATCTTCTCCTCCGCTCTAGATACATGCTCGCTCTTGTATTTTTGGAGCTTAGTCATAATTAAATGTCTGAAACATGGTATAAAGTTACTAATAATGGAAGCTGTGCCAAATGAGGTCCATTAAATAAAAGCATATTGTGTTCCGCCAGGTACTTAAACAGAGTCACGATTCAGGATCTGCAGAATCGGAAGGTCTGGCAGTTCTTTTGTTCCACCTGGCTGAAACCAAAAGGCGACAGCACCTGTAAAGTTACCTTCAATCCAGCAAAGAAGAACGAGATCGCCAGTTTTGGGTAATAAACTGATGGTTTAGTCATAAATCAATTTTTAATTCACCTCAAATGAGTTACAAAGTTAATGTACACTATCATCCAAATCAATATTTAAACAATTTACATCCCATAATTTAGAGTATATTAAGAATCAGAACACAAAGAAATGACAATTTAAATGTCCTAAATGTATGTGTTGCTAAATGTTGCAATAGATTGGTTTTTAACCTAAAAGCCCCCCAGCAATCCTTCAATATGTATAAAACTATTTAGATATATCTCAATTTTAGATGTGACAGATATTATGTTAATGTTTCATAAAAATAAAATATTCATATTTAGGTAGTGTTCATTGATTGGTCTAGCAGAGTATAGTCACAAAACCAACAAAGCTACCTGGTGGATTAGCAAGATTGTTGTTTATTATAGAGTTTACTTTGCCACAAATTATAAAAGGTTTATGTAATGTGGGTTGGTTGATGGGAACATATGTAACTGAATTTTTTCAACAATTGAACATTGTTGTTTAATTCTATAAAATACAGACAACATTTCTCCCAAATTCCAAATACAAAAAGTAATTTAGAGCATTTGTTTGCAGAAAATGAGAAATGGCTGAAATATAAAAAATGATGCAGAGCTTTTTAGACATCAAATAATGCAAAGAAAACAAGTTCATATTCATGAAGTTTTAAGTTCATGAATCAATATTTGGTGGAATAACCCTGTTTTTTAATCACAGTTTTCATGTATCTTGGCATGTTCTTCTCCACCAGTCTTACACACTGCTTTTGGATAACTTTATTCCACTCCTGGTGCAAAAATTCAAGCAGTTCAGTTTGGTTTGATGGCTTGTGTTCATCCATCTTCCTCTTGATTATTATATTAAATTCCAGAGGTCTTAAATTTGGTAAAATCAAAGAAACTCATCATTTTTAAGTGGTTTCTTATTTTTTCCAGAGCTATATACATATATATCTTAGAGATTTTATTATGATTATGATGATAAACAGATTTTAATGATTTCACACCCCTGTTTTCCTCAGCAATATTTTCCAATCTCGGACGTCCACTGGGTTCCGGGATGAGCACATTTGGATGTCGATTGTGGACCCGCCGCGGCACAGCCCTTTCACCCGCTTGCAGAGAGTGTCCTGCTGCATGTCTCTGCTGCTGTGCACCATGGCCATCAACATCATGTTCTGGAACATTCCCACTAACGAGGAATCTCCCGTCATCATTAAGATAGGTCAGAGAGCTTCTCTTCAGCAGTCCACAAAATAGCAACTTCCAGGCCTGGGTAGGTTTTGGAAAAATAAAAATACCCAGAAGGTTTTGGAACAGTCATGGACATTTGGTCTACAAATCTTTCTGTTCCAGTTTATTGATGAAGAAAATCTATTTTGAGCTAACAAATGCATCAGCTCAGAGATAATTCCGTAATTTAGCCCTACATAATGGAGCTCTCAGGATCTGACACACATTTTATTATTAAAGATTTGGTGTCAACATTTTAACTGATTGATTTTAAACCTACTGTAATCAATTTTAATTAAATTAATCAAATTCAAATTTAAAATAAAATTTAATTATATTTTTAGTAGTTTTTTTTTTGGTTTTATTGTCCATGTCTGCACTGATATTTTAAAATCACATGGTCAAGAAAATTAGCATTGAAGGCATGGAAAAGTAATTAAAAAATCATGGAAATATATTGAAAGAATCACTTATTATAATCGTATTTTTTGTTTAATATTTCAGTTATTTTGGGGACAGTAGACAAATCACTTAATTGTTAAAAAATATATTATACAAAAATGAAACATTTTAGAAGTATTCATTTATTGTAACATAAAAGTTAATTTAAATGAGAATAGAGATAGATAACTTTTTTTAGGCATTTTCATCTTCTTTTTATTTCCTTTTTTACAATTTTCTGTCTTATTTATTTTTATTAATATATATATATATATATATATATATATATATATATATATATATATATATATATATATATATATATATATATATATTTAACATTATAATATGATTAAATAACAATTACTGACTACACTGTAAGTCTGTGCATGTGAATCAACCTTTCAACTTTAGTAAAACTTCATTAATTAGCATCCTATAGTAAAACAGCTAACTCTTTAACCCTTGTGTTCGGGTCTGTGGGACCCGTTTTCATTTTTCATCAAATGATACTAAAAATATATATATATTTTTTAACTCAAACTCATTGGCATTGGCTCATTTTTTGTGAAAAACATATATCAAAACACATTTTCGATAAACACACACTGTACACCCCCCCACCCCTACACATTTATATTACATACAGTATGTTTGGCCAAGGGCTAATAAACATTGCTTCAGTTGTAAATTTGAAACTAAACAAATTTTCTACTCATATCTTGAGTTTAATTCATTTTCCATTACATTTTAATAAAAAACTAACAAAAAAGAGTAGCATTTTTTGAAAGAAATGTAACATAAGAAAGGTAAAGGGCAAATATTAACCATGTAAGCTGTTTATATTGCTTGCAATTTAGGTGAAGCAAGCATGTGTAAAGCATTTTAATGTAGAATTGCTTAATTTTGCTGAATTAAATACAAGTAACAAAGTAAGCGAGTAACAAAAATATGAACACCACACAAGGGTTAAACACATAAGCATGAATGATGAGTGTCTGTCTGATCACCTGACGCCCCTGTCCCGTTTATCCCGCAGGGTCTTTTTCCCTCACATGGCAGCAGATCATGGTTGCGGTGGAGAGTGCTCTGCTCATGTTCCCTATCAACATCCTCATCGTCACCATCTTCCGCAACATCAAGCCTCGCATTCCCCCCCTCCCGGAGAAGTCCACGACTAACGGCAGCAGCAAACCCCCCGCTGTATCCATGCAGACTATTCTCAAGGTCCTCCACATGTCTGAGTCACTCTCTGTTTTGCTGTATTAAGTGTAAAAGGTGTAAAGTGCTGATAGGACCTTGAGCACTGTATAGTGATGTGACTCTTACAGAAGGCAGTTTTAAAAGCAGTGAAAGCCTTCACATTAAGGTTTTAACACCGAGCTCTTATATAAGGTTTTATATCCTCCTTCTTTTAGGACACACAAGACATGATGAATCTGCTCAGCAAAAGCCCGAAATGTCGAGCGGTGATAACCCATCTGAAGCTGGAGTCAAGCACAGATCTGTTCTACGCTTTAAATCAAGTGCATGATGTCATTCAGATTATGCAAGGTTGCTCTTTCACTCACACTGCTATTTTTAGTCTGTTTATGCACTTATATTTAATTATATACATATATGAAGGTCAACAATAATAATGATTTGGGATTAACACCACATTTCTCACCAGAATATTTTTAAACTAAAGGAGTATTGATGTAGATTATATGGGTTTGTAGCTGTTTAAAGGGTTTATATGATGGAAATTCTGAATTAATGGCTAAAAGCATTATGTATGTATTAATTTAATCTGAATATCATTCGCTCCCCCACCCACCCACCCACTTCATACAGTCAAAACATGGACCCTAATGTGTAAAAGCAGCTCTTATTAAATTCATATTAATCGTGATATATTTCTTCTTCAGTAAAGTGAAGAACTTCATATTTGTACTTTATTACTTGTCTCCTCTGTTCCTCATTTGTTTTTTTCCTCCAAAGTCGAGGGTTTTAAAAAGAGTTTATACTGCATTTGTTGATGTAAGTGTCTCTACTGTCCAGGGAAGGCTCTCTACTAAATTTTGGAACATTGCAAAGCACAGTTAAGCGAAGTTTAAGGGTTAACTCTATCTAGCACTCAGTGCTATATCTTTATAACTAAGGCTGTATCTCTGAAAACATTTTGTACTTTGAGAGCTGTAAAATTGACTGTGGAGGAAGGGAAGAAGGCAGGTAGGCGTTCTTTGCTGCAGTGCTGTTAGCCAATCAGAGAAGATATATTTGCATCTATGAATATTCATGAGCAGGAGCCGAAAACCTGTCTTTCTTCAGAGACCTCAAATTCAGTTAAACAGAAACATCAGAGGATTTTTTTCTTCACAAAAAAACAGCTCACATTGCATTTATACATACTAGAGACCACAACTAGACATTTTTCAATAAATATAAAAAAAATCATTTAAAATTATAAGTTACAAACATATCAAATATGGGTCCAAATATGACTATCTATATAATAGGGTTGGAAAACTGTTTTTCTCTAAATGCAGTTTTCTTTTACGATGGTTTTGTATGGTTATATTGCTCTTTTGTCTGCATTTCTAAACGATTACTAGAAACCATAATACATAAGACAAAAGAACATAAAAGAAGGTCTCTCTCTCTCTCGCTTTTTCATGTCCACTCAGGAGAGAGTGAAGGTGACCAGCACTGGGTCCACTGCAGCCGTTTCATCTTTTACTCCATGTGCCATCTGTCTCTGTTGCTGGAGAACGTAGCAGAGAAAGCTTTCCCCAGCCCTGAGGAGCTCCAGCAGGCCGTAAACACGGTGCACCTGTTGCTGAAGAAGGCTGAGATGGTGTTCACCAGCCACTCTGTGCAAAGGTCAGAATTCTTAATTTATCCAATTATTTTTTCTAAATGTAAACAAATTAGTCCTGCTGGAGTTATTATTTAAATGTAATGACAAATGTAAAAAAAAAAAAAAAAAACATGTGCAGACTGATGAATGTATGTAAGCATGGTCAGCGCAACATCTCTCAATAGTGAAGCCACTGCAGGTCTAGCACCTCTGCTGGCTGGATGCAGTGTGATGTGTAACTCTGTCCATCCCTATGTGTTTCACATATCCCAACAATTCCAACTATGAAAAATTCTTAAGCATTTGTTAAAAACTTACAATTCTCTGCCCATCTTTGCTCCTCCAAGCCTTTTGTGGATACTGTTGTACCATTTTTACTAGTACTAGTAATAGTAATACACCTACAGTAATCACAAATCTACCAATTTGTACCCGATTTTTTTTTGTTACAAATGGCAGAGATGTAGTAATGATTCAAGACACTGTCACACATTACAAATAGCTGCTTTCATACTGAAATACTTTGTATTATGCACTTTATCAAAGACAGACATATGGTATGGCATTTTAATAATTATTATTATTACGTGTTTTTTTTTATTATTATTATTCCTGGGACAACTGTACCTCTAATGTAATTATTACCCATGTAATTACCAGTAGGGAACCCCCAGAAAATATCTTAAAATATCTTTAATGATTAAGTATTAAAAACTGTTTCTGTAAATTGTAGTCATTAAACTCTGCATTGACTTATCTTACTAATCTTATTAGTCTTGTCAGGTGCAGATATACACAGTTTACAGTAAAGCTATGAGGTGAAAATAGCTAAATAGATATTATATTTATAGTGCAATAGTAAATCTAAATTATTTTACTTTAAAGTTTTTTACTGATTTTTCTCAAAGATTTAAATGATTTATGCAACATATGCTCAAATAATGCTAGATTATATTATTAGCAATACAGTAATGAATTAATGATGCTACCTTCCAAAATAAGACCACTGATCTATTCCTTCTCCTCACTGCTTTTCAGTATGTCCATTAACTTTCCACCATTCTTCTCTCTCTCAGCACCGTGTCTGTCCCTGCCAAGCAGAAAAACACAGGCTGCAAGCTGCCCTGGTGGTTCGTTTTCGTCGCATGGGCTCTTCTCCTGGGCATAAGTGGTGTCTCGACCTTTTTTACCCTGCTCTACGGCTTTCAGTACGGGAAAGAGTCCTCCATTCGGTGGTTCATCACCCTCACGCTGTCTCTCTTCCAGAGTATTTTCATCATCCAGCCGATGAAGGTGCGTATGAAAGACATTTTTCAGATTCAATCACTGCTGGAGTCATAAAGTCATCGCTCTGATGTAATTCCTGGATGTGTATTGAAACGGCAGGTCGTAGGTCTGGCCATCTTCTTCGCGCTCATCCTGAGGCCGGTACGTGTGGAGGAGAGGGAGGAGGTGACCATATTACTGCAAGGTAGGAACAGGAGCGCAATAATGTGTTCTACAGTGATCAATACGTCAAGAGCTGAATACACTGGATAACATGCAATTTTAATTGAAGCCTCAAGCTGAAACAAACTGCTTTACTTCTTTCTGCATTAAATATTAACAGTGTCAGATCTGGCCTCGGGCCAGAGTATTAGATTACACTGGTGTTTCCTTAAATTTACAAGCAGTACTACAACTACTATATGTAGTCAATCAGCAAAGACAAGCTTGGTTTTCGCTTTTTGCTTCTTCACTTTTGGTCAGCCCGATTTCTGATCACCTGATCAAAGCTTATACCTTCCAGTTACCATTTTTTAGTTTGTAAATATGCACAATTTAGAAAAAACTAATATACATAATTTTTCAGAGCAATGAAAATGTAAATATTTTATTCAAAATTTAATCTAAAAAAACATTTTCACATTCATTTTCCTTGTAGAATTTTGTTAAAATAAGTAATTTATCAAAAAAAGCTAGGGCGCCGAGTGGTCCAGCGGTCTGATGCTTTGCCACTAGAAAAAGGGAGGTCGCAGGTTTGAATCCTAGTCATGCAGCTTTGCCATGTGCTGCCGGGCGAGTATTTTACTGCAGTGGCTCCAGTCCAAATTTAAAGAAGCATTTTTTGGACACTGAGTGTGTTTTTGCTGAGACTGACTAAACTTACAGTGAATTTTGACTGTGTTGGTTTTTAAAATGTTTCCAAATGTTGTCATAATGTTGTCAGCACCCTCTCTTATTACATTATATAATAATTTTTTTTTAGAACAACGAGAAAAATGTGAGACCTACTGTGGACGAAAACTGTATTGATGCATTCCGACTGAAGAACACTGAAAGCACCAAGATGAAGACCTTCCTTAATCACATAAAACAAACATAACTAAAACCCTACGTTTTTCATTCTAGTAGTGTATATTATTAGTGTATATGATTTACATTGCAATGTGGGTGGAAATCACATCTTTTGTCATGGTAAACATGTGCTATTTGTTTTTATTTCCTTTTACTGTATAGATATACTGAGAGACAGGGCCGCCGCTCTGCATACGCAGACAACGCAGCCAGCGTTAGGCCTCAACCATTTTGCAGTTGCAGGGAGCCAAACTGACTGAGAATGAAATGTGTTGAAATTATGACATTATTAAATTTAAAACCCAATGTGAATTATTTATGATACGCTCATCTTTTTTGTCTTTAAACATTGCATGGGGCACCTACTCCACTACTTAAAAGCGGCACGTTATTATTTTTGTGCATAATATAATGCCCCCACCCCTATTGCCTGAAATGGCACGGCTCGGTTTGCTCTGTTGGTTGTTGCCAGATGTGACATTTTCCAGTCAAATAAATAATCAAAAAATGCATGGAGGCGCTAAATCTTGCGCATGTTTAACCATTTTTAAAGTGTATGTGGCCATTCTATACAAAAACTTGTCCAGTGCAATATTTGTGTAAGTTAAAAACTTAAAATAAAATAAACAAATAGGGGGCCTCCCTGACCAGTTATGCTTAGGGCCTCCAAAACCTTAGCAGCGGCCCTGCTGAGAGATATTCTGTATGTTTACTATATATTTACAGTTTTTGTATCTTTTTAACTGTGCCGGGATTATTACATTTACAATAAGCATAGCAAGAAGCCAGAAATGTAAATCATTATCCTACAAAATGTGGTGTAAATAAATATAGGTTCAGATATGGTTCAGAAGTCAGAAGAGATTTATAATTCAATTTAATAATACTGATTTAAATTATGATATGGCTTTTCTGTATAATATGCTTTTGCACACTTGACCTGATCCTCTTTCTTCACATTGTCCTAAAACTGTGTAATATTCATCATTATAAATTTCTTATTTCTTATTCTTGTTCTTGTTTAAAAGACAAAGTGTTCTGCCTTTCTGATTCCGTGGCATTTTGTCAGACACACACACACACACACATTACTGTGTGTTTTAGATATTTATCAGACAGTTGCTTTGGGGCAAGTCACACTTTTGGAAGATCTTATCAGTAATTACTGCAATAGTTTCTCGTGTCAGTGCTGCCTGTCTCTTATGGCCGTCGTATTTTACTGTTTAACCATAATATTCTAACATAAGAGGAAATGTGGGCGAATGTTAAGATATTTTTAAACAATGTTCAGTAAAGAATCACTGCAGGGATTATGTCAATGGGTCTTTTATGTTAATAAATATAATTTGTGTTTGTATCTCATATATTTGCATCTTTCTTTTAAGCCAAATTACTTATTTTAAGAAAAAAAGGACTTACATGTTAACAAAGCTACACACATAAAAAGCTTAGAGGTGCATTATTCATCCAAATATCACAACTTTTTTTTACTAAAATAACCAATATAAAATAAGACAACCACTCTGGGGCCATTTATAAGGTGTGTTATTTACAAAAAAAGAACTGATGTCATAATTGCTAAAATGATGGTAAAATGTTTTTAAAAATCAGACTATAGTCTTACCTTCATGAGCATTTTTTGGACCATTTTAAAGAGAAGTGTCTTTATTCATTGGATAAAATCTATTAATTCTGTTTAAAAATGCAAAATATAATGTATTTTCTTCTTAAAAACTGACTTTTATCAGTATGAAAAAATTGACAAGTTCCAGTAATGATGTCATAATTGCTTAAGTATTGCTCACAAATCAATAAAACCAGGTGAAAACATCCTAAAAGAGCATAAAGGAGCATTATTCACCCAAATAAAATAGAAAAATCACCTTAAAAGTTTTACCAATATCACCAAAATGCGTAAGACTATAGTCTTACCTCCATGAGCATTTTTGGACCATTTTAAAATGTCATTAATTATTAGATAAAATCACTACTATCATTACTATTTAATAATCACTCCTGATAGTGTATCATCTTTAATATAACTAATTTTCATCTTAAAAACTGACTTTTTTTTGACGTGACAAAAAATGACCACTTCCAGTGATGTCAATTATTGCTAAAATGTTAATAAAAGTATGTGGAAACATCCTAAAAGAGCTTAAAGGAACATTATTCGCCCAAATGAAGCAGAAAAATTACATGGAATTTTTCACAAAAAAATGCAAAAATACATAAGACTATAGTCTTACCTTCATGAGCATTTTTGGACCATTTTAAAGTGTCTTTATTTTTTGAATAAAATCAATGCCTCCTGATAGTGTATCATCTTCAATATAACTCATTTTCTTCTTAAAAACGGACTTTTTTGTCATTACAAAAAATGACCAGATCCAGCGATGATGTCATAACTGCTAAAATAATGATAAAATGTTTGTAAAATCAAGTGCAAACATCTTAAAATAGCCTAATGGAACATTATTTACCCAAATAAAACAGAAAAATCACCATGAATTTTTCACCAAAATACCAAAGACTATAGTCTTACCTTCATGAGCATTTTTGGACCATTTTAAAGTGTCTTTATTTATTGGATAAAAACACGTATTTCTGTTTATAAATGTCTCCTGATAGTGTATCATCTTCAATATAACTCATTTTCTTCTTAAAAACTGACTTTTTTGACGTGACAAAAAATTACCAGTTCCGGTGATTCAAGGATTCAAGGAGATTTTATTGTCATTCGCATCACATGTGGTACATGAGGTGGAACGAAATTGTGATCTCACGATCCAGTTTACACCCAAGAGCTGTTATTAAAACAGATATATAGATAAAATAAAGAATACAATAAAAAATAGAATATACAAAATAGATAAGATAAATACCCCAAAAAATAATAAATAGAGAGAGTAGACAGGTTGCAGCAACATGAAGTGCAGAGTGCTATAGATTCAAAGATTCAAAGAGTTTATTGTCATATGTACAGTACAGAAACTGGTTTCAGTGTACAATGAAATTCTTTCTTTGCTCTTCGCCAAGAATGCCAAATAGAAGATAGAAAAAGTGCAAAAAAATACAATAAGGTTATAAATATTAAACTAATTGTCAATGACATAAAAAAAATAAAAGTTACTTAAGCAAAGAAATGTATAAAAAAGTGCAAGTGCTAAATAATGCAGTTATGGACATTAACTATATATATTAAAAAAAGATTAACAGTAAAGTGACGGCTGCAATGTAACTTTACTGTTAATCTTTTTTTAATATATATAGTTAATGTCCATAACTGCATTATTCCATATCATAGCAGCATGATATGGAATTAGAGCAGTAGAAGATAAAGTGTCTCAGTGGGGTTTAAAGTGACAGTGTTGTAAACAGTATTTCGTCCTTGTGTGTCAGTGCAGTGTGTTGTTTAGGTGGAGTTTAAGAGTCTTACAGCTTCCGGAATGAAGCTGTTTCTCAGTCTGGTTATTTTGCACTTGATGCTCCGCAGCCTCCGGCCTGAGGGGAGCGAGACAGGAAGTGCGTGTGCTGGGTGGGTGGGATACTTCCTGATGCAGGTGGCCCTTTTCCTGCATCTGGAGGTGTAGATGTCTGTGGTGCTGGGGAGGCTGACTCCAACAATCCTCTGTGCAGCTTCACCACCCTCTGCAGTGCTTTCCTGTCTGCAGCAGAGCAGCTTCCATACCACACATAACACTAATGCTGGAGCACACAACGCTCTCCACCACACATCTGTAGAAGGAGGTGAGTCCAGCTCGTCTCAGCCTCCTGAGGAAGTAGAGCCGCTGATGTGCTTCCTGACCAGAGTGGAAGTGTTGTTGCTCCAGGTGAGGTTGCTGCTCAGGTGCACACATCAGATGATGTCATAATTGCTTTTTAATAGCTGAAATTTCAATAAAATTAGGTGGAAACATCCTAAAAGAGCCTAATGGAACATTATTCACCCAAATAAAACAAAAAAAATCACCAAAATACCAAAGACTATAGTCTTACCTTCATGAGCATTTTTGACCATTTTAAAGTGTCTTCATTTATTGGATAAAAACACGTATTCCTGTTTAAAAATGCCTCCTGATAGTGTATCATCTTTAATATAACTTATTTTCTTCTTAAAAACTGACTTTTTGACGTGACAAAAAATGACCAGTTCCAGTGATGATGTCGTAATTGCTTAATTATTGCTAAAATGTCAATAAAATCAGGTGGAAACATTCTAAAGAGGCTAAAGAAGCATTATTCACCCAAACAAAACAAAAAAAATCACCGTGAATTTTTCACCAAAATCGCCAAAATACCAAAGACTATATAGTCTTACCTTCATGAGCATTTTCGACCATTTTAAAGTGTCTTTATTTATTGGATGAAATCACTTATTTCAGTTCAAAAATGCCTCCTGATAGTGTATCATCTTTAATATAACTCATTTTCTTCTTAAAAACTGTGTTTTTTGTCATTACAAAAAATGACCAGTTCCAGTGATGACGTCATAATTGCTTAATTTTTGCTAAAATGTCAATAAAATTAGGTGGAAACATCCAAAAAGAGCCTAAAGAAGCATTATTCACCCAAATAAAACATTTACCAAAATACCAAAGACCCTTACCTTCATGAGCATTTTTGACCATTTTAAAGTGTCTTCATTTATTGGTTAAAATCACTTATTTCAGTTTAAAAATGCCTCCTGATAGTGTATCATATTTAGTATAACTAATTTTTTTGTTAAAAACATGACCTGACAAGACAAAAAATGACCAGTTCCAGTGATGATGTTATAATTGCTTAATAATTGCTGAAATGTCAATAAAATTAGGTGGAAACATCCTAAAAGAGCTGAAAGGACCATTATTCACCCAAATAAAACAGAAAAATCACCATGAATTTTTCCCCAAAATCACCCAAATACCAAAGACTATAGTCTTACCTTCATGAGCATTTTTGGACCATTTTAAAGTGTCTTTAATTATTGGATAAAATCACTTATTTCATTTAAAAATGCCTCCTGATAGTGTATCATCTTTAATATAACAAATTTTCTTCCTAAAAAGTGTTTTTTATAACATGACCAGTTCCATTGGTTGTCATAATTGCTAAAATAATGCTAAAATGTCAATAAAATCAGGTGAAAAATCACCATGAATTTTTCACCAAAATCGCCAAAATACCAAAGACTATAGTATTACCTTCATGAGCATTTTTGGACCATTTTAAAGTGTCTTTAATTATTGGATAAATTATTGATAATTATTGATAGTGTTTCATCAATGCTTTGTAATGGGGCATGCAAATAGTCAAAATGAACAATGAACAAAATGAATATCTATCTTAAATATCTTTATATGTGAAGTAAATCTAATGGTTAATGGTGTCTCAGTGAGTCTGAAGCTGTAATATTAATAAAGCAGTATAACTGTGCTCTTTATTCTGCAGGAAGCTAATGGAAAGTGAGCTGTTTTAAAACTGTAAATAGCTGCTTTAAGTGGGTGCGACAGTGGAAGACCTTTTCATAAAGACTCAGAGAGCAGAAGCTGAAGGATGTTGACAGTACTGGGCAGTCACACACACACACACACCAATTAGATAGCTGTGTCTTTGCCTCTTTTACACTCTTCACCCCCACCCTCTCCACTGGGCTGTCCTGCCAGGTCCTGTTTTATCCTGCATGTATCATCACAATCCAAAGCTGCCTCAGTTGTTCTCTTGGCCTCAGATGCTGTCCTCCCTTAAATCTGCATCCTTCTGGCTTTAAGCAGTGAAGTTAAAAGTGCACCTCTGTTGGCACTGGTCGGACCTGGGATAAGGTGTGTCAGTAATAGAGGCTAAAATGAGAGGCTGTAAATACTGTACAGACTGTAATGTAGCTACTCGATTCATCCCAGACCTCCTGAAGCACATTATAAAGGAGAAGAATACTGCTATATTAACAAGATCAAACATATAAGTTTTATCTCCACTTTGTATAAATGTACATATAATGTAACATACATTGTATCATTTCTTAAACTTAAATAGATACATTACATGAAAGTATCATTTCAAGTTGTTTTCAATTCAAATCATATTGATGTTTATTCAATTTTTGATGAAGTGTTGGATTTACTTTAAAAAAATCAAGGCAGTGTTTTGCATTCACTTTTTTCAGGTATATTCAACATGGAGGTATATTCAACATTTCCAGAATTTTCCCAGTGGGATCAATTCATTATCTATCTGTCTGTCTGTCAGTCTATCTGTCCATCCATCGATCTATCGGATTTCAACATGAAGGTTAAGTTGAACCTAAAGACTTTTGTTTCACCATCTTAGTTAAGTAGTAGTAAAATATGCCTGTTGCAGAAATACATAGCAACTACATGGTGCTGCCACCACCATGCTTGACAGTAGGGATGGTGTTAATGATGTGCTTTTTAATGCCTGGTTATCTCCACACACACTACTGGGAATTGTGGCCAAACAGTTCAATCTGTTTTATCAAACCATAAGATTTGCTTTTGGTAGAGTCTTTCCACATCAGGATGTGACTTTCAGTGAGTAATGGAAAACACTGAGGCCTGAGAAAAAAAGTAGTATTTTTTGAGTTTTCAACTCTGTTTTGACTGAAACATAGTACTAGATGGTATAGTAGCGCCCTCTGGTGTTTATTATAAGAAATGACCAAGCTCTTCTGCAAGAAACCTGCTATTTTCCAGTGTAGTACATGCACATAAACAAATTATCTACAAAGAAACAATGTTTCCTTTGATCCCAAATGTAACTGATGTGATGTTTGGCACCTGAGGTTTGTCTCTTCATTTATACATCACTTTAAAACTAAACAGCAGTCAGTCTTCCAAATCTATTTTTACCCATTTTTTCCCCACAATTTAGCTGAGGCAAAGAAATAACTTGCTGACTTCAGTTCATTTCACTAGAACACATAAAGCCACATAATCACACAGACTATGGACTTTAAATGCAAAAAACAAACACTTTACATCACATCACTCAAAGTAGTCCTTTAATAAAATCATTACTTAGAAGTAGCGTGAGAAAGGTTATGAGCAAATATACTTTTATTATTATTATTATTATTATATGACCATCTGATACGCCTTCAATACATGTTAAAATCAGAAGTAAGCATTCTATGCATTTCCCCATACTGCGCAGTAGTGTTACAGTTCTCGCTTTTTGAGAGGGCAAAAATAAAGAAAGAAAAAGAGAGGGAAAAAGAAAAAAAAGAAAAAAGGAATGAACACCGATAGCAGAGCAACTACACATATAAAACTTCATCAACCAAAACTCACAGTCAACAACTACTGCAAACATATATCTGAAAAAAAAGCAAGGCGAATTTATATAAACAAACAGGAACCAACAAAATAAAATTAGAACCTCCACCGGAGAAAAGACTGATAATTAATACACAGTTAGAGATCTGCAATCTGAATGTCATTCACTGCTCCAGCTGACAGCATTATCACGTCCAACAGAGTGAGGAGTAGCATAGCAAGGCCTAAGATGAGGAAATTGGAACGAATGTGAAGGCAAATGCAAATGCGAATGCAAATGCAATGGTGCAAGAGCGCAAAATGTACTAAAAATAAAAAAAGGAGTGTAATAAACTCTTAACCTCCAGAGAGACACTTCCAAACTTCCATTAAAGCTTCTGAATCAAATTTAACTTACTTTTACTAACCTTCAACCGCTGCCTTTACCACAGTATACTCACTGAACTGAAAGTGAAACTTCCAATAACCTTAACCCAAACACACAAAATGTGTTCAAGGAAATCTGTCAGTTTGATAATATGAGAGCCAGCTACAGCAGTCCTGCTCAACTAATGACATTCTGAGATTAATAAATAATGAATTAAAGGACTGTAGATATAAAAGCAACTGATGCATGTCTGCCAACCTGCTGCTGCTACTGCTGTTGTTTACAACTCCTCTAGTGAAGTCATCCCAGCCCGCATTCTGCATTCTGCAAGTCATCAGCACATGACATTAGATCAGCCCCATTCAGGAATGACGCAGTGCAGGGTGTGTGTTTGTGTGTGTGTATATATGGGTCATTCATACTGGGTGTTCTTAATGACAACAGGTAAAACCAGCCCATCTAAAATCACTCAAGAAAAAGACAGCTGACTCCCTTAAAACAGACCAATCCCTCTAAAGGTTGAAGTTTTTGGTTGAAATTCTTCTTATTTTATAATAAATGTGGCTCTGGAATCACACAGTGAAAACATTCCTCACGTGTGACACTCCTTCCTCTTTGACAGTGACGCCGATACAAGGTTAAATAACGATGCGATCATATCACCTGGGTGTGGCAAAGCATTGGCTATACTACATTTACAGATAACTAGCTTTATTGATTCATTCTCCTCATTCTCAGAAAAGCCTTATATGCAAAGTGCTTAAAAAAGGGGGGGGTTCTATATAGTTCTATACCAATAGTTTGCTTTTAGTGAAAAGTCTAAAGAATGGTGTACAAATTTCTCATCAGTATAGCTCACAAACCATTAAACTCCCAAACTTCGTCGCATCCTTCATTCCAAGTTATGATTAGAAGAGTAAACCTCCACCAGAAGTACACCAGAAAGACACCACTGTGTTTTTGAATGAGGTAAGGTTACACAGATGTCTTTAATGCTTAGAAATCATTGCTGCAGATGAAGATTTGGGTAGACAAATATCTGGCCGAGGCTCTTTCCGTCTCCTGAAGGTTTCTGTCATCAGGATATACAGTGGGGAAACCGGGGGATTAGGTCTTCTTCTTCAGCTCCTCGAAGCGTCTCGACAGGTCGTCAAAGTCAATGTCGTCCGAAGCCGCGGTGTTTCCACCCAAGGAGGAGGCAGGGAGTGTGTCAGGAACCGATGGCAGCTCAGGAAGAGCGTTGTTATCATAGATCTGTGAAGATGGGCCTGGGCCTGCAGAGAGGAAGCAAACGGAACCGGTTGGAAAGAATACAACATGGATACTGATCCTATCTGTGTTATCAATGGCTATGTTCAGAATGTCAGACAATATCTAGTATTTCTGGCTTTTAAAGGCCCAATCCCATTTCACCCCTTGGCCCTATAGGGCGTCCCAATTCGAGTTAGGCTGGAGGGGTTGGGGGAAGTATTAGGATTGAACGGTCCTTTAAATGGAGATTTTTCAAGGGCATACTCAAAACATGTTTAAAATGAGCAAAACCAATATATGACCATAGTATTATGTGTAGTTTAAGTGTTTTATGGCCATTTTCTTTATAACAAGCATAAGTGTTTTTTTTAGTAGTTTGTCTCCATAGCTAGCTAGCTAACTTACTTTCCTATTACACATAAAATGGTGAAACAGGTGGCAGAGGCTGCAGCATTTAAGGTGGAACGGAAAAATAAAAGAAAATAAAAGTTATTAAAAGCTAACTTCAGCTCTTCATTACAGAGAAATTAATAAATTGACAATAATAATACATTTATGCACCACCTGTCCCCTATCGGAAAAGCCCTAAGGTTAACTAGTTAACCAGCAGCTAGATTACTAAATATTAGCACTCCACTGCTATAGCTAGATCTGTATCGGGTGCATGAAGGGTTGTCCTAATTCTTAGGGTGAATATTTCACCCCTTCCCCACTCTGTTCCAAGTTGCACTTTAAAACAAAGGAAAGGGGTAAAAAAGAGAAATGGGTTTGGGGCCATAGACTGTATCAAGATTTTGGATAGTGTGGACAGAAACCACATTAAACAACATTTGGAGGTGGTTTAAAACATGGTTTGGAGGTGGTTTGAAACACAATCAAAGTTTGGCCAATCAAATTGGATTATAATGTGTTTTATTAAAAATTACATCAAATCTAGGGTGATGGAACTATGAGGATCAAAAATAAATAAATAAATAAATAGCCAAAGATCACATCAACCCTTCAGATATAGAAAAACAATGTAATCATGTTTGTGATGTCCAGACATGCAACTCAAATCTGATTACTTACAAGTAACAGTGTGGACAGTCATTTAAACAGATCTGATTTGAGAACCAACCTAATTTGCCAATGACGATGAATAACAATGATCTCTGATAAGAACATCTAATGTATTGAACATACCTGGGATAACCTGGGGAGAAGCAGATGGATGAATAGCCAAATCATCAATCTTCAAGAAAAACAAACAAATGTTAAAAATCCAAACATGTTCATATTGCTTTACATTACATAACACAATAAAGTTAATACTGGTGTTAATGGGTTAATTAACAGAGGGACAAGCTTACACATATTCTCAGTCCTGAGCAGACACAAACTTAAGCAGCAAAACCCACCCAGGGACATTCCTGAGAGCAGGAACATCGTGGAGGGAAGACGAATATGCAGCCAGTCTCTAGCAGACAACCTAGAGGCCAACTGCATACATTCTTACCAAGAAAAAAAACCCACTAAATCCTAAAGGTGACCAACCATATGCCGTAATGAATCCCTTAATAGGGTGCAAATGGTCCATTTTAAAGACCTAAAGCCCAGTTTAGACACATTTTAAGCTATACATCTCTAGGGGTTAGATTTAGGATCTAGGGGTTAGTCTGATGTTACTCCATGTGCTCCCTGAGTGAGGAAACAAAGATTTGCTTGAAAGCAATGCAACAGACCCAAGCAGCAGGGAAGATAAACTATAATAAACTCCTCTTCCCTGAAAGGCAGGTCGTCCTGGTCTGTCTGGGAGGATGGGAAGGGGCGGGGCACTTGAACTTACAGACTCATAAGTGGGGGGGCAGCTGGGAAGCTGCGGGGGCTGCCCTCCTCTCACCGGAGGCTGGAAGTTGTTAAAGGCATCATAGGTGCCAACAGGACCATTAAAGGGCTCCTGCAGACAAAATGGGAAAGTTTAGCTGCAATCCATGATACACTATGTATTATTTAACTTTGATAGGACATTTTGGACAATACAAAAAATCTGGCTGCAGGTTTTCATTCCAGCTCAATAGAAGCACATTTAACATTACTATAATAATATATTAACACATCATTTAAATATATTAAATAGCCAAAATATATATATATAATTAAAAATATTTATTCAACATCTTTAGCTAATATATTCCAGTAGACATAGCAAGAAAGTAGACAAACATGAATTCACTATGCTATTTCAATCATAGATGTACCTCAGCAGTGCTAATGTACAAACTTAAATACTTCCCTCTTCCTTTTACTCTCTACCCCAGCATTACCCTTTAGGGATCTTTCAGGCCCTGCTAAACTTTTTTTTTTTACTTGGATTTTATGTCCTCTACTGCTCATGTACCTTTGTCACTTTGGATAAAAGCAATGTAATGTAATGTACACACTAATGTAATGTAATATAATTCTAGTCACATGTGAGTGAAATGTACACAGAGAAAGGCAGGCAGACTGAAAATAAAAGGGTCACTGTTCGCTATAAATTATTCTTTAGTCGTTTCTCTAATTCAGCCAAACATTGAAAAATGATTTCAAAGCCATTTCCGTTTGTAAAATATCTGTTGCATCTCTATTAACTAAATGTTTGAAGAACTAAACAAACAAGACAAAAGAAGTGAAAACCAGCAGAAACACCGGTGCTTAGGCAGAAGATACATAGATAGTGATGGAGGCAGCATGGATCTTAAACCCTGGATCTTAAATTTAGCTGGATTTTGTAATTACTGTTGGTTATCTGCACTAGTGAGGTCGCTTGGTTGCAAACTGCAAAATCCAGGAACCAGAAACTGACTGGACTGGAAAGGTCCAGAATTAAAGATCCTAAATGATTTCACTGTAATTGGTAGGGAAGACTGTCTTACAGCTCCTTTAGGTGGTGGGTAGTTGAAGGCTGTAGGCATTGGCATAGGCATGGGCATGGGCATGGGCATAGCAGCAGCAGGAGGAGCAGTGAAGCCTCCGCCGCCTCCGCCTCCACCACCGGGCTTCTTGAAGTCACTGTCCACATCTATGAGGTCAGCTTCCTCTCCTTGGCACACTTCTGGCTGTAAATGTACAGTTAAATGAAAGTGAGCAGTCTCAACATCTGGACTTCTTACTAGATATTTGAAGAAGTGAAAATGTTTAAATTTAAAATAGTGAGTCTTACATGAACCATGGCATCAGGCTCATAAGGAACATTGTAGTTTTTTGCGATCTCAATGAGGTAGCGCTCTACCAGGATTTTAGGTGGGGCCTCCACACTCAGTTTATGCATGAGCTGGAGAGAAAAAAATAAAAATAAAAACACAGTCAGGTTAATTATTATGTGCAAAAACACAATGATGTAATTAATAAAAAGACCCATACTCCACATTTCCTTATATTTTCATTTGATTTTATTCTTTACAGTCTAATTTTTTTAAAATCATTTTTACACGACCATGTTTAAACTATTTCAGCCCATAGAAAAAAAGTAAATAACATGATGGTCACTCAACCAAATGATCAGCCAAGTTGTGCAACAGTAACTCCCATATTACTAGGTCTACTGAATCTACTGAAAAACTACGTGAGTTTTAGAATTAAAAATGTTTAATTTTACACTTTTAAAAGCTTCTATAATACATAATATTGTGGAAAAGATTATTTTAGCTTATAAATATTTTTAAGTTTAATACTACTGTTTTGGTTAATAAGTATTTTCTTTATAGACTACTATTTTATAGGGCTTTTATAGTAATGCTGTGTACTAAAACAACATTGACATTGACAAATTTATATCTGGATGCTTTTTGAGTGGGTGTCTTATTCTAAACTAAAAAGTAAACTTCATACAGCAAAAATGTCTTGGACAATTAACTAAATCTGTTTCCAATAAGCAATCAGGTTAATGCTTTTTGCTCCTAAGGAACTAAACAGGCTGTTTTTGTTACTACACATTTATGACTGATATATGTAAATTGCCTCTGCTCTAATAAGCAACCTGCATTACGTTTAATTCAAAAAGTAAACCAGACTGAACACACCTAATCATTTCACTGCTATTGGGCAAACAGGAATTCTAGCATTATTATTTTAAGATTTAGACAATTTATCCATGATATGGACCCTTCACAAACATATAATCAGTACAAGCCAGTATCATACTCTGTCATTGACTGTTCCGATTTGGTTTGTCCTGCAAAGCTTGCCGTACTCCTTGCTGTATTTGGCACACAGTTGATCTGAAACCTACAAAAGAAAGAACAGGTATAACTGAGCAACTTATCATGCATTAATAATAACAATATTATTAATAATAAAACATGTTCCATGCTAAACGCCACTTTACATACGAATCAAATTCACAATCAATTTCTAAACATCCCATATGAGCAAAACCTCTCAACACAAAAAAAACATCAAACTCTGTACTCACAATTTTCAACTCTGAGACTTCTGACTGCAGCCGTGGAGCAGCCCAGATGAGCGTGGACACTGCTTCCTGAAGGCCAGGGTCTAGTTCTCTGTGAGAGAAGAAAAACAGTGTCAGGTACTGAACTCTGTGAACACTGCTGAAAAAACAGTTATGGTACTGTTTTGCCAGTTAAATTTACTTCATAGACTGGATCAGGCCAAAGCGGGCCAGCAGCAGATCACAGTATAGCTCCAGGATCTCCATTGCCTCCACCAGATAGTCTTCTCTGATGATGTGCTCCACTCTGATCCGTGCTCGCTCATCTTTCCCTGCGGACAAGTAGTCTGCGATCTCCTTACGTGCCTTTTGGGCCAATTCAGCTGTAGATAAAGAGCAGAGAAAATCAGAGTTAACACATGCAGTCTTAAAACAAGCAGAACTTTTTTTTTTTTAGGAAGAGAAGAGATACCACTCACTTTTCTTCTTCTCAAGAAGCTTCAAACGATTTATGACAAGTCTCAGATTGACTCGTAGTCTCTCTGCTTTGAATCCACCACCCAGCATGATGGACAGACTGCTGAGGACCACAGAAACAAAAATAAACACAAAAAAAGCAGGAGTGAGATGAATTAGCTGAGCCAGTCTGTTAGAAATATGAGAACTGGTCCTAAGCATGTGCCACTCGAGTACTGTTACTGAAATGGGCCGTGAACTTATATGCATTAGTAGATACAGAGAGAAGATGATTATGATAAAGATTTGCTTCATTCAATTAATGGCTGGACTTCAGGAATGAGAACTGGTTTAAAAAGGAATAAGGCCCAATCTGTTGCTAGTAATTGTAGCTTTAAATTTACCATGTAATAATGCAATGATAATCTTTCCAGATACAATTTACAGATATAGCACAGAACAGTTCATTTTAAACATCAAGAAGACAATATAACATTTATATATTATATATATTAGAAATATATTATATATATTAGAAAAAGGTCTAGAAAGATATATCCAATTATTGTTGATAAAGCTGGCTCTAGTGTAAATCTAAAACATAAAGATTGTTTAAATTGTAACGTTACTATAGTAAACTGTAGTATTTGAATCTACTGATCATGTAAGGTAAATATTCTTTACATAAATAAAAAACTGATTCATCCTTGTTTTAAGGTTTTTTTAGTTTTAAGTTTGTGATTTATGTTGACCTCAAATATCATACTAATAAAGAAGCTGTACAGTAAGGTATATTAAGGAGTAGAACTATAATGTAAATATAATTGTATATATAAAAATATATACAATAATATAGTACAAAAAATTACAATATTCTTAATATTGCACCAGCAATACTGGCTACTCTCTGAATAATTAAAAAATTCTAAAAAGTTGCATAGTTTAAAATGGTTTGCTTTCCAGATAAATTGCATTCAGAGTAGTCCTGCATAAATCATGGCTTAGAATAGAGCAGAAAGTCATCTATCGAATAATTCATTAATACATAACAATGATGATTACTTAAATAAACATGTAAATAAATAAACACACAGATGTTTGTTTTGTTAAATACACAGCTTGTGTTTTTTCTGTTACAATAAAAATACTGATAATGTGGCATTATATTTGGTTCATGTTTTATTGCATTGCACATTTTATATTTACTTATCATAATATGGATTAGAACATTACTCAAATAGAGCTATTCACTGTATACCCACTCTACCTCTTCAGAACTTTACAACGGATGCTCTCAGACACATTAAGAGACAGGAAATTCATATAATTAACTCTTGACAAGTTCAGCACAGCTGTTACCGGAAAGCTGTTCCAAGTGAATCTACCTTATAAACACATTCTGGTTTAACACTTTTTTTTTGTTCACAAAAAAAAAAAAAAAAAAATTATATATATATATATATATATATATATATATATATATATATATATATATATATATATATATATATATATATATATATATATATATATTAGTTTGGATAACTTCAGTATTAATCTACAACGCAGAACATTTCAACATAATAAATTTTTTTAACTGGTACTGGTTACATTTTTAAAAATCACCATTGGCATTACCTTTGTACTAAAGCAACCTGAATAAAATTGACAAGAGTGTCAGCTAGTTAACAAATAGTATTCCATAAAAATAACTTGTAAATAACTAATAGCAACATTTAAACAAAGCATATCCCAAGGAAGCAGCACCACAGAGTCAGACACACTAGCTAATCTATCAATAGCTAACTACATAACATAACACTGGATAAAGGCACAGCTAACCTGCTAACTAGCCCCATGTAAACACAGACCTAGATCAGCAGTAGAAGTAACTAATACCCATACCAATTCCATAAGATTTTCTTCATATTTTGTGTATTTTTGGAGTATTAATCTACAATGCAGAACATTTTAAAAGAATGAGAAAACGCTGCAGTTAAGGTGTATTTAAACCTTAAACTGATACTGTAGTTACATTTGTAAAAATCACCAAACCCATTAGCATTAACTTTGTACTAAATCCACTTAAATAAGGTACAGGGTTAATACACTTTTTAACCAATACATTTCAATTATTTTTTTCATGGCATTTTCATGCCTTCAAGGCAAATTTACATGACCATACGATTTTGATTTTGATTAAAGTAGGCCTAAAATGAATCAGATAAAATGTTAAAATGACACCACTTTTAATAATAAAATGTGTAATAATAATAATAATAAAAAGATTCTGAGAGCTTTATTGTGTATGCTTAAAATTACTGAATTAATGAGCTGACGTATTTATCAGCTCAAAATAGATTTTCTCCATCAATAAACTGAAACACAAAGATTTGTAGACCAAATTTAATTGACTTTTCCTGAACTTTTTGGGTATTTTTATTTTTCAAAACTTATCCAGGCCTGGAAATTGCGACTTTCAAATTTTCCAGGTTTTTTATGACCGTACGAACCCTACAGGTAGACATAAGTGTCAAATTAACAATTAACAAATTGTGTTCAATAAAAATAACTTGTAAATAACTACTAGCTGCATTTAAACAAACCATATCCCAAGGAAGCAGCACAGCAGAGTCAGATCAACTAACTAAATAACCATATCTTAACACAGAGCTAGATCAGTAGCAGAGGGAACTAATATCCATACACATTCCATATGTTTTTATTTATAGTTTGGAAGAAATTACTGAAATTAGGGTGTGTCTCAACATTCGACTGGTACTTTAGTTACATTTTTAGAAATCACCAAACCCATTGGCATTCCCTTTGTACTAAAGGCATCTGAATAAGGTAGACATGAGTGTCAGATAGTTAACAAACATTATTTAACACTTGTAAAACTTGTAAATAACTAATAGAAACATTTAAACAAACCATATTCCAAGGAAGAAGCACCACAGAGTCAGATAACCTAGTTAACTAACTTAGCTACCGCTAGCATCATAACACAACACAGGCTAAAAGGAAAGCTAACCTGCTAACTAACTCTATGTAAACACAGAGCTAGATCAGCAGCAGAGGGAACTAATACGCATACACATTCTCAATAATAAGCTCTACAGTGACTGCAACTGAACTAGAGCTATAGAATTATGTAGAAATGAGTTTAAAGCTTAATATAAACAACAACACCCAGCAGCAGCAGCAGCAGCACTAGTGAATTACCAGGAAGCGCAGCTGCTAGGCGGGGGTTAGCCGGACAGCTCCCGCCGCACGGATCCAGTAAACACAGATTAACCCGCAGTACCGTACAGTACAGCCTCCTGTATAAAACCCGGAGCCGGTATAAATTATTATTACCCGGTGAGCGCTGTATATTTACCCGCCGCTTCTCCGCTAAACCCGAGCTTCTGTCTGTGTCGCTGTTTCTGGTGAACGGAGGCTTTTCCGGGTCCTCGGTTCCGCACGCAACGCAGCTTCGCCCCCGTGACGTCATGACGCATCACATGAGCGGCTTTATGGAAACTGTGATCACCGAGCTGCTGGGAAACTCCCCGAAACCCGGGCAGCGTTCAGCGGCTCCCTTCACTTTACCCAGCATATGAAACTAAAAATACACCTGAAATAAAGATAAAATAAACCCGGGCAGCGTTCAGCAGCTCCCTTCACTTTACCCAGCATATAAAACTAAAAATACACCTGAAATAAAGATAAAATAAACCCGGGCAGCGTTCAGCAGTTCCCTTCACTTTACCCAGCATATAAAACTAAAAATACACCTGAAATAAAGATAAAATAAACCTGGGCAGCATTCAGCGGCTCCCTTCACTTTATCCAGCATATAAAACTGAAAATACACCTGAAATAAAGATAAAATAAACTTCCCGAAACCCGGGCAGCGTTCAGCAGCTCCCTTCACTTTACCCAGCATATAAAACTGAAATTACACCTGAAATATAGATAAAATAAACTCCCCGAAACCCGGACAGCGTTCAGCAGCTCCATTTACTCACTCAGGCATTTAAAACAAAAAATACAGCTTAAATAAAGATAAAATAAACCCGGGCAGCATTCAGCAGCTCCCTTCACTTTACCCAGCATATAAAACTGAAAATACACCTAAAATACAGCTAAAAATTAACTCCCCGAAACCCGGGCAGCATTCAGCAGCTCCCTGAAATAAAGAGTAAAATAAACTCCCCGAAACCCGGGCAGCGTTCAGCAGCTCCCTGAAATAAAGATAAAATAAACTCCCTGAAACCCGGGCTGCATTCAGGGGCTCCCTTCACTTTTACCCAGCATTTAAAACTGAAAATACATCTAAAATAAAGCTAAAATAAACTCCCCGAAATCCGGGCAGCGTTCAGCAGCTCCCTTTACTCACTCCAGCATTTAAAACTAAAATTACAGCTAAAATAAAGATAAAATAAACCCGGGCAGCATTCAGGGGCTCCCTTCACTTTTCCCAGCACACCTGAAATAAAGCTAAAGACTTGCTAACTGTAAGTCTGTGTTTGTTTTGCTTACTGTATGTTTGTGTTTGTTTTGGTAAATGTTCTTTTTGTAACGAGATGCTGCTTCACATGCTGTAAAACAAATTTACCTTTGGGTACAAATAAACTAACCTAACCTAACCTAACCTAACCTAACCTAACCTAACCTAACCTAACCTAACCTAACCTAACCTAACCTAAAATAAACTCCCCGAAACCCGGGCAGCGTTCAGCAGCTCCCTTCACTTCATCTAGCCTTTAAACCTGAGATTACAGCTGAAATTAAAGATACAAATAAAGATAAAATAAAGATAAATTAAAGATAAATTAAAGCTATATTTAAAGCTACAAATAAATTAAAAATGAAGCTATATTTAAAGCTAAAACTAAAGCTAAATTTAAAGTTAAGACAAAAATAAAAAATAAAAAAAATAAAGATAAATTTAAGGCTAAACCTAAAGAAAAGCCAAAAGCAAAATTTAAAGTTAAGACAAATAAATACCTAAACCTAAAGAAAAAACAAAAGCTAAAAAACTAAACCTAAATTAAAACTAAATTAAAAAGCTAAACTAAAGTTAAAACTAAAGCTAAACTTAAAGCTAATTTTAAAGCTAAAACTAAACCTAAATTAAAACTGAATTAAAAAAGCTATACTAAAGCTAAAACTAAACCTAAATTTAAAGTTAAACTAAAGCTAAAAACTAAAGCTAAATTAATGCTAAATCTTAAGCTAAACTAAAACTACAATAAAGCTAAACTACAGCTATAACTAAAGCTAAATGTACAGCTAAATGTAAAGCTAAAATAGAAAGTTAGACATAACTTCATTATATATTACCATACAGTAAACTTTATTGGAATCTGCTGATCCTGTAAGGGAAATATTATTTGCAAAATTCAAAAGGTTATTTTAGTTGAACTGAAAATATATATGCTGATTCTCTTAAATATCACAGTAGTAAATAAATTATTATTATTATTATTATTATTATTATTATTATTATTATTATTATTATTATTATTATTATTATTATTATTACTACTACTACTACTATTTTACTGCAGTGGATTGAAGATACAGTCATACTGGTGTAGGTGGCTTCAAAACAATGATTATGATGCATTTATTAAAACATGACAAAACTTAACTGTTTTGTGTTCAGTTTTGCTTAAAGAGCAAACCAACATGTTTCTGTTACTGAATGATTTCTGCAGCTGTGCTCTGGGGCTTTTAACACCTTCTGATTTAATTAAACAGTGCCGTCCATAAATCACTTAAATCTCAAACCACAGTGTAATTTGTGTAGAATCTAATTCACACGTTTGAGACTGGGCTACACGAGTGTTTCAGATGTTTTGTTGATAAAGTGATGAAAGGCCTCTGGGACTTTTTTAAACACTGTGTGTATAAGTGAGAGAAATAAACAATCCCATTAGATACTCATTCAGAATTGTAATGATAATTTAAATCAGATACATTTCTATTTCCAGCATTTAGAATGAAATGAAAGTACTAATTTGTGGGAGTATTAAAGGATCATAGCATATCGTGAAGTTTGATATTGAAGTCTGTTGAAGTGCCAAGAGAACAGTCTGCCAAGAAGAAGACATGGACAGGTGGAATCCCACCTGCTCGGTGCTGTGCTCCAGAAAACATCACTCCCAGCTGACTTCACTGACAGGAAATAAGGACATTTTAGTTCAGTGTGGGGAAGAGCGGTGACAGACACTAATGATTTATATAGAATCACATCACACACTGCCATACAACTTCCATATTAGTGACCACTAGCACCATCCTACTGTGAAATGCTTGCACTATTAAATATTAGATTTAATTCAGAGAGAAAGTTCAGCATTTTTAATAAACACAGAACTGTCATAATGGTCTCTGAGTGTAGAAACAAGGAGGTGGTCATAACTGTTTAAATTACTGAGTATTTTAAAGACGTTGCAGGAAATCAAATGACATGTTCTATACAATGATCCCAGGTGTAACTTGAACCAACAATAAGCAGATCTAAAAGCTAATGCCTTAACCATAGGGCCACTATGGTTGCTATGCAATGCTCTATGCATCTATGTGCATCTGTAGAGATGAAAAAAATATATACACACATATATAATGTATAGTATAGATTTGGAACACCCCTATTGCTTAATAGTCCAGTAGCATTGGTGTGTGACCCAGACAAGCTGCTTTTTTATTTTCTTATCAAAGATTTTATTACCCTATTTCACCTGTCAGACCTTGAATTTTTCTCTTCACTGTTGACTTAGTCTGATGTTAAGCTGAACTAAAGTTGCTGTTGCCATGTGGGTCAGCCAGACGTCTTCCTGTACCAGTTTTCTCCAGTTTACAAGAGATTTTTAAGTGTGTAGGAAACAGCACTCACAGCTCTCGGGCTTCATCTGTAAATTCTCTAAAGAAAATACGTCTATTTTTAATAGTTACAGAGTTCTCTGTGTCATTTTTTTAGTTATCATGATGAAAGTGTGAATGTACTGTGTGTAAATGTGGAAATGCTGCAGTAAGGAGTGCAGTAACACCATCTGTTCCAGCACTGCTTTACTACAGACAGATGCTTTTTAAACTGACATTTTTTAAAAAACATTTTCAAAGCTCAGTTTATTTTCTTTGCAACTTCCCAGCTGTAAGCTGTTAACCAATACATTGTTTGCTAAAATAGATTATTTACAATATACTACTTTACATTTAAGCCCAAGGACAAGAAGGGCAGCCAGTAGGTCACTTTAGATCCTTTTTGCCATTACAGAGGGTACATTCAGGCGTGGAGGCAGCAGAGCACGAACACTCAAGCTGATAGTAATCAATAATTGTAACTCAGAAATAACATATATAAAGAAGTGAAATATCTGGATGTGCAGCCACTTGTTGGATAGGCAGATGTAAGGATCTTTCAGATTCACATTATTTAAAAAAGAAACAACAAAAATGGAGCTGCAAGGGTTTTGTATGACAGTGGTGATATCACTGTCGTACAAAGAAAGTCAAGTATCTGCATTTTTGTCTGTTTTCAGTTTACTAAACCATTTCAACAACAGAACTCATCACTCTCTGGCTTCATCTGTGATTTTTCTAAAGGAAAAACTGGTGCTTTTAATAGTTCCAGAGTCACACGCAAGTTTTTCCAAAATGACTTGGAATAGAAACCTCTTCCATTTGGAGGTACATGTTTTTTCTTTGGACATCAGTGATGCACACAAATAGATAGATAGAGCTATATAGATACTTCATTAATACCAGAGGGAAATTCTAATAAATTCTAATAAACACAGCTGCAGTGGTTTGAATATAGTGGTTAGGGGTTGGGTGCTGATCTCCAGACACTTTATGTGTTCCACCAGTTCCACCAGCAGCTCACCTCATTTACTTTTATAAAGGCCAGGTTAGAAAACTAAATCCTGTATATCGGGATCCTCAGCTTTCCCTGCCTCTACCTGCTGATCCATGTTAGAAATGTTAGATCAGAGAAGAGCCACATGAGGGAGCCAGTCACCCAGATACAGACACCCAGTCAGCCAGACAAAATCCATTCAAAATAAGATCCACACTATCTGATATATATGGAAGCCCATTTCCGCCACCTGAAGAAAAAAAAACGTCCTCAACTAAGTCATAATTATGAGATAGAAAAGTCATAATTATGGGATAGTAAGTCATAATTATGAGATAGTAAGTCATAATTATGAGATACTAAGTCATAATTATGAGATGACTTTTTATCTCATAATTATGACTTAGTATCTCATAATTATGACTTACTATCTCATAATTATGACTTACTATCCCATAATTATGACTTTTCTATCTCATAATTATGACTTAGTTGAGGACGTTTTTTTTTCTTCAGGTGGCGGAAATGGGCTTCCATAGATATATCACTGCTCTGCTTCATGTATTTGATTCTGTAGTTCTGTAGTCTATAGAGGGTTAATTAATCTTTCACAGTATTACACACTCTGTGCTTCCTCTGTGCACAGGCCAGAACATTTAGAACAGAAATTAAATATTTATAGGGATTTTTTTAGCAAGGGAGCTGGAGAACTCATTAGCATACTAACACTTTATATAAAACAGCTACATTCATTTATGCATATGTAACATTTGTATTTTACATTTTTTAAACCGATGTTCTGTATAATTAAGTACATTTCAGTAAATTTCAGTACATTTCACAGAAAAGGGACAAGAGAAAGCTTTTGATAAAAGCTGTTTTATATAATTTGTACTATTCTATTAATTCATAATAGCAAATAAAAAATAGTCAATGCATGCATTTTTGATGAATTTAGGTCTTCAGAATAGCATTACATTGTTTATCTAAATGTTATTTTAGTGAATATTGAACTGTTGTCACATGTGGAGTAAACACATTACAGCAGAAAAAGTTTGTTACATTTTTACCCTGTTCATTCCTCACCTAACTAAACTGTTTAAAGAAATTAATTAACTTTTTTGAAAAGTTATTCAAACTATTTGAAAAATGTATTTGAACTCCGGAAAGTTAAAAACTTAAAATAAAAAAATAATAATAATCTTGTTGAAAATTGATTTGAACTTACTTTTTAAAAATAGTAGCTACACACTACACATTACAACCCCCATCTATTGACTACAGTCTTTTAGTAATAGTATGCTAAATCAGATAGTTACAATACACACCATAAAGATATATGCCAACTTAACGTTTTAGAACACCCCTCTTGTATAGTTGTCCAGTAGCAGTGCTGTATGGCCTGAACAAGCTGCTTTTTATTTTCTTATCCTAGCACTTACTTTATTACTGCATTTTCCCTGAAAACTGAGACTTAGTCCAGTGTTAAGCTGAGCTAAAGGCTAAAGCTGTTCCCATGTGGGTCAGCCAAACGTCTTCCTGTGCCAGGTTTCTCCAGTTTGCAAGAGTCTTTTAAAGATGTATGCAACAGTACTCACCACTCTCAACTAAACAAACTCATCAAATGTATATATATAAAATTATACATTTTTTACTGTTCATTTTGCTGGAAATCACTGTACAAAACAAATTACTCCTTTCACTTCAGTTCACAGACTGTGCCTATTGTGACAGGGTCCTTAACAATTTGGACTGGGGCTGGCCTGACTGTGACTAAGCAGTGGCCTTAAAATTGGGAGATTGTATTTAAGATTCCACAGTCATCTGTGGTGAAGAATCCTGTTGAACATAATTGGCCGTGATGAAAGGCCCCTGGGACTTTTTAAACACTGTGTGAACTTAGCTTTGGAGCTGTGAGGCTTTTAGTTATTTAAATTCACTAATTTGTTTAGAAACGTGAGAAAAATAAAGATTCAATTTTTATTGTAAAATGAAACTAAAGCACTATTTTGTGGGAAAGACCTTAGAATGTGTTACTGAGGTCCCATTGAACATAATTGGCTGTGCTCTGGTAAGTTGTGCTCGGATCTATCAGATAAAATGAGCTTCACATGAGGGTTACAAGGATCTTAACTGCTGGACCTCATGTGGCTCCTACAGATCCAACGGTCGAGGTAGAGGCCACGGTCACTTCAATGAAAGAAGAACATCACGTGCTGGAGGAGAGGCAGGATGTAGAAGCTGAGATTGTTGTACAGTCTGAGCTCTGTAAGAGAGTGATGGAAACAATGCTGGAAGACGTAGGAGTAAAAGGCCCCCAGAAAGAAGATTAGACCACTAAGGTCATGGATGAATGAGCAGAGGCTGCTAGACTCCTACTGGACAGCTACTGGATTTTGCTTAAGTTTATCTGGTCAACGCAAATCCATCTACAGCAGGGGTGTCCAAACTACGGCCCGCGGGCCATTTGCAGCCTGTTTCCTTTTTTGGAGTGGCCCGCAAGGTATTTTAGAAATAGAATGAAAGTTGGTCCGCTGTTAAGCAGGTTTTTATAATGTGAGATTCAAAGTTTGAACGCTAGGTGTCAGAAACGGGCCAAAGAGTCTAAAAACGGAGAGGGTGCGCATTTCTAGCGCAGAAAAACGGGGCAAAAGAGTCTAAAAACGGAGAGGGTGCGCATTTCTAGCGCAGAAAATCAGGCCAAAGAAACTAAAAGCGGAGAGGGTGTGCATTTCTAGCGCAGAAAAACGGGCCAAAGAGTCTAAAAGTTGCCGTAATTAAGGAGTTTAATATTAAGAGAGATCATGAAATTAAACATCAATTTGAAAAATCTTAGTTTACACAACACTGTCAAAGATAAAGACAGTAAGTGAAGTAAAATGGTGTGTAAATGAAATGATCAGGAAAAAAGTATTATTTAAAGTGGTATATTTCATTATTTGTTTTATTACAGAGTCTGTGGCCCGTGACTTCAAATATATTTCTCCTTCTGGCCCCCAACAAAAAAAAGTTTGGACACCCCTGATCTACAGTCTACAGATGAAGCTGGACTCAACAGACTATGGAAACGAAGATGAGAAACACGAGGAAAGGGAAGAAAGATCAACTATAGAAAGGATGATGGAGAAAAGGAGAACCCAATGAACTCCTCCTGAAAGAACAACTTCCACCGAGACAAAAAAACAGAAACACAATAATGGAGAACCAGAGAGAGAGAGATGTATACAGAAGATATGACTGACAGTGATGCTCAGAAAATCTATCTAACAACAGCAATCACTAATTTACTGATTCTGATGATACAGAAAGCTACTGAAGAGTACTGCTGCACTGCTGTCATTTTTAAGCCTCCATGACTGAGTGACTGAGACAAGTGCCCTAATGGATTGTATGATATGATGCTGACATGGTGTCCTGTCACAGCTGGGTGTGTGTGAGTGTAGCAGCACCCTGTCATTGAACATCACCTTCAGGAGAGGAATGGATTTAAGCACATTGTAAGTAGCACACACACACACACAGAGGCAGTTTAAATGTGATCCCATTTACACCAATGCCAGAACACACCTGCATGAAAAATAATGAAATACTGCTTTGCTGAGTCGTGATTTGAATTGATTTCAGATAACCCTGACGCTTGTGTATTTCCTTGGGGAGGAAAACACCCTCAGCAAAACCTGCGACACAGACCCAATCATCTGTTTATGACCATTTTTTACGAGTCCGATGTGCTTACAACCCCCTCAGTTTAACACACGGGCACAGGGCAGTTTTAGAGGCAGTTGCTTTGGAGCCCCAAGTGTCCATGGCTACATAACAATACATTATACTGTATGCTATACGTTTGTTGACAAAACAATAACACATGGTGCACCAAATGGTCCATGGTCCAGCAGGGTAAGCGCTGCCACTATGATCAGGAGATCACCGATTCGAATCCTGTTCATGTGGCTTGGCATCAGCTACCAGAGTCCTGACAGAGCACAATTGGCCTTGCTCTCTCAGGGTGGGTCGATGGTGCTCTCTCCCCACATCACTCCAAAGGGTGATGTCGATCACAAGGCGTCTGTGAGCCGATATATCAGAACCGAGTTGCTGCGCTTTCCTCCGAGTGCGCTGTGATGCTACTCAGCCACGCTGCATCAGCAGCAGTTCAAAAAGAAGCGGTGGCTGGGTTGGCCATATAAATTGGGGAGAAAATGGGAAAGAAAATGTTAAAAGTAACATTCCCAAAACTAAAATTAAAAACACTGACACAAGTGACGTTAAAGCAACGTTATCAGAACGTATAAAAACGTTAAATAAAAACATACTAAGAAGATGCAGAAAACTTGATAGTTCAAAACATAATTTAAGAATGTTAACTGTAACATTCAGCAAATCTTCTACTAATGAGATCCAGTGTCTAATCCGACCACACCAGTGATCATTTATATATCTGACTATAATATCCCTCATATCAGCTTAAGATTAAGGGTAAACATTTGGGTGAATCAGTAACCAAACTATTCCTGTTGACAACATGGGTTTTACATATGAAGAGATGTTTTAAAGCATTTTTGACACGACTGCTCAAAACCCTCCACCATGCTTCTAAATTTCTGTTTTTCTTTGGAGTTTCCAAGAATAAAAGATGGCCCGAGTTACTAATAATTTTTCTTTAATCAAAGGCTTGAGAAGAAACACAATGTTCCTCACAGGCTCTGTTGGCAGGATCGGATTTGCATCCATCTGTCCATCATTCACCATGGTCATAATGGTATATTTTTTTTACCATCAGGTGTAGAGTCCAATACAGCATGGATTGGAAACTGTCAAGGCTGCATTCTGGAGTTGACTTCTGGAGAAGTGACTTTAAAGTCCAACCTCTGTGGCCTGGGGAGCCCTTTGTTGTCTGGAGTGCAAACAGAAAAATCTACTGTGGACACTTTATTCGGTGTAGGTAATGTGTCAAGGGACAGACGAGAAGCCTGAGGCTAGAGAAGAGAAAGGATGGAGAGGGAAAGATAGAGGGAGAGTGATTGATCTTTTCCACTCCAGCTATTTAAGTCAGCCCTCCTGCCTCTCTGAGCTCGGTGTGAAATCCTGAGGGGGCCAAATCAGCTCTGACAAAACTGGGCCAGGCTGTTCCAACGTGCAGACAGCAGGCGCGGAACTGGCAACAGAGGCGACGCACGCCAAAATCCATCCAGCCCCTAAGCCACTGACGAGGAGTTCCTTTGGAATTTAAAGCATGTAGGGGCCATTTAGAGCCATGTGTTACACACTACCCAGCTGAAGTGGCCTGACCTCAGCTGACATTGTATGAAAAGCAGGTCACATTTTTCAAGCCACGCCGGAGGAGCGCTGGCATATTGCTGGCCCAGGGGAGCGCTCTCCAACAGTAATACAATGTCAGACGGACTGCTCCCAACCTGTTACACATATTGCTAAGGGGAAAGTCCCTGGACAGGCAAGGAAGTAAATTGGCAGCCCAAAACTTAATTAGTGTAGTCTCGGCAGCGGGTGCGGTGCGAAAGGTGAACCGGCATTAACGCAACAGAATCAGCCAGTTTATATATATACACTTCAAGTCAGACAAAACTAATGTGACAGATGAAGGCTGCTATTAAGAAATGGCTGGAGGGAGAGGGGCAGGAGAGGCTGAGAGCCCAAGAGAATGAAAGAGAGCGGAAAGGAGGAAGCAAAGGGAAAGTAGAGGACAGAGATTGCCGCAAAGAGAGAAAAAGAAGCACAGGTACTAGGGATGTAAAAAGGCATAAATCCAATCCAATTGTGATCCAATGATCTTAACAGCCCCAGGGATGGACTGTGGCCAGTCTAGGGGCATTCCTGCTTTCCATCCAGTGATTCGAGATGGACTTCAGACTCATGGATGGCATGGTTCTCTGTTTTTTAGGAATTTGTTGTGTTCTCCTGAGCCCTCTGTTTTGCTGGTGTCCATTTAGGTTTTCTTTAGGTTCTATGGTTTCTTCCCACCTTAAAAACACCCTTGGTAGCTGAATTGGCTATGCTTACTTAGCCTTAGCTGTGCATAATTGGGTGTTTGTGGTACCCAGTAACAGTCTTGCACCCTAAGAATGGGCCCAAGCTCAGCTGATGAGCAGCATTAAGATTCGGGATCTGTCATACAGAACTGAGCTTAATGTGCTGAATAAAGTCGGCAAACTGAGTGTTGGTACAAATGTCCAATTGTCACATTAAACTCTGCATCCAGGTTTTTAGCACATGCAGCACTCGGGCAAAATCTGAGCTGATCATTTGAGCCACAAACTGAAACTGATGTAATTCAAACCATTTTTGCTATCTGGCTTCCCCACACTGACCCTCCTTTGCAAGCTGATTGGCTGTTTCTCCTGAAAGGCGGGACTTTCTCCTTGAATCGGCTCCACGATTGGTTAAGAGACACAGAGCGTCAGTGCCCTGTCTCCTCAATAATATATATATATTTTTATTTTAATAGAATACGGGAAATTTACGGTAAACTACTAATACGGGAGGACGGCGGGAAAGAGGAGTAATATACGGTAGTTTCCCGGCCAAAACGGGAGACTTGACAGGTATGGCAAAGAGAGTAAGCAGAGTGGAGGAAACGAGGATGAAAAGTGAAGGCAGCCCCCTGCCTGCAGGCTCTGCTGAAGCAGATGGACCTGGAGAGAGCTTCATTTCCCGTGCTGACTGCTGCAATCGTCACTCCAGACCCCACTGTCTTTCAGCAGACACTTTACTCCAGGCCAAGGACTCTCTTGTGGCATCCACACTGCTGTCACGGTCCTTTAAAGCATGCTGTCAAAATGCTGTCTTGCTTACACACACACACACACACACACACAAACGCTGTCACTCTTCCACTATACTTTTGACTTGAGGACATCGTGTAAATAAGCACACAGTGAATTTGTATCTAGAACGCTACACTGGAGACTTGATGACAGCTATGCCTTAGATGGCCTACCAAACACAAATTACAGGTGCATTTTTAGAGTATAGTTCTGTGAATAGATGAGAAAATCGAACAATTTTCCCAAATAAATTAATTAGACAATGTTTGAAAAAAGATGAAGGGCTGAAACATTTCATGTTTTCTTTGTAAGCAATATAATAAATACATTTAGGACAGAAGGCTGTTCTTTCCTTTTTTATTTAAATTTCTCCCCATTTTTGCTAAGCAATTTTGTTAACTCCTTCGTTACATGCAATATGGCTAATTGCCACTTTTCAATCTGTCATCAGTGCCACATGCTGAGAGGAAAGCACCGGATCCCCAGCTCGGATACATCAGATAACAGACCCCTCTGCCGGCCACCATCACAATAGGAGAGATAAGGAGAGAGCTCCATCTACTCACCCTGAAAGAACATGGTCAATATTGCTCTCTCTGGCTCTGGCTGCTGATGGTGAAGCATTGTCCCCTGGTATGTGAACTTGCAAACCTCTGATCACAGTATTAGCATCTTAGTTTGCTGAGCCACTCGAAAACTCTTTAATGGGGACATATTGTACCTCTTTTTAGGTTATGTTAGAATAGGTCTATGGGCTATATTAAACATGTTCATGAACTTCTTTGCACAAAATCACTCACATAAGATCTAACTAGCTCTATTCTTGGCAGATTCAGTTTCATTTAGAACAAGCCTTTTTAGAAGGGCTGTCACTTTTACTATAGGCAAATAAGCCGCTGCTGTTTAGTGTTTACCACACATTGGCTTGTGTAAGCTTGTGCGAAACAGTAAAACATGAACAAACGTATTCATGCTTAACTGGAATAGAAGTACAGAACTTATTGTTTAAAAGGACTTACATCTCCCTCATCTTCTGAATTGCCACGCACAGTAGTTACAGATTCCTCCATCAGACAAAGTCTGCTGTGCACTGTCCAAGGTTCTCGAACAAAATGACCGAAATAGGGTTTCTTCAACTGACCTAGTGAGTGGGGCTCTGGTGGTTTCTATCCAGGTTTCTGTATTGTGACATTGCAACAAGGGAGCCATCCAAACTCGTTCAACTGATTCACAGAAAATGCATATATGGATTTTTTTGTTCTTAAGAGTGTTTATAGTGTAAAAAAAAAGAAAAGAAAATAACCCTGGTTTTCAATCACAGTTTTCATGCATCTTGGTATGTCCTCCTCCACCAGTCTTACACACTGCTTTTGGATAATTTTATGCCACTTCTGGTGAAAACATTCAAGCAGTTCAGTTTGGTTTGATGGCTTGTGATCATCCATCTTTCGCTTGATTATATTTCAGAGGTTTTCAATTTGGTAAAATCAAAGAAACTCATAATTTTTAAGTGGTCTCTTAGTGGCCTCTTAGCTGTACATAGAGGCCCACTTACAGTTTGCAAGATTTAAAGGATCTGCTTAAATGTTGTTAATGTTAATGTGCCAGATACCACAGAACACATACGGAGGTCTTGTGGAGTCCATGGCCTGATGCTTAGAGCTCTCAATTGAAATCTACCTAATATTATGTAAAAATATCTTGTAACTGAAAAGGGTATCTGTATGCCAGGGAGGACATAATGTCTTTATGTTTATTGTATGTTTATGTAACCTTTCTATTTCTCTCTTCAGTATCATCATAAAAAATGAAACCTGATACTGCAAATGATTAAATATTAGTCTAAAGGTCATTTTAAAGGGCAACACACAACAGACTTGTCAACTGGCAAATGTTTAATGGCTGGACATGCTCACAGTGAACTGCAGATGTGGTGAAGTGCCAATTACACACATGGACAAGTAAACAGAGAATACCATACACATGATCCTCGGCTCCTCTCTGCTCCTCCTGCTCTCCTGACTGCCTGCTCCCACACTGTGCTCCACAGCTACACATCATGAAGTGAGGATTTCACACATCAACTTCTTCCTTTTTTTAGTTCAGCCCCAGGCCTTTCCGGATCCGGATTATTGCAGTTCAGCACTTCTCTGAGGCCGATGTGTGAATAGGGCTGCACAGCATATTGTTATAGTTGCAATTTTACAGAATAATAAAGATATCGCAAAATTATGCAAAAAATAAAAAAACATGTCAGTTTTGTTAGCTTTTAGTCAAGTAAATTATTTTTAAAAAATCCTAAACTAATCTGCATAATTCCTTAAAATAAGCGCAATGGATCCTTTTAATAAAAAAGATAAAACAAGTAAAGTAAAACATGTTTAAATGAAGATTTAAAACAAGTACAAAATATCTCAAATAAGATTAATAGTGACAATATTGAATTAAATTATTTAAATCAATTCATTTGAAAAATACTGTATATGTTGTATGTACCTTCTTCAGTTACAGATGGATGTTTTTGTGGGTGTTTCAAGTAATCTTAATATTCATCATAAAGTCCACCATAAAGTCCATTTTTGCTTAGTAAAGTAAAGCAGGCCAGTTGTTTACCATGTTCAATTACTAGGGTGATGGTGATTGTATTGTATTAATAATTGGAGTGACTCATTTTTATTGCTACTTTGTAACATTATGATTCATTAAAACTTATAACGTTAGATTATAATTGCAATGCTAATATTAACTGCAGTAATTATTTACTCTTTACTCTATTTCTCATTGGAATTGGAATTTGAATACTTGAATACTACTACTAATAAACTATGTAACTTAACGCAGCCATTGCGTTAGTAATAAGTACATAAGTAAATTTTTTCATTAGCAGAAAATATCTTTAGAAAAAACTAAATTATCTGCATAATTACTAGAAATGAGAACAGTTGTTCCAGTTGTCAATTGATCCTTTCACTACAATACATGAAAGTAAACGATAACCTCAATAAGTTTCAGTTATAGTATTAATAAACTATTCAAATTAATTTATTTGAGAAGTATTTGCAGGCTGATCAGATTTAAGATGACTCTTACCACTTACCACAGCAAGGAGTGATTAACTGCATTACTACTATTCTCTCCATATTGTGCAGCCCCAGTTTAAAGCCTGCCAAGCGCGCTCAGAGAATGCCTCAGCGTGCATTAAAAAGAATGCTACGTGCTCGTCATGAAACCGTGTAGACGTCCCGCTGACAGACAGGAGATATTCTAAAATCTTTCATCAGCTGTCAAGTCTAGCTGTGGAGCGACAGTGCGATGTGCAGCCAATCCTTCATTCCCACCATTATTTATTATTAATCATTCATTAAAGCATCAGGGGCCAGATCTAATAAAGATGAGTAGCTTTACCAATCATAAAGCAAGTTACAGCATGTTGCTGTTTTTTCTTCTTCTTATGGTTTATGATATCAGGCCCCATGTGCTCCAGTAATTCTCAAAATGACTTCATGACTCACTCGCTATCTATACACATAAATATCATAGAAGAATCTAAATTACAGCCTATAAACAGGTCGCTCGTTTCCCAGGCACCTCTATCTTTGTCTTTTTAGGGTCTACACATATATCTCATACACCTCATACGCCTCTCATTCCATCAGTTCAGTTCAGTTCATCAGTTCAGATTCATCGAGTGGTTCATCCAGCTAATTTTTCAATCAGTAATATCAGCAGAACATTAAATCACAGGCTGTAGATGTTTGCGGTCTGTACATTCTGTGAAGTACAGAAATGTGATAAGCTAGAGACCAAAACCGACCAAAAAAAAAGACATTCGTCTCATTTCATCTTTCTGTGGTTGCCCTGGGAAACACAGCATCAGTGCCACTGGCTGCGATGACATCATCACGTCTCATTTATCATGATTTGTCAGTCAGTTTCTGGTTATACCAGACTCAGCTGTCGAAAAGGATGACATAAAATGTGTAAGAGTCTGAAAAAAGACGAAAAAACGGTTCTTGAGTGTTTTGCGCTTGGAGTCCTCACACTACGAGCTGTGACAGTCTATATCATCCCCCTCTCCTCTATTCCTCCACTCCTCCGCTCCTCTACTTCTCTCGTCTGGCGTTCTGTGGCCTTTTCTTCTTCTTCATCGTTCCATGTAAACAGCGCAGTGGTCTGGAGTGGGTGTTCCCCTTCTCCATCTCAGAGGTGGGAGGAGGTGGAGAAGCACAGCTTCAGGGTGTACGGGTTGGAGCCATCTGTGAAGAAGAAATATCCATTTAAATTTAAAAAATAATAAAAAGAAGAAAAGACTACATTTTATAAAGTGAACAGAAATAACTATTTTCTGGCTAGTCAAATTTTAACAGCTGGACACACAGCATTCAGTGTTATTAAATTAATGTTACTTAGATTAATGAAGTCTACCACAAATCTACAGGTGCATCTAAAAAAAAGTCCAAGCTGCTTGAGGTCTAGTGTGAAGTTTCCACCAATCAGTGATGGTTTGGAGAGACATGTCATCTGCTGGTGTTGATCCACTGTGTTCTATCAAGTCCAAAATCAGTGCAGTGTTTTCCTGGAATATCTAACAGCATTTTTATGGAGATGTGGATTTCATTTTCCAGCAGGACTTGGCACACTGCCCACACTGCCAAAAGTACCAATTGGTCTTATATAATATTATTTTTTTCTGAGAAACTGATTTTTGGGTTTTCATTGGCTTAAAGGCATAATCATCAACAATAAAAGAAATAAACACTTAAAATAGATCACTCTGTGTGTAATACTAATCTATATAATATAGATTATATATCACATTTTTTATAATATATCACATTTTGAACTGAATTACTGAAATAAATAACATTTCAATAATATTATTTTTTTGTCATAATATAATCTGTAAATCTAATCTGTAAACATAATCTGTTTGCTGCTATATGTTGTATATTATTATCATTATGTCCTCTACTTATTCCTTATTGCTAAACTGTACATTGTATTTTGTGAACTGTCTGTAAATTATATGAACAATACATTCTTTTTTGCCTTTTTGTGTCAGTTTATGAATTATTGGATTAAAAATGTATATTTAAATGTCAATAGAAAAGAAAGAAGAATGCATATAAAATTGGCACAATATTTCGTGTTTAATTGTTTTTAAAATAATGTCACACGAAAATAATAAGAAGGTCAGTGAGTGCTATTTCTAAGATTTAATCCATATTTCAGCATAAATAAAATGATGTAATCTACCTTCTAATCTCAACAGTAGCTACAACAAAAGCTAAATCAAACTGCTAATACATCACTAGGCTCTAAAAAACAAAAATGAGTGAATTATGGGAGGAAGCTGTGGCCGAACTAAAAAATGATAATGTTTCCAGAATAATTGCATGTATTAACGTGTGTTTTAACATGTATTTTGCTAATATTTCTACAGACAGTGCTTGACGTGGTACTGGTATACAGTACCAGCATCTGTCCACACAGAAAACCCACACAGAAGGCTGCTCTTATCCTGTTAACTGTAAATAATAATGTTAAGCACTGACACTACCTGACCCCTGACTGCTCTCCAGCACAACTCTAAGACATATGACTATATCTGGAGCTGCTAAATCACTAAGCACATGTTATGACATCAAGAGTTTTCCATCTCTGCTCCCACATCTTAAATTACGCTGTATGATCCGTCAACATGGGATTTTCTATAGAAGTTATACCGCAATTATAAAAACAAGATCCTACACACGCAGTAAGTGGTATTTTAGAAGATTAATACGATGCCTTGCAGGCAGATGAACAAAAGGCCCGGCAGCAGGAGTCTTTGTTTGCTTTGTTGGTGACACAGAAAGAAAACACCTGCTGTGAACGTGGATTACAAGGAGGCGTATCGCATTTCCTGCCACAAGATTAACTGCACAGGGCAAAATCAAAGGCTACAAGCATCTCACAACAGCAGCGGTGTTAGGAAATAGGAGGTGTCTGCCAGTGAGTGGATAAGCAGAGAGTAGTATTTCAGACCAAGGACCGTCACGTTAAATGAGCAATTTAAATAAGTACAGTGCAGGGCTTGACGATACGACCAAATATACAGTTTCTTTGATTTTACCAAATTAAAAAACTTTGAAATATAATCAAGAGGAAGATGGATGATCACAAGACATCAAACCAATCTGAACTGCTTTTTTTTTGCAACAGGAGTGGCATTTCATTTGCATGTCGAAATATGATAAATATTTTGTATTGTAAAAATGTCTCTAAATATTGTGATCTAATATTTTTACCATATCACCCAGCTCTATCAGTGCCTGACTGCGTACACCAAGGGTGATGACTTCACTCTTCATATCATTATCAGAATTGTATTGACAGAAATATATTGACAGAAATATATATAGTGATATAGATTTTTGCAATATCGTCCAGCCCTACAATGGACTGTCTCTCTGACAAAACCAGGATATATATTTATATATATATATAGTTAACAGCCTTGATTTGGGAAAAAACAATTAATTAGTAGGTTTTCCCAGTACTTCATCCAATTACAGTGCATGTGGGGATAGACCCTTAATGCAGCTTCAGAAGTACATATTTAATTTTTCTTTCCTTTTTATCAGTGAGAGCGTCTTCATCAGCTCCACATCCTTTCAGACCCATATCGCAGTGGAAGGATGTAGAGAAACACCTGTTTTTCACCACATTTCTCTATTTGAAGCAAAAGTGGAGCTTGATGTTCTCCTCTCTCTTAAAGATGAAAGCTGTAAGCATCATTTATCAGACAGAGATAGATTTGGTTGTGAGGTATCTCTTGATTTCTGTAAAAAAAATGTATACTTTTTTAACTCAAGGTTTTGAAACTTTTCTTTGGACTTTTCTCTTGCTCATGCAGTATAGACACGGACAATCTCCTAATTAGAGGTAAACAATATGACAATATAATATCGTATCATTATGGATTTTATTACATCATCGACACTATAGTTTTTTTAAGCATATCTAATATATCATTAATGCTTAAAGACCACTAACCAAACCTTATATATAAATATAGAGGCGATAATTAGTCCAGTTTAACTGGATGAACTGCAGTAAATTTAATATAAATCTCTGAACTTAGTAAGAAAAAAGTCTGAATGGTGTTTTTTAAAGACCTTTCATTGTGATATAATATTTGTACTATATCATCTCACTCTACATTTAATAAATTATTTTACAAACATCTAAAAATGTACAACTTGTATTGTATATCTCTGAGAAAAGAAAGAGGGTGATGCCTATGCTCTGCAGAGGGGGATGAATCCTATACTTACTGGGTATTCTGATCTGGTAATGGTTGAGAACTGTCAGCACTTCCACTGCGTGGGTCTTGCTGTCAAATTCCAGAAGCCCAGAGATGGTTTTGGAGCTTGCTGTAAAAAATAAGATTGAGATTTATAGTGCAAATCATATAAAGTAGCATAATATACACACGAGTATGGTTTCTTTATAGTGATCTGATGCTGTTTAATAATAAAATAGCTATAATAGCTTAAACCTGTGCTGGAAGCACCTGTTCCTACACATTTATTGTGCTTACTTTTTCCAAACCACCTTAATTAACTGAACATTCAACTAATATTTTACATAAAGTTCTTTGAGAGATGCAGCAGGTGTGTTAAAGCAAGGAAACCACTAAAATGTGCAATTTTGCTTTTATCTGTACAGTGGCTAAAAGCATTTGTCATTTACATTTATACATTGATATGGCAAAAATCATGGGGGCATGTAAATTCATGGGGCAGCTTGGGAACAGCTGCACCTGTAAAAGTTGTGAGTTTTTTTCTTGTAAGTGAGGATGAACACTAGCCAGTGCTCTCATTTTTATTCTCTCAAGGTGATGTAAATTCGCAGAGTTTGGGCATTTCACATTCTTTGATCCACAGTGTTGCTTGCAAAGGTGTCAAAGCATTCACATTCAATACTCTGCAGGTAGAACTATAGATACTAGGGTTTAAAATACTTCTGTAGAAGTTGAAGTATTAACTCTATCAGCTTTTTACTCCTTGAGTAAAAGTATAAAAGTATTTTGGTTTCAAAACTACTTAAAGTATAAAAGTAAATGTAAAAGTAAAGGAAAAAAATGCCATTAGGAACAAAATCTTAGGCCACGCCACATGGTACTATAGAATGAAAACAAGCTGAAATGAGGCTATTTTTAAAATCTAAGTTCAGAAGTAGAAAGTTCAGATAATTGTGTGAAATTGTACTATAGTTTCTCGAGTGAAGTATAGATAACCAACATTTCTATTTAAGTAAGGTACTAAAGTGTAGTCATAAAAGACATAACAACCCACAGTGAACAGTGAAGTGGGTTTTAATGATCTGGCTTTAATTGTCCATTTGAGCAAACAAGCACATCTGTACTATATATATTTTAGCCTTCATGGGGCATTGCAAACTAGTTTCTGGACTAGTGTCTGTAATACCTCAGTGACAAAAACAAAAACAGACATTAAAAACATGCACACTTTTACTCTCAAACACTGAAAACTTACGTTTGGCATCAAACATTTTAAACTTGATGAATCCCGGCACATCATGCTCCGTGCATAACTGCAAAAAAAGATCAATAAGACAGTAAATGAATATCTGATCGTCCTAAGGCTGCACTAACATCCAAAGCCCACTAGAGGGAAGGTCTGGTGCAACAAAAACAGCATTCTGTGGGCGACAGAACATAAATCACATTTTCTGAAGCTTTAAATTACTGAACGCATGCACTAATACACCCAGTACAATACAATGCAATTTCTATACAGTACGCCCACGACAGCAAAGCCCCTCCAACTAAATGTGAGAAACAAGCAGTGATTCTATTCATTTATCACAGCGAGTGGGCAGAGCAGGTCCTCTAGTTTGAAGGGTCCAGCCCTAAATGCTATCAGAGCTCAACAGATGCTGGGTAATGACCACAGAGGGTGACAGGAACCAAGTGTGGGTGGACCAAGAGGCTAACAGCTGCAGTAAGGATTTGGCTCATTCTCAGCGCTGTATCTCGTCCTAGTGGGCTTCTTTTGTTCTATCACTGCTTTCTCCCTTTATTCCCCGTTATATTCTCCTGTCTGTGGGGTCACTGACCCTCAGCAGGTCGTCCTCGGTGATGCAGGGCGGGACGTTGTAGAAGTGCAGGACGCAGGAGGGCGGCTGGATGATGTTTTTGGAGGCCTGCCCGGCGCTGGTGAAGCGGTTGTTGCGGGTCATGGCGAAGTCTTTGTAGCTGCTGGTGCCGTCCTCCAGCTCAAACACCTGGCTGGGGATGACTGCGTGCTGCTTGGAGACACTGCAGAGAAACAGACAGAGAACAGAATTACCTGAAAATAACTTCAGAGTCTTTCCTCCCTTTTAAATTCGTTAATATTTGACTTCACAGTAGCTGGCTCAGATTGTGCTACTGTTATTTGTATTACTGTGTAAAAGAATCACCATGCAAAACTTTCTGAGCGACCAAAAAATAACACATTCAGAACATAATCTGGCCATAATATAACTACACTGCACAAAACAAACTCTTAGTAAGTGAACTTATCTAAATTCCAAGGCAATACATATAATTTTTATAGGAATTTTTGCTTTTAAAAATTGATGAATAATCATCTTAAAAAGATGAATAATCATTCTAATCAGGGTTACTTAGAATTTTGAACTTATTTTAAGTCATTTAAAGCACATAATTCTAGTGCCCACAAGTAAGCCAAAAAATAGTGATTTTTGCTTGATTTTGAGACTTTCTGATTGCTTATTTTAAGAAACCTTGATGAATTGCAAAAAACGAAATCTTAGCAAGTAAAATTATCTAATTTCGAAGCAATACATCTTATTTTTTTTCTATAAAATTTTGTCTTACTGAGCATTGTAAATTAACAATTATTTTGCTTATTTTAGGAAAAATGATCTTAATCAGTCTTATTTAGAATTTCTATTTTTTCAATTATTTGAAGCACGAAAAATGTAAAAAGTCAAATTATCCTGATTCTTGTGTCTGTGTTTTTTGCTTGATTTAGGTCTTATTTTGAGACTTTATTTGAAAAAAAAAAATCCTACTAAAATAAGTTTATTCACCTCATTAGCAGATATTTCTGCTTAATATAAGCATATACGTCTTAAGATAGATAGATAGATAGATAGATACTTTATTGATCCCCGGGGGGAAATTCTTGGCATCCAGCAGCAGGTTACACAATACACAAAGTTAAAAAAGATAAAATATAAAATATAAAGATACATATAAATACAATCAAATAAGAAATAGAATATACAGTGTAAATGTACAGTCTTCGTGTGTGTGTGTGTGTAATGGAGATGGAGAATGGAGGTAGTGCAGTTGAACACAATAGACAGTGAACACCAGTTGATGTGCATAATGTGAGGATAACTGATGTCAGCCAAACAGAAAGTGCAAATACACAGTTATATAATAATTTAAATTAAATTAAGCAGTGCAAAAGATACGTAAACAGTGCAAAAGATACGTAAACAGTAGATGAATTAACTAGTGAATGAACTACTAGTGCAAAATATGGTAGAACTATAAAAAGTGTTCTAGGCATCAGCAAGTCTGAGAGTGTGTCCATAGCTGAGGGTGTGTCCATGGTGTGGCCAGAGTGGCCGGAATGAAAAAGTTTCACAGAGTCTTTAGTTTGCTGTGATGAGAGGAGTTGAACAGTCTTATGGCCTGAGGAACAAAATATAATTTACATATATTTTGTCTAGCTTTGCCAATATTTTTTTAAAAGGTGTGGAAGGTGGTGAAATGTGAAATATATTCCTATTTATCACATTAAATATCACGATAACTAATGTATTAAAATAAAAGCCACAAATGCATTGTAAAATCCATTTTACCAGAGAAAAGAGGTATTTACAAGGCAGAAACTGTCAGAACATTAGCAGATTTTGTAATATATTTTAACTATGACAGAAAGTGCATGTTCTAAGGTAATAGCAGCATGACTGCAACTTGGGTTTCCACATCTAATCAGTCGTGGCTGCTTTGGAGTTGCTTATGCATCGCTAGACAGGTGCTATGGTGCATCAGAAGTGCAATTGATGCTGTTGATGTGTATTAGTACATCTGCAAACAAGAAAGGAGAAGAATTTTTTACACCCCATTCATTCATTTGGGATATTGTTTAATTTAATTTTAGAATTAATTTTATAACTTTTTATAGTATTACACATTCATTCATTTATTTTTTCTTTTAATACATTTATTTCATTTTTTTTTTCAATTTTCTCCCAATTTAGCTAGGCCAATTGTCCTACCCATTTAGCTGCTACACCGCTGTATATCCCCAATCACAGGTGATACTACCACACAAGAAGGGTGAAGACTCCAACACATGTGAAGTCAGCCATTGCCTCTTTTCAAACTGCTGCTGATGCATCATAGCTGAGTGCTCAGAGGAAAGCGTAGCAACTCGGTTCTGATACATCAGCTCACAGGCGCCTCGTGCTGATCGACATCACCCTTTTTGAGTGATGTCGGGAAAGAGCGCCATCTACCCACCCTGGGAGAGTAAGGCCAATTGTACTCTCTCAGGGCTCCGGCAGCTGATGGCAAGCTGCATAACCGGGATTCAAACCATCGATCTCCCGATCATAGTGGCAGCGCTTTAGACCGTACACATTCATTTCTAATGGCCAGACAACTTCGACAAGGAATACCAAGGGTGTACAAAAGGCAGCAGATGTGGAAAGAGCAAACGACTATTTTGATTAGAGAATGAAGTGGTAATCAGACCAAAGGAATGGTGGAATAGACAAGAAAGAGAACACAAAATAGAAAATGATAATCATTCAGCAGAGACCCGAACATCAGTCAGGGAGGCCAAACTCAGCGCAGTTCCCTGGAACATTGTGAATGACAACAACCAAAAGAAAGCAGGCAGAGAAAGCAGTGCCTCCCCGCTAGACGAGCAAAAGAATGGAGAGTGAGAACACAGAGTGGCATCTTCCTGTACTTTACCCGTCCTTCAACAGGCACTGCCTTTCTACTTAAACTGTGATTTTCTCCAGCATTTCTCGTCCTCGTCTTGCTCTGCAGAAGCACATCTTGAGTAAATGCACATACAGGCTTAAATTCATCCTCCAGGCCTCAGTGCTTTATCCGATACTGTAAAACTCTCAAACTGAGAATGCGGCAGCTTTGCACTATCAAGCTGCTTAATGAACTGCTTTCTGGGCTTGTGGAAGCTGTCGTACGCAACAACCGCTCTTAACTGAATCTGGCGCTACACCACTGAATTATTCTGATGGATGAAGTCGGCCAATTTAACGAGACGTCCTCTCATCCCCGAAGGGCTCTCCAGGAAAACTCAAAAAGACAAAATGAGGCTTTGAGCGGAGGCTCCGAGGCAACTCTGTGATAAGAAGGCAAGCAGTTTGAACAGTTTGAACAGTGTAAGCCTCTATTTTACACTTTTATTCATTTACCAGTTCTGCATAATAAAGCTGTTATATATGAGCCACCATAAGTAGAAACAAAATCAAAACTTTAGTAAGTCTAACACAGTGGAGCTTTTCAGCAGTGCTTTAAGACTGTGATACTCTAATTCCAGTAATGATGCTGTCTCGTAAGCATAATCAAACTGAAATCTTCAATAATAATTGGAAAAAAAAGAAATTAATTAGTAAGGGTCTCTGGGTGGTCCAGTGGACTAAGGAGCAGCCACTATCCATATCCAATATCCACTAGCTACTATCCAGGGATCATTGGTTTGATTCCTGGGACATGCCCAACATGTGGACCCCATACAGCCCACCTAATTAGGCGTGAATCTCCTCAATTCTTCAAACACGCAACAACAAAGCGTCACACTAAAGTATATACCAACTTTCCAGTCAAACACTTTTATACTAAACTTCTGCATCAAACTGACACTGAAGCCTCGACAAACACCTCCCCAGAAATGTGACTGCGTGACGTGTGACGGGGACTGCACCTGCAACTGTGACTGGTCTGCTAAGCCACCCACACATTCCTGCTTTTACGGTTTAAACTGCAGAGCAATGCAGAGACGCGGATTCAGTATGAACACACACTGCTGCATTTTAATGACATGACAAATATAGAATTAAAAATGCACATAACCGAAAACTGTATAAATATGCAACTCTGGAGTAAAATAAACATTGTTGTTTTATTTTATAAACTATGGACAACATTTCTCCCAAATTCCAAATAAAAATATAGTCATTTAGAAATTAGAAATGGCAAAAAACAAAAAAGATGCAAAGGTTTCAGACTTCATAATGTAAAGAAACCAAGTTCATATTCATTAAGTTTTAGGAGTCCAGAAATCAATATTTGGTGGAATAACCCTGGTTTTAATCACAGTTTTCATGCATCCTGGCATGTTGTCCTCCACCAGTCTTACACACTGCTTTTGGACTCCTGGTGCAAAAATTAATTCAAGCAGTTCAGCTTGGTTTGATGGTGGATTGTGGATTGTGATCCATCTTCCTCTTGCTTATATTCCAGAGATTTTCAATTTGTTCAATTTGGTCAAATCAAGGAAACTCATTATTAATTGAAAAAAAAAAAAAAAAGTATAAATAAAAAACGTATATAATAAAAAACAAAAAACATTAACAAGGCGACGGAACAATAAATTCTTAAAATTTGGGACTGATATGTGCAACTAATGGTCATAATTACTGAGCTACACCTACAGAAGTTGTGTGTAACAGACATGGTGTTTTAGAAATGGCAGGACAGTAGAAGATGATGTAATAAAGACCAAAGGTGAACCTCATGCTAACACTCAGAAACCAGTAGCCAATGCCCAAAAGGCTATTAAAAGATAAGCACGAAATGTGAAATCTTAAGAAGACATGACAGTTCAGGGAAACTGGGCAGGTTAAAATAAGATCTGGAAGACTAAATATACTCTTGTATGCTGGTTAAGAACCTGCAAGAAGGTAGGTGGTGCACTTACTGATCCACTGTGCAGTATGAAAGTAAGGAAGTGTCAAATTTTAAATGATGAATAGATCAACAGTAATAGATAGTATAGTAATAGTAATAGATCAACAACGAAAGATAAAAAAAGTTTCCCTCTTCTAAAAAAAAATTGGTATGCCATATTGGTAAATTAAGTTTTTTTTTTAAGAGCAACAATATCCATCATCAGCTCTGTACCTCTGCATTAATGTTGCTGTGTTTTTTCTCTTGTTTTGCTAGTAAATAAAGGGTTTACATACCATACATTGAGCCTCTTGCTGAAGACCTTGATGCTGTTGAGGTGTGTGATGGCACGGTCAACTGCATACTCATCCCCCATCTCCACCAGAGCCGTGCCTGGCACACTCTTCATGAATTTCACCTACATACAAATATAGCACAGCATAGAACATGAAGAACATTACCAGCAGCATTTGCTCACTAAAATCTGGCTACCTACCAATGCAGGGTCATTAACATAAATACATATTAAATCCAGACAAATCCAGGCATATTTGTTTAATCTTTAGAAAGGTTTTTCCATTAGAACTAGATATTCTGAAGCAACAACGTTAGTTTAGAACCTAAAATCACCATGCCCAATGCTAAGGCATGGCTTATGAGTTATAAAACACTGGATTGTAAAGAGGTCAAAACATACTCTCTGCACTGGAGTTCTACAAAACACCTTTGGGATAAGATAGAAGAGATATTGGTCATCTAGATCATCCAATACAATGACTGTGAAAGCATCGACAGTTGATCTTGAGCTTGAAAAGGGGAAGACGCCACAGGTCACTAGACATGGGTGAGACTTGTGGTTGCAGTAAGATGTGTATCTCCAGCCATCTCTATATGGTTCAATAAAAATAAAATCATATATTTACTAGTGTCTAATTCTAACGGTTAGTTTTCCCTCTGCTAATATAATGTCACATTCTGTATTTATGCTATATAGCAGGGGTATTAAATTAGAATTCAGTATGGGCCAGTTAAAGAAAATTTAATTTAAGAAAAAGAAAAAAATCATTTGTAACTTGTGTTATAACTTGTGCTATATCCTGTATACTGAAGAAGTGTTTTATGTCATCAACAACTGAAAGACAAAACAAATTACAAATACTATTCAGAATATTTCAACAAGATGTATTGTTTTAAATAGGCCTGTCACAATAATTACATTAGCGAATTACATTATGGATACACCCTCAACAATTTAACTTAGCGAGTCTATTAATGTGAATCTGTTTTCAAAAAAATATATATATTTTTTATTTATATTAGATTTAGGCCTGCCTGTCATGTTAATTACATAAATGACAAATCATATAATATATGGAGAAACGTTTGCTGAACTTAGCCAGAATATCAGCTTTGTTTAAAAACAGTAGTTTTATTTTATTTAATATTATTACTGTTAGTATGTTTTATGAATGTAGTATTTTAATTTCTTTATCTGAATTAGCCTTTCTTGCTTTATTCTCCGAATGCTGCTTCTCACTGTCTGCTTCTCCTGTGTGGCTCCGCGCTCCCGCATCTGCACAGATCTGATTGGCTGAGGAGAGCGTTTGGTAATCTTACAACACACATGATTGGTCGGTGAGTTTACTGCGCCGCAAAGCACGTCTACCGTAAAGACGATAAACGTTCTTTCGCTGCTTTAAATGAACACTGTCAGAATTAAATCCTTCTCAGTAGTTTATCGGTTTGGGTTGGCATTGGACAACGTCTGGGTCCGGACCCGAACCACGGTCCGCCTATTGTTGTTACATGTTACTGATTTAACACCCCTTAATTTAAGTGGAACCACTGTATAAACGGGTGTCTGCACACTTTCGGACATAGATACACTTATCATACAACATCCACATACAAATAGTTTGACCCAGAAGATAGTGTCAGATTTCAATGCTATTGAAATCCCACCCCTAATTATCACATCAGGATGAAACTTTTTACTGTTTTTAGCAAAAGAAAAAATCACACTGTTCTCATTTCACATTATATATCTACTACAGACAGATTATATCTGTTCAGAATCATTTATTTTACTTTAATCCTGGATATATGGAGATATTTGGAGTGCATTATTAGTATCATTCTGCATCATTGACTTCTGCCATATCATATGCAATATTAAATATTTTTCATTTTGTTGCAGTAGTGTATTCTTGATTTGTCATATCACAAAGAGTATCATCATATTGTGAAAATACCATGAAATATCGTGATTATATTTTTGGGCCATATCGTCCACCCCATGAAGTAGTAGTACAGAAGTAGTGTGTACAGAAGTAGTGTGTAAATCATGTAAAGTGTGTAAAGCATGAGCAACATGTGCAACAAGCCAGATATCTCAGCTCTCAGCATTGGGTTGTAGAGGTTCCTAATGGTGTCTTGTGATAGTATATCCATGCACCGCCAATATTCTCACACATTTCCTGCAGAATCTTCAGATTAACGCATCAAATAATAGCATCCTATATTTTGTCAAATAGGGATAGACCTGGCAATGCAGCTGCCAATAGACTACTGAAGGACATTAGACATTCTGTAGTCCTCGTATGGCATCTTGTCTAAGCTAAGTTTTTCTTTATGAGGAAAATGAACGGGCTTTTCCAAAACTAGCCTCTATCACATTCTGAGGTAAATAAATCACTGGATCCTCTGAAGTTCGAGATCGTTTAAGAGTCGTAATGAGAAAAATGCTAGCTTTAAGCTAATGCTACAGCACAGTAAACTGACGTCCCAGTGCAGCTGCAGAGATTTGGTAACAAGATCTGCCTCCACATCAGTATTCGTTGGTGGTCTCCACCAAAACAAAAGCAGAACTCATCACTGAAAACAAGCCTCTATAATTCTCACTTGTCACTCCAGGACAGTCTGGCTTAACTACACATATTTTCATTTGGTGATTACTTGTATTGTAGGTGCAACTATTTTTTTGATGATGAATGTAAATTACAGCTTCGTTTCTGTCTATTTTTAACCAAATTTTTCTCTACCACCTTCATGCAGAAGAATAGCTGTCTGACATTAAGTGCCAAAACACTGCAGCATCATTCCTCAAGTCTCACTTACCTTCTCAATGTTACCATAGAGACAGAAGAGGTTGAAGATGCGGGTGCAGTTCATCTTGGTGGAGTGCAGGCCGCTCACCATGGCAACCGAGCTGGAGGAGTGGCCGATGTAGGAGGACGTTTGGGGCAGAGGGTAGGCCACCACGTCGGGCACCTCGTGGGAGCTCCTCTTGAACCGGTTATTGCTGGGCAGGGGCAGCAGGGGGCAGTGTGACCCTAGACACACACAGACGTGTGAGAGAGAGAGAGAGATAAGAGAGAAGGTGTGAGAGTGTGAGTTCAATAGAGCGAAAAAGAGAGAGAGAGAGAGATCAAGAAAGTGTGCGAATCAAGAGAGAGAGAGTTAGAAGACCTGTCAATTGCAGGAAGCTGCTGTTAAACATTCTGCTGCAATGCTTCAGAAAAATATATAATAAAAAAGAGAATGAGAGCAAGAGAGTGAGTGAGAGAGAGAGAGAGAGAGACGTGTGAGAGAAAGAGAAAAAAATTACACACTATTTTCTAGTCTGATGCACTTCGGTTCCCCTGCAGGGTCTTGCTAATTACACCATGGTTAGCATCTCATAGAAGAGCAACTCTTACCCCCCACCACCAACACGGCCTGCCACCCACCCCCCAACTGGCTCCCTGCTTCATTTCTCTCCTCCTTCTCTCCGTCTCTCCTCTACACCCATCCCTCCATCTCTCTCTCTCTCTCCCACATCCTCCTTTTCTGGGTGGAAAAGGGTGAGTGAGCTTAATCACCCTAACTAAGAAACAGCTGCAGACTAACACAGGAGGACAGGAGGGAAAGAAAAAGACGACAGAGATGAGTGGTGTCTGTGTGTGTGTGTGTGTGTATTTTCAGTACTCAAAAAAAAAATCGTACTTTGCAGGAAAACCAGTAAAAAAATAGGGTGATCCGACTACATGACTATATCAAGACCAAAAAAGGTCTCATGTATCATTTATGAAAGCTGAAAGTGCAAAAACATTTTTTAGGTCAGGGTTGAGTTTACATACAGGTACCCACAGTTGAATACATGATTTTATATACAGCTCTGGAAAAAAATAAGAGGCCACTTTAGTTTCTGAATCAGTTTCTCTGATTTTACTATTTATAGGTAAATGTTTGAGTAAAATGAGCATTGTTGTTTTATTCTATAAACTACGGACAACATATCTCTCAAATTCCAAATAAAATTTTGTCATTAAGAGCATTTATTTGTAGAAAATGAGAAATGGCTGAAATAACAAAAAAGATGCAGAGCTTTCAGACCTCAAATAATGCAAAGAAAACAAGTTCCATTGTGGAATAACCTTGGTTTTTAATCACAGTTTTCATGCATCGTGGCATGTTCTCATGTTCTCCACCACCAGTCTTACACACTGCTTTTGGATAACTTTATACCTGCACTCTTGGTGCAAAAACTCAAGCAGTTCAGCTTGGTTTGATGGCTTGTGATCATCCATCTTCCTCTTGATTATATTCCAGAAATTTCAATTTGGTAAAATCGTAGAAACCTATAATTGTTAAGTGGTCTCCTATTTTTTCAAGAGCTGTATATGGGAAACAATGTTATTAATTCAGTTCTGTTCAATTGAAATGTTATGTCACTGTACTAATACAGGGTTATACAGTACAGCAAAACAGAAGTGAGACAGTAGTGCACAATAAGTACAAATGACAATAAATACAATTTTGAATGTGTAAATGTTTACATAAAGGCAGAATTGTGGTTAAGATGCAAATAATGCTACTATATTAATAATAACACTGTAATGATTATGCAGTTCAGCAAATACATATGGGTGTATATACAGTACCACTCAAGTTTGGTCTTATTCAATGTTTTTCTTTATTGAATTTATTTTCTACATTGTAGATTGATATTAAAGATATAAAAAAACTATTAAGGGACACATATGAAATTGCATAGTAAACAAAAAAAGGGTTTGTCCTCCACATTAATCCCCTGATCTAAACCTGATGAACTGAGATGGTGATTTGAGGTGATTTTGGATGAGCTGGAGTTTCACTTTGTGAAGGAAAAGCAGCAGCTATTGTTCAGCACCTCCAAGAACTCATTCAAGATGCTGAGAAAACTATTCTAGGTGACTCTCCCTCATGAAGAAACTGAGATTAAAATACCAAGAGTGTGCAGATCTGTTTGATTAGCCCACACACACTTTTTAGCTGTACTCCCCCTGACATTAGTCATGCCTCAACACCAGGAGGGTGAAGACTAGCACATGCCTTCTTAGATACACGTGAAGTCAGCCGCCACCTCTTTTCAAATTGCTGAAAGTGCAGCGACTCAGTTCTGATACGTCAACTCACAGAGGTCTCATGACCCCTAGGAGTAATGAGGGGAAAGAGCACCATCTACACACCCAGAGAGAGCAAGGCCAATTGTGCTCTCGAGGCTGTGGCAGCCGATGGCAAGGTGCATGACCGGGATTCGAACCAGCGACCTCCTGATCATAGTGGCATCGCCTTAGTCCGTTGGAACCACTTTAACATCTGTCTGTTCCAGAAAATGACTCCTAACTCCTTCCAAGTGTATTTTCTGGATTGTTCCTTATGTTATTAATGAAAGTCATCAGTAGCTAAACTAATCCAGCTTAAAACAAAAGGCAAAAAAAACTTTAGCTGGTTGCGCTGGACTGAGAAGCCCCACTTCTGTGTAGAAAACCATGTGTCAGTCCGAGTGATCAGGTTTGTACAATGTCTCAGTCTCGCACATTACGGCACTCTGTAGAAATTTTCCCATTCCCCTCTGTAGTTCATTAATTTTCTGTGTTTAGCGACTGACTGAGCATGGACAGCCTTATATCAGGTGTATCTTAGCAATGATGGCAGTTCTATGACATTCTCATTGGTTGTCAGGATTGTTTTACGACCAGGGAAAAACACTGCCTATTTAAGAAATATAATGTACATTTTTAAAATGTACATTTGTACAATGTACATTTTTTAAAAAACTTAAATGATGATATTCTAAGACATTTTGAGAGAAATTAAGGCCTTTTTGTAGAGAAAAAAAGGATTTAGGATCTGTGGACACAGCATACTAAACAGCCTGTTTGAAAACATTTATTATCATTATTATTCCTCAATTATGGGACAATACCTTATTTTATGATACAGTTGTCAACCCTAATAATGAGACAGAGCAGGTCTGAAACAGCATATCATGTGTACATATAAACATTCAGATAACCCGTGTTCAGTTAAAGAACACAGCGCAATGTGTAAGAATAGTACAGGGGTTTCTAGTTAAAATGCAAAGTGCATACAGACTTTACAGAACTGCTGGAGCTCAGTGTGAATATGATGAGTGAACTGGGAGGATCAGAGTGATCAGTAGCAGCCAGTCTGTAAATGAGTACTCAGGATGTGGTTGGTGTTGTTGGTGTGACCAGTTTAACAGCAGGGGAAGAATTACGTATACTGTGAGAACTCTGGGTTACTACCAAGTTCTGCAGTGAATTTTGTATCATTGCTGTCACACAAAAACCCCTGTGTGTCATCAGGGTCGCGGTCCATTACACTATCGCTGCCCCGGCTACTGAATTGGGACACGGCCGGGGAAAAACACCCTTATAAGGAGATAGGGAGCCCAAAAACGGACAGAAAAAAAGAACGGGCAGAAACTAAAGGGGAGGGATGTAAACAAAAGCGCTCGCCAGAGAAGCATTTTATTATTATTATTTTTTTTTTTTCATTATCATTGATTATAGTTCAAACAACCTCACAGGTCAGATGTTTCATGATGTTCTCTTTTTGCCAACCCCTGCTCTAGACCTTCATCATTGGTCAGAGGGTGCTGCCCACAGGACACTGTTGGTGGACTATTCTAAGTGTAGCAGTGACACTGAGGTGTTTAAAATCTCCAGTAGCACTGCTGTATCTGATCCACTCATATCAGCACAACAAACACTAATATATCACCACCACGTCAGGGTCACTGCAGTGCTGAGAATAAATGACCCACCACCCAAATAATACCAGCTCTGTAGAGGTTCTGTGTGCTCCTGAACATTGAAGAACATGGGGAGCAGGGTAAAAGGAGGATAGTAATGTATGCCGTGAAACAGATAAAGCAATATAGAGGTGGTCATAATGTTATGCTCGATTGGTGTATGCAGACACTGTGTAAAACAATTGCTAGTGTATATGTGCATATATGTATACATAAGACAGAGAGATGGAGACTGACCGTAACCGTTGTCGCTGTATGAGGATGGATGCTCCCCCAGTATGGCCTGCCTCTGTCTGCCTTTACCACGTTCTGTAATCAAAGCACATACACGCACGCGAGAGGTTAGAGCGAGGTGTGAACCTGCTATAGAACTGCAGCCACAAACACACATACAAACACACACACACATACACACTTACAATCTAACCTAGATAAAACATGCAATATGTATGCATGCAATCTCATGAAGAGAGGCAGCAAAGGCAAATACAAGACTGACCGAAACAGGCCGAGATTAGCGGTAATAGGAAATGAAATGTCTCTGCATGCCAACAGCGTACGGTTTTCACTTTCACACAGCAAATCCACGGCCTCGGCAGAACTACACTTCATATGTGAACAGAACTGAGACTGAGCCACACTCATACACACTGAGTGTGTGTGAGGAGAGTGTAAGAGTGTCTGCGTGAGAGAAAGAGATAGAGAAGAGAGAGAGAGGGCACAGGCTGTCTAGAGCCCTTTAAATGTCACGGCGGTAGAAAGGCAACTACCCAGAGGGGGGGAGGGGGAGGGCAGTGAAGAAGTGAAAGAGGTGCAGTGCAACAGTAATACAGGATTCTTCTATTAAACTAGATCACACAGCCTACCGTCCCGTCACCCGTACCCTGCACCTTCAAAATGTCAGAGCACAGCTAGCAAAACTACTAAGGTCCATGATCTTACAACTGTTTTTACTTGCTAGAAAAAAACTACTTTCTGTCATCTGTTACATCAGTGGCTTTAGAAGGCACGGACAGAGCAAAGTCTCTCAAACTTGGAGCAATAAAAGTTCTAGTGCTTCTATTGGCTGGTTGCAGTATCATGATAAGTAAACATAAAGTTGATAAGTATTGCCTCCCTCCATTTTTTGCCAGTCACACTGTTCTGTTCTCCTTCAGGCATGCATGCACACACATACACACATTGCAGTTTTACTGCTGCTGAAGTCTTTTACAAAGAATGTGAATTCTCACGTGTTTAATTAATTGTGTATGAATTCATATTTCTCCAACAGCTTTTGGGTGGTATGTAAGTTAGGGTTGTGATTGTTTTTGAATGATAAAAATCAATAATTTATTTTATTTTATTTAAACTAAATATTATGCTTTGTTTAATTGATCATTATACACATGTCTAATTACATAACCTGTACAACTGTAATCAATCTTTAACAATGCATACAGTACTTCACTGGTAGTTACACAGCTACATTATATGGATTGTTAAAGTGTAATTAGACAGTTATTACAGGCACTTGTTATAAAATGGGTCCAAAAAAGCACTTTATATTTGTTTATTTATTTATGTAGTATATGTAATAGTTTTTAAGATTTTTTTGAGGATATGATCACGTCTGTGCAGGTCAAAATTGTTCATGTTCAATTTTAGCCTGGTATTTTCACAAAGTTTTATAAAAAACTATAGGTTCATGTTTATCTATTTTGTTTGTGTTTTAACTTCCCCTGCCTGATGCAATAGTTTGACAAGGCTGTGTTTCAAATCCTACACTACCACACACTATCACACTATACAGTGTTTCAGTACTAGGTACCATTAGAACTGCATTCATTATAGTGTAGTTTGAGAGTTGGGACGCAGCCACAGTAATGTAAAAGTTTACTTTCATATAATATGCGTCATTTTCATTCACAAAATTACTGTGGTGCAGCCAATTAAATCAAGCCCACTGGATATTGAGGGCCTCATGCTTAACTTAAAAACTCACCCACATTTTGCAGAACTACCCTAATTTTGCTTTCATTGCAAATACATCAGTATATTAGTATAAAAGCAAAACAACCAGGAGTCTTGCCCAGGGACTTCTTATTGTATCAGACTAGGATTCAAAGTCCACCTTACTTTACCATAGTTTTACCATAAATAGAATCGAAACCTGATTAGACAAGGTTGAATTTAATGAGGCTGATCAGACTGCAGGAAACCTGTCCTCCTCAAATAAGCTGAAAAATCACAACAGAAGCCAAAAGCCTAAGAAGGCTGATGGAATATTGCTTGTAATTAAGCAAAAATAGGTGTAACAAATAAGAGTTTGATAGAAAATAAGAATTAAAGATGGTTTTCCCTCAGAATGAAGGGTTTGTCGATGCTTACACTCACAAAGGTACAGAAAATGGCAGAGAAAACACTTAAATGAGAACAAGACTCCCGTCTACCCTCTCTTGAAGAAGAAAAGAGAAGAAAACAGCAGGGAAAACAGGACTGAAGGAGACGAGGAGAGGATTGTCTCGCTAAAGTTAGTCAGAAAGGAGAATAAAGTCATTTCCACGGTTAAATTAAGCCTGTTTCTTTCACGGAGGCAGCGAGACAGCGTCTTGTTAGTTGCGATCTCCTGCCTGGTTTTGAGGTTCTGACTGAAGACGATTGTATGATACAGGAGGGGAAAAAGCAGCACGTTGAGGAAGGAAGTTTTCAGCACCGGCGCAACACATCATCCGGCATTACATCACTTCAAAGTCAGGAACCCGCGTAGGAACAAAGTCTTACTCCTGACTGTCAGAAGCAGAGCGGAAGGAGAAAAGAGCAACACGCTCCCTCTCTCCCTCCGTCTCTACCCTTTCTTTCTCTTTCTGTTTAGCTCTGGGGGCCTGCAGGGAGAAGTCATGCAGAGCGATGCTAATTGCTACAAAATGAGCGGTTAGCGGCGGGAACCTGTGGGCACCGCTGGGCTCCATTTTCCACAGGAATCATGGGAAGGTGGGGGAGGATTAGGGCTGAAGGTGACCTTCACACTGTGAATGTTCAGCTCACTCTTATCCTGCTTCTTCTCCACACAGCACTGCTGCTTCAAAAGAGGCCTGTCATCATCCATTACACCAGCAATCCTGTCATCTAACAATCATTTTAATGGGTAATTGTGTAATCAGAGGTCTATAAAAAAGGCCAAACAAGTAAAATGCACTTAACAGTTTTACCAATATTCTTAAAGACTCATGCTGTGTTTCATTTGAACTTGGATGTCACAATTTATAAGTTCTACATTTCAAGTAGAATATTTCAACTGGAACGCTCCGACAAGTCGCACTTTCAATTCGGAAAGTTAGAAAAGCCTCACTAACCCCAAGTTTCCCACCCCATGAATCCAAGATGGATGCACGGCTCACCAACAGTATTAAAAGCAGTAAATACATTTTACAGCTTATTATCAATTCTATATATTTGTCTCATAAAATCAGTTGCACAACAGTACTGTCCAACTCTGAAACATTGGATTTTAATGCTGCGTGGATGACTAAAATACTAAAAATGCACTGTAAACAACTGGAATCATAAACATTGTTACTGTACTATATTATCAATGATCAGTTGGTTTTATATATATATATATATATATATATATATATATATATATATATATATATATATATATGTTATAATGCTCTATATAATTCCAGTAATATGATTGTTAAGTCAGTTGTTAAGTCAGTTTCCTAACTGGAAATGTAAGTGACTACGATAGACTTCAGCTAAATTCCTAGATTAACTCCTAAATGAATTTAACCCCTTAAACACTTTACTAATTGTGAAGCACAGTGGTAGCAACAGCCTTTTCTGGGGCTATTTTGCTGTCATTTGAACTGCTAAATTGGATACAACTGAATCGAACGACCATTAGTGTATTTTGTAAGATTTTTATATGCAAACTACTAAATTCAGATTGCTGATTAATGTGAAGATGGTAAAATTGACTGTTCATTAATAGGAGGGAGAACAGGAATAGGAATAGTAGTTCTTCACCGCAGGTTAACCCTATTGATTAGATTAGAGCCACCGCAATATCAATATCAATATTTGTACCACTTCTGTTCATTAGCATTATTAAGGTTGATATTAATCTTGTTAGCCTTGTTCATACTCTCATAAACTCCACAGAATCACTGGTGGTTCCAGGCTTGTTTTCTTACTTCAGTTTGCTTTTCTTTGAATGTAGGTACTGATTAGTAATCATGGTTTATTAAGGGGTAAATGGTACCTAGATTTTTTAGGCTACCCAGAAAGCAAGACTGACACTGAGCTTTCCAGATCATCCAGTTCACTCTGAGCTTCAGCTGTAGACTAAGTCTCGACTTTGAAAGTAGGAACTGTATTGTGTGATTTTGAGGTAAATTTTATATTTTGTAGTTTGTTTTTTATTAATGTTGTATATTTAGTATGTCTGGTTAGAAAAACAGATTTCCTCTTTGGGTAAAAAAAGGGAACTAAACTTTAATTTAGATAATGTTACTCTGCTTACTGTCTCACTTTCATTATTCAATATTTCATTCAATATTTCACTTTCATGGTCAGACAGAGCCTGCTGAGCCCCGCTCATCTCCCGTCGTACAAAATGTTGTTGTTTGACAGTAACACATCCTGTTTCTCAAGGGCTCATTTAACAACTGGGCTATTGGACTCTTCAATAGTGTTATGAAATCTGTTATTGCTGTGTTAAATTGGCCTGGGCCACGAATTTACTGGGGAAAAAAAAGAAGCTGTCTGTTCAGCAGCAGTCACTTAGGGTCCTATTTTAGCACATTATAGCGCACCGGTCAATTGCTGATCGTGCAGCTGGATTTAGGGTGTGTCTGTGTGTTTTTAGTATCGTGAGGGCGCAAAAAACACGCCTTGCGTGTACTCATTATTTTATCTAATCATGGGTGTGTTTTGGGTGTAACGTGAAATAAACCAGTGTGCCAGTGTGCTAGTTGTCATTCCTTTTAAGAGCCAGATGAGCTCTGACTTTGGCACGTTCGTATCTTAACAGTGTAGCGCTTTTTAATGCTATTTTAATGGCATGGGTGTGAAAAGGTGTGAAAATAGACTGCTGAAGGGGTGTAAGATAGCATTGAATATTGTGGCGCGCCTTGTGCAGGATGTACCATAGGGCCCCATATCTGAATCATTATTGTCTAAGTGCTTATAAATGGACTGCAGTATTTAAAAACTATGATGACCTTTCCAAATAAGGACAAAAATATAAAATGATGGCCTCCTCGGCCTCCTTGATTCTACAATTGATTTGGAAGATTGGACAACTATATGCGTGCATCCCATGCATGAGTTAGCTAATAATGCAGATTGGGAAAGGCCATTCAAAATACTAAACTGTCTTTTTCACACCAGAATCTAGGAATAGGATGAATCCAAAACTGTCTAAATATTGTAATAAATGTCATTCAGTGATTGGATCCTTATATCACAGAATTTTTAAATGGTTTTCTTAATCTAGATACCAAGATCTGCTTGTTAGATATCAAACATGGATTACCAAAGGGTTTCCCATACACAGAGTTACTGTTTATTCTTTTGTATTGTGTTAAAAAGTGCATTTTGAGTCTCTGGATAACAGACAAGGTTCCATCAGTAAATAAATGGCAATCTGTAACAAGCATTATTTCTTTTTGAAGCCTTCTCCTCTGCTGTAAAAGACAAACCTTATTTATTTCATTAAAATATGGGACCCATACTTGGTCTATTTAGGTAATGAGAAAGCATGTAAGTTGATCTCTGGACTTAAAAATCTGGCCTGGAAGTATGCTGGGTTGACTTAAAAGACGTTACTTATGTGAGATCTTTGAGGTTTTGGGATTGTTTGAAACTGTATACTGTGTTAAAACGCACAAAATACTCCCCCCCCCCCCCTCACCCTTGATTTCTGTTTAGTTGATAAGTAAAAAAAAAAGTCCTTTCTGTTGATTATATATTGCTATGGCTAATTCTTGAAATACAAATATTTGTCAAAAAAAAATAAAAAATACAGCCTCCTGTATGTTTTAAATGTATGTTCTGTGTCTATTTAATACATGGTTCACTGATTGTTGATGTCATGCTCTAAAAAAAAGGGGGAGAAAAACAGTACCATTACAGCTGTGGGTTTAAAGATGCGCTCAGTTCAAATAAGAAGGAATGAAACCAAACCTGGAAGAATCTGTCTGCTACATGTGAGGATAAAAACACTCAGAATACTTGAATTTGTGATGTCAGATACAAGGCTGGAAGAGTTATCTGCTCACTTTGGTGTTTATAGATCACTAAAATAGGACCCCTTGAGTTTAAACAGTTTATAAGTTTGTATTTAATTGTTTTTGGTTGCAAAAGAAAAGTAATCCTGGATGCAGGTATAGAAGATATGTAAAAGCAAAAATATTATGCATTTTTTTTTACAGAATGAAATATTGTATACAGCCCAGGCCTATTTTACATACTGCATCATGTTTTTTTTTTTTCATTTTAAAATGCAAATTGAGTTTATCCTGACATGAGCTCTTTAATTTCTGTGGCTTTGACGAGACAGAATCTATTATTTACACGTCTCTAAGAAGGGCTTCTTATGAGCCTTCATGACATCTCTAATATTACAAAGTGCTGAGTGAAATAACCAGCGAGAAAAAATATAGATACAAATAGAAATAGAGAGAGAGAGGGAGAGAGAGAGAGAGAGAGAGAGAGAGAGGAGGAAATGACTACCTTTCTTTTCACTCCTGGCACGTCCATTAATATTCTTTTATTTATTTCTGTAGCTCAGGATTCAATTAGCATTCAAATTCCAGCACGGCGTCTTCTGCCAAACACGTGACCCTTCACCTTGATAACAAAACAATAGGGGCTGAAAGTGTGCACCTACAGCAGCACTGAGAGAGCTGTGCCACGGACAAAGCCAAGCAGACCTTCAAATCCCATATAGAAGACGGCGATCGATTGCTAAGCAGCGTCGGCTCTCTGGTGATAACACTCTGTTTACCCTCTATTTGCGGGGAAAGGATGGAGGGGGGGCGCGGCGGCAGCTGCAGCAGTGCTGCGGTGATCTGGCCGATCCATAAGCTGGTTAATCACACGCTCTTGTGCCCCCTTGACACATCCCCACTCTCCCCAAGAACGCCTCAGCCCCCTCCTCTCACCATCCTTCCTGAATTAATGCAATCGCAGGCCATCTTTCTCTTTTCTAGAAGGTCATTCTTGTGTGTTATGGCATTCGAGCCGTGCAACTGGATCACTGTGGGTCAGATTGTTAATAACTGCTAAGTAGCTGAATGATCTTCAGTGAGACGAGCGTTCTGTTTTTCTGCGCTCACTCTCTCTATTATACTGTATCTACTACATGCAATTCACACAGGACTGAACTGAAGGTACAAAAGACCTCAGTGTTTAATCAATGGCGTATGAAGGTATTCAAGGTGTGTTACGTGTACAGGCCTGCTAACACACTCCTCTTTTACAGAAGCCCTCAAAAGGAAGAAACGAGGTCATTCAAAGCAATCAATGAAATCTCAGTCAAAGTCGGGTGAACTGAACAGAAAAAAAGAACAGAACAGAACATCTTTACAACAACCTTCAGTATTCTTCAGAACTCAAAGTAAAAAAAAAAAAGTTAAAATAAAGAGTTCATTGCTTTACCTATTCTACAACTACATCTACATCTACTACAGTGGGTTTGGGGTCAATGCCCTATTTAAACACCCTACTGTTCCCTACTTTTAACTAGTCTAACTAGCTGATGGTTCAGCTGAGGTTATACGTTGAGAATTCTGCAGTAGTCCTCCTTCCTCATTATTCCATCCAACTTGGACCATGATGCTACCACCACCATGCTTAATAACAGTACTATACAGTGATCATGTCAACGTTTGCTGATATAAAGATTTCCTTGATTTTTAAGTGACAGCACACATATGGACACAGAAACAAAATACAAATGACATGAACAACTAAAGCATGGTGAAAGTGACAGGGTGATTAGGATTGCTGAGGGGTCGTGCATTATTAATAGGCAATAAAAGTCAGGGACCACCCTTTATCACATTTATTCATTTATTTCAGTCAAAAGAGTCATTTTGTGAATTCAGGCCATAGACTGCCTTTGCAATACATATCTCTCTTATAAGTGGAACAATGACTGAAAAGAACTGAATTAATAGTGGAGGAAATTATGTTGTGGGTTGCCAAAACATCCTTACATGTGGACAAGGTAGATACTGAATTTATAAGACTATACGGGAATGGGGCATCTTCAGGCATGTCTCTTCTTATCTTTTTTCCTAACTTATTAACTATCTTGTTTAGCACCAAGTCAAACTAATATTTACTATACAGACAAGAGTATTGGGACACCTGCTGATTCATCGTTTCTTCCAACATCAATGATATTGTAAAAGAGTTTTCATTTAGTAACTTTTTTAGTTACATGTTTGCTCTGTGGATGTGATTGCATTCAGGGCAAGAGCCACACCCACCTCACCCCTCAACTCCTCATCAGTCCAGAGAACACAGTTCCACTTCTCCATAGCATTAGGCATGGTGCCAATAGGTTAATGTTTATTCGTTCCAGATTCTACTGGCAATACTTCTCTACAGGGACTATATGAGCTGTATATATGCATTTTTACATCTGTGTCAGCAATGCGTGCAACTTGAATTAGTGAATGCATTCATTATTTATAATTTTATTTCTAACTTTTATCCAGTTTTCACCCCAATTTACAAGGCCCAGCACCCAACCCACTCATTAGGACTCCCTATTACTAGTAATGCCCCACCACCTGGAGGGTGAAAACTAACACATGTTAGTTCCTCCGAAACATGTGAAGTCTGCTGATGCTGTTGCAGCATTGCCGAGTAGCATCGCAGCATGCTCAGAGGAAAGCGCAGCGACTCGGTTCTGATACATCAGCTCACAGACGCCTTGTGCTGATCAACATCACCCTTTAGAGTAATGTGGGGAGAGAGCGCCATCTACCCACCCAGGGAGAGCAAGCTACATGAACAGGATTCGAACCGGTGATCTCCTGATAGTGGCAGTGCTTAGCCCACTGGACCATTTTTTAATGAATGCATTCATTAAAAGGGGTGTCCACAAACATTTGGCCATGTACTGGACATGCACAGGGCCGGCGCTAGCAATTTGTGGTGCCCCTAAAATAAACAATAATTCAGCATGTCAAATTCTGGTTTATTTTACCATTACTCTGAAATGCTACAGCAATACCACTTGATACTTATGTCATCAATAGTATGAAAATGTTTCAAGGATTTAATGATGTCATTTGGTAACTCCAAATTCTGGTTAAGACAAAAGCGATTTAACATTTTTCAAGGTTACTCGAAATTGCTACAGCAATATTACTTGAGATATATACCACGAATACATGAGAATGTGATTATTATTATTATTATTATTGAGCTGTTTTCTTTTTTGAGAACTTCTCTTTTCTATTTTTAGAGTGCGAGCAGCTTCTTCCCCAGCTCCACTGTGCACATGGCTACCGTAAAACGTGTTAGATGTTCACACTTACAATCTTTTTCTTAAGCAAATATGTTACTTTTGTATTGCTTATATAAATTAACATGCTTTATTTAAATATGCTGTTATTAGGATTACTATTATTATGATATTATGATTTTTGTTCCCCCACTTGGTGCCCTACACTGGCACTGAACATACACTTAATGACTCTTATTAAAGGTGGTCTCTGGCTTTTGCAAAGTGTTGTAATTACATACATAAAAACAAACAAAACACACACACACTCACACTCACACACAACAGTCTCTTACCTCTTCTGACCAGAAAGGGTTTGGTGTAGTCCCAACTGTCGTTGTCGTTTCTGATGACGTTGAGGCGTGAGGGCTAGAATGAGGGAGGGAGAGAGAGAGCACAGCGGCGCTGCATGTGTGTTAGGCTCCACCGGTGGGTGTGTGTACGTGTGTGTGACCGTGTGTAAGTGTGTGCAAGTGTGTAAATGTGTGAGTGTGTGAGCGCTGCAGATTTACCCGAGCGTATTCGATTTTCAGTGTGCAGCAGCCGGCGTATATGTCGGCTCCGTTGAGGGCCGCTTTGGCCTTCTGGGCGTTCTGGACCGTTTCGAACGTGGATGGCAGTCGGTCAAGGGAAAACCACAGCGAGTGAAATGAACAGAGAACAGCATCACCTTACGCTTTTCTGACTGAACTTTAGGAATGAGCAGACAGGCTAGAAAACAACCAAAAATATACAGCTCTGGAAAAAAGACCACTTCCGTTTCTGAATCAGTTTCTCTGATTTTGCTATTTAAGTATATATTTGAGTAAAATTAACATTATTGTTTTATTCTATAAACCATAGACAACATTTCTCCCAAATTCCAAATAAAAATATTACAATTTAGAGCATTTATTTGTAGAAAATGAGAAATGGCTGAAATAACAAAAAAGGTACAAAGCTTTCAGACCTCAAATAATGCAAAGAAAACAAGTTCATATTCATAAAGTTTTCAAGAGTTCAGAAATCAATACTTTGTGAATTAACCCTGGTTTTTAATCACAGTTTTTATTCATCTTGGAATGTTCTCCTCCACCAGTCTTACACACTGCTTTTGGATAACTTTATGCCACTCCTAGTGAAAAAAAATCAAGCAGTTCAGCTTTGGTTTGATGGCTTGTGATCTTTATCTTGATTATATTCCAGAGGTTTTAAAATTGGTAAAATTAAAGAAACTCATCATTTTTTAGATGGTCTAATTTTTTTCAAGAGCTATATAATTATTAATCTTGCCTAAAACAACAGTGTTCATTTAATTCAAATTCTATTTTTATTCATTTTATTCTATTCTATAAATAGCAAAATCAGAGAAACTGATTCAGAAACTGAAGTGGTTTCTTATTTTTTTCCAGAGCTGTACTTTTTAAAAATTGACGTGCATTTTTCTTTTGGTGGACTCAAAGTGAAAGGGCTAAACACAGGGTGGATCATGCTTCCACAGAGATGCTCAGCATAGCAACTGACAACATAGGTCACACAGCAACCAACCAGTCAAGGTCAAAGTCAAGGGCGGCCGTTCACCAACCACACAAGCCCATATGCCATATGCAAGCCTCTATTCATAGAAGCACATTAGCGGATATGGAGCCAGTGGCAGGTGGCCACATGTGCTGGGGGTCTTCCTGGTCTCTACCAGGTTTTCAGGTTGTGAAACTACAGGAGCACTAATTGGAGAACTCTGTTCAAATATTATATAACTATACATGGTTATGCCAAAAGTCATGGGAGATCAGTATGTAAACAGAAGTTGAGGTGTTACCTCAGGGTACAGTTTGGGAACACCCAAAGATCTATTAGTTGTGAGGTGTTATCTTGTGAATAAGGTTGAACACTTGCCACAGTGCTCATGGCAATTCAACATAAATAATTATAGAGTTAGAATGAGGTCTGATAATGGCTAATAGCTGGATGTAAGATTTCATTTCTGAAGTTCTGCATTTAACATCCCTGACACTCCTAAACAGTGTGGTAAGGCTTTTTAATTATCCATGTATCCCATCTCAGAGATTATATCTCTATTCATATTTATTTTAAGTTAAGTTGTAAAAAGTAGCTTAATTACATTAAAAATGAATACATATTTTTACCAAGAAGACCTTACATATTTATGATTAACTCATTTTTTGTAATTTCTATTTAGGAACATTATTTACATTTTCAATTAGATTTTTGTAAATGATGCACTTTAAATCTATTATTTGGGTAAAACTGGAAATAAATAAACCATAATAATAATTACTTTATTCATGAGACTATTTTGAAGTATTTTATAAGAATAAATGTGCATGTCCCATAACAAATATGATATTCAGCCAAAAGATATTATAAGAATGAGATGTCCCTAGTACAATAATAAGCCTTCCCTGGATGCTTCTCACAGCACGTCTGGACTTTAATCATAATTTGTAATGAGCTTAATGACTGCCAAACTTCATTATCTAACCTGTTCATTGCTATTTGCTCAGTAGAATGAGCATTCGTTCTGAAGTGCTCTGAGACTGTCCTATCCTCTTAAATATAAACTTGCTACAAAGGATGGAAGAGCCATATTATAAAACAGCTGTGAGTGACAGGAACCTTTAAACTAGTCAAGAACTTGGTTACGACTACAATCCGGATGGGGAAGAAGGGAGGGCAGCATAGCTTTTATATAATAGAATTAATAGAATTAATTGTTTTAATAAACATATTTTAAACACGTTAATGTTTTAATTTGCATTTTTATCCCCCATCAATTGAAGGCGAATATTTAATTTACATTTAATAAAATTTAAATTTTAGTAAAATGCTTCCTCTTCTACTTATCGTCGCTGTCCAATGAAAAACACTCATCTCCAAAACAGCAACTTTACAGGAGAGAGAAAAAACCTTGTAAACTTTCAATGGAAGTCAATGCAAAAACAGTTTATTTTAGGTCATTTTGTAGAATTTCTATTGGTCCGTTCATCAAGAAATTTTGGCACAGTGTAAGGGACAGTTTGTCTGTTCAAGCTATGTAGTAAACTAAAAATCATCAAAAATGGAGATAAGTGCCTTTCATAGGACAGCCACGTTATACATGTGCTTTTAAAAACTTGAATATCATTAAAAAATAACTTTTTTTTTCAGTAAGCCTTTCATAGTTGATGATTATTGTTTACAGTCAATAAAAATAAAAATCAGTGTCTCAGCAAATTTGAACATCAAATAAGACCAATTGGTACTTTTGGCAGTGTGCCAAGTCCTGCTGGAAAATGAAATTTATATCTTCATAAAAGTCATCAGCAGAGGGAAAAACACGGCACTGACTTTGGACTTGATATAACACAGTGGATCAACATCAGCAGATGACATGTCTCTCCAAACTATCTAAACTGCATGCTTCCCTCTGCTGACAACATTTTTGAAGATGCTGATTTCATTTTCTAGCAGGATTTGGCACACTGCCCACATTGCCAAAAGTACCAATTGGTCTTATACAATATTCAAATTTTCTGAGACACTGATTTTAAAGTAAATTACTGAAATAAAGTAATTTTTTAAAGATTTTTTATGATTTGAATTTTTATGATTTTTTTATGATGAGACAGAAATTAATAATATTAATATAATTACCTCATGCTTTTTCTTATTGGCGTTGATAACTGTGTCTTCTACAGGGTGATGTTTAGATTTGACCAACTGATAAAAGTGTCCAAATTAGGACAAAGTCACACAATGCCTTCCTGAAAGCTGTTTTGATGAGTAACCTACTTGCGGGAAAAATGAGAGACAGAGAAACGGCTTGTTCCTCCTCAGCGTTTCTACTCAGATTTATCTCTCTGTGGAGGAGGCCCATCTCGTCAATGTCATGCTTCAGTGTGTGTTGCCCTGGATACATCTATATTTGATGAGGGCCCTCAAACGCTGGAGAGGTCCTCGTGCTGATCTAGCTACAGAAACAGCCAGTGGAGGAGTAATGTGTGTGTGTATGTGGGTGGAGTGGATGTGTGTGTGTGTAGGTGTGTGTGGGTGGAGTGGATGTGTGTGTGTGTGTAAGAGCACGTGTCTATGTCAGTCCGGTAGTGTGTGTGTAGGCTGGAGGTTGAACACATCCACATTTGCAGTGTGAGCGACTGCATGGAAAGGTGCCTTTGTGTGTATTCCTGCCCTGCCAAACTGCCTGTTGTGCAACAGTGTTAAGTCACAATCACCCTCACACACACAGACACACACACACACACACTGCAGCCCTGTCTCAGCAGTAAATGCTCCAGTAAGGATATTCCACCATGGCCTGGATTCCGTTGCGCTTGAAGATGACGATCCGCAGCACATTGCCGATGGGGTTACACACTGTGTATAAAACATCCTGCAACATTAAACAGACAAGAGAAAAGAGTCATCACACACACGCTTCAGTCTTAAGTGAAGCGCAATATACACATTTAATTATAACAAGAGTTGGAGATTAATAATAATTCAACACTATGGGTATACAAATGCTGTAGTGTGTTCAATTGAAGAAACTGATTCAAATGATCAAATAAAAGAAATAAAACATTTTTTATTGTCTATATTTTACTCCTGCATAATACTCTATATGGACCAAAGTACTGGGACTAGAGCTGAGCGATATTGTAAAAAAATTAATCTCGATATTCTTCAAATATATAAGCGACTCTCGATTACGATTGCGATTTTTATTATTTTATATATTTATGATGTGATTTTTTTTATTTGTAAACAAACAGCACCCTTTAAAGTAATGTGCCAACTATTGTTTTCTTTACATTTTTGAATACATGAACACTTTACGATTAATTACCTTTTTTTACAGTAATCAGCCCACTTCAACCTTACAAGCAGCTTATATATTAAACACAGTGTAAACACATAACAAATAATTATATTTCAGTTAAGGAACAGTGTAATATAAATGAAATGCCTGCCACATAAATGTTCTTTACAGGTTTCTGACAGAAGCAAATGTCTATCTACTGAGATTCACTCTGGCAGCTTCTATATGTAAAGATTTACAATACCCATTATCCGATTTAAATATTTAAAAACACATTAAAATAGTAATTTAATTGATTGACTGATTGATCTCTCAGTCATAATTAGGACACTTGGTCACTCATTGCTGTAAAGATTTGATTGCGGTCAGCAACAAGTGTGTTAGTGAGGTCAGGATCTTAAATGATCAAAATTACATTGTCAATAGAATAGGACTCTATGGAGCTGACCGCACCACATGAACATGTTGGCATCATGCCTAATGCCAGGCAAGGGCTAGATAGAGGGGTATAAAGCCCCCCAGCACTAAGCTGTAAAGCAGTGGAACTCTGAAATGACTGTGATGGTGCTTTACCCAATACTTTGGGGATAAACTGGAGAGTTGTGGATGAGGTGGGATTAACACCAGTAGATGACATGTCTCTCCAAACCAATCCTGATTGTGTGAACTTCACACTAGACAATCCTATTCAAGGATTCAAGGAGACTTTATTGTCAGTCGCATCACATGTGGTACATGAGGTGGAATGAAACTGTGATCTCATGGTCCAGTTTACACCCAAGAGCAGTTGTTAAAATAGGTAAATATAGATACAATAAAATAAAATAATAAGAAGAACACAATAAAAATAGAATAGAACAAAATAGATATCAAGATAAATACACATAAATAGGAACCTAAAGCAGTTTGGACTGTGTGTCTCTCCACTCTTCCTCCAGACTCTGCTCCCTTGATTTACAAATGAAATGTAAAATTTACTGATGATCAGTGACGGTTTAGAGAGTCATGTCATCTGCTGGTGTTGATCCACTGTGTTTTATTATCAAGTCTAAAGTCAGTGCAGTTTCTCCTAGAAAATCTTACAGCACTTCATGCTTCCCTCTGCTGACAACTTTTATGGAGATGCTGATTTCATTTTCCAGCAGGACTTGGCACACTGCCCAGACTGCCAAAAGTAACAATTGGTCTCATATAATATTCTAATTTTCTGAGACACTGATTAGGTTGTCATTGGCTGTAAGCCATAATCAACAACAATAAAAGAAATAAATGTTTAAAATATATCACTGTGTGTAATACATGTAAATATGATATGAATTTTACATTTCGAACAGAATTACTGAAATAAATAGACTTTCCAAATATATTCTATTTTTTTGAGATGCACTAGTATATAGGGCTGAGTACATCAATCTCCCAAAATGTATGGTAATATTATATAAAATGTATATGTTAACTTACTAATAAAAGAACATTCTATTTCTTTCTAATACTGACCCAAGATGATGTAATCCCACTGTACACTTTTATCAGATATACAAATAAATTGCCATATGACAACATATTGCCATAAGTACACAATTCCCATCTCAGTGCAGCCCTAATATTCACTAATTATATCATGTCTGATGCAGAACTCCCCTTCCCACCATCCACCTACCTATACAGCTTAGTCAGAGAGCAACATCACAGCCCGGAAGGAAAATCATTGTGATTTCAGACTGACGTGTAAATCGCTACTACGATTTAAAGTGCAGAATGCTGTGGGAAGTAGCTCATCAGCTTGTTAATCAAGCCGGGCGCTGTTCGAAAACTCAGATCTATACCTCCAATCAGGGCTCGCTGTGCTCTCCTGAAAAGGTCCATGCCACTTAACATAGCAGCACTGCAGGCGTGGAGGGTCTTTCAAGGCCCATTAGCTGGAGTCCGGCCCTGATTGTTTCCACTCTGATCTATAGAAGAGACCCAGACTGGGGCATAGGATTCTGCTGGGGGTCGCTGAAACCAGAGGAATGGGAACTCACATAATAGAGATCAATGAGGTTTCAGCTGACTGGCCATTAGTGAGTTCTGCACTGGATTGTCACTGATAGTATCCGTATTGTTCGGCTATCAATGGGCAGCGTGCAATGAGGGACAGCGGTGCATTTCAGTGCTGGGTGATAATGATTAGGATACGCGGTGATTACCCTGGTGATGAAGCAATGTGCTGCCGGACTGCGCACTAATGGCAGATTCTGGCAGCCGCAGTAATGTGACAGCGCACTTTCTTTAGCTTAGTAGGAGCTTCGGGGATTTTAGTCATTAAATGGATTAAAAAGACTGAATGGATTAAGTTACCCAGGTAACTGAATAAGAAATATTTAATTTATGGAACGATCAGGTGCAGTGTGCTCTCTGTGGTGGCAGGGATGTAGTGTAGTAGCTGCAGAAGGTGGTGTAGTAATGAGATACAGATTCCTATTAAAACACTAACAAGTCACAAATGGTGCCACAGATGGATCAAATGAATTGCAGTCTGCTTCTATTAATTTAAATAAATGTAAATATATGTTTTTGGAGTATTTTATCATAAGCTGAAGCGAACTCTACTTGACACATAAGAGCTAAGAGCATGTAAGATATCAGGAGACAGAGACTGAATGATCTATATGTGTGTTTGTGGTGTGGTTCTATAAACACAAACACCAAAATGAAGGATGAACTCATAAACCAAAAGACACTTCCTGTTTAATTTTTTATTGAGGTGCTTTTTTTTCATATTCATACTACAGGTCTGTTTGATTCAATGTCTATTTTTTTTTGACTGGCTAATTTGACATTTATCAGTCTGTCTATTTATCAGTCTGTCTGTCTACCTGCCAGTCAAAAAAAAAAGGAAGTGAATCACAAAGAACTGTGTGTATTTTCATACATAGCCACACATATTGTACGTATTCTCTTTGGAAAAAAGTTAATGTTCATAAATGTGATATTAAATTTTCAGCTCCTGAGTGGCACAGCAGTCTAAGCGCATTTTTTACATCAGCCCTTTTCATTCCAGTTAAATCAGAATGAGACTTCGTTTTCATGCTTGATGCAGTTTGTTTGGGCAAGTTTAAACAGTAATTGCAAAATGACTGGGCACTTTCTTTAGTATAGTAGGAGCTTCAGGGATTTTAGTCATTAAATTAATGAAATAGACAGAATGGATTAAGTAACCCAAGTAACTGAATGAGAAATATTTAATTTATGAAATGATCAGGTGCAGTGTGGTGTCTGTGGTGGCAGGGATGCAGGGTAGTAGTAGCAGAAGGTGGTGTAGTAATGAGATACAGATTCCTATTAAACACTAACAAGTCACAAATGGTGCCACAGATGGATGAGATGATTTGTGATTTAGTTTAATAACATATTAAATACATTTTTAATGTCTGGAGTATCTTGTGGCAGCTTGCAGTTACTATATGTTAGTATTTAAGATAATCTTCACCCTTAATGCGATTTGTTTGGGCACACTTGAATGCACACTCATACAACTGCACATAGACGCATAAAATTAAAATAAGTCCTGGTTCAGATCAGACTCTGGGTTTGTTTTAGTTGAAAATTTGATCTGAACTCGACCCAAGGGCTTAAGCCAACCCTTAGATGTAATCTGCAGGTTTGAGGTTAATGCAGTTTAACTTGCTTTACTACCCATTTAATTACTATAACTTTGAACATTACCAGTCTTAAATCAACAATTTTGTGTTAAATTAACACTATGTGAGGTAAATGTTCTATGTTTTCCATATTATCAGGTAATCAAGGGTTCCATCCCCGGTTATACCCAACAGTCCAACAGGGTTTAACTGCCTTTGCTTTCTCAGGATGGGTGATGGGTGACCCTCATTCCCCCCTCTCACTCAGCGCAATGCTAGCCAGCAGCTAGATTTGGCAGTCAGCACACTCAGCTGTCTAATGACAAGTGTCAAAAGCAGTTAGAAAGGATGAGGTGGTGCTAAAAACATGTCTCAGAGGAAGCACATGCTAATCTCCGTGCTCCCAATCCTGGCCTTTACTGTGCTCTGTAAACTTTACCCTTTAAATATCATGATTTCCTTTATAATACTCCCTAAGTTGTATATGCACGTACAGTTAAATTTACTAACATTACTATTTTTTCAATAGCATGACCTAGAAAAATTGGTAATCAGGGTAAAATTAATGCATTTATGTCACTAAAATAAAACAGTGTCCTCAGGTTTTCTATCGGTAGTCTGATAAATATACTGTACAATGGAGCTTAAATCTGCCCAAAATCCAGAATGGCAGAGGTGCAAGGACTTTAAAGGAGAACTCTGGTGTAAAATGAAGTTTTGGTGTAGTAAAACATGATAAAAAGTACTTACCTTTAAAGAATAGCACAACAGCGTTTTGAGATCCAGAAATTTCAACAGTTTGTCCAAACACCCTTCAGACTGGCTGACACAGGGCATAACTTACCCTAATAACACGCTAGCTTCAGCTCTGAGCGCCGCCATCACTGAACTGAAAATAACATAGACATAGAATCCACATAGCGTAGCAACCAGCGCCAGGAGGTATGCAGAGTTTATGTATATATATATATATATATATATATATATATATATATATATATATATATATATATGTCTATATTATTTTTAGTTCAGTGATGGCGGCACTCGGAGCTGAAGCTAGCATTATGGGATGTAAACAGGTTTTTAATAAGCTTCTTGTGCACTTTTTAAGTTATTAATGCCTCGTTTTAAATGTCAGGGCTCTCCGGATTCTAGCAAAGAGGTATGGAGCTATTTAAACCTGCATAACTGTGGAAAAAGCAATTTATGCAGGCAAATTATGCCCTGTCTCACCCAGTCTGAAGGGTGTTTGGACAAACTGTTAAAATTTCTGGACCTCGGAACGCTGTGGGAGTAAGGAGGTGTGCTATTCTTTAAAGATAAGTACTTTTTATCATGTTATACTACACAAAAAGTCCTTCGTACACCAGAGGTCTCTCTTAAAGCCTTGTGTTTCAGCATCAACTGGCAAACTGGGTCAGACTGTGAGACTTTTGATTCAGGACATACTGCCAAAGTGCAAAACACTCTGTGATCACTATATTTCTCAAAAACTACTTACACATTAAAAATCTCACTCATTAACTCCAATTTTTGTTTAGATCAGATCTTGAATGTTCACATTTATCTGTCTGTAATGTGAATAATCTGTCTCTGAGTAATGTCTTCCTCTGCTGGCCTCAGTGGTGACTGCACATGCACCAGTCATATGGTTTAGAGTGCTGTGGCTTAGGCTTCGTCCCTCACCTGAGGCCCATCATGAGGAGACACAGCTGTAGCTCCTTCAGCCTTCAGAGGACAGATGGACAGAGGACTCTTTTTAAGCAGCTCAGTATCTGTTGCTCTTTGTGAAGTCTTTGTGTCTCTTTTGTTCTTGTATCTGAGCTCTGAATCGTAATTCTGCTTGAGTTCCTGTTTTTTTTATCTCTTTTTTTTCTGACCTGGTTATGGATTCGTTTATGCTGTATCTGTCTTTCAGTTTCCTGATCTTTGCCCGTCCTGACCATGTGTATGTACAAATCCACAATAAAATCTCTCTGCACATGCAGCCTGCTTTAAACCCTACCTTACACAATGAAATGACACACATACATGAATGCAGGTTGGCTTACATTACTATCAGTACTTATTGCATGTGTACAGACAAAAAGTCACATGAAATCTGATCTGACCATTCACATTCACACATGTCGCATACCCACAAATCAGATATCATCGCTGTCCTATTTTTGGTTTACTACATAATTTGAACACACAAACTGTCCCTTATACTTTGCCAGAATTTTTTTTGTTGAACAGACCAAAATAAATACTTAAAAATGACCTGAAATAAACTCTTTTTATTTTGACCAACTTCCATTAAAAGTTTAGTATTGTTTAGATTAGTACTCTCTACTATAAAGATGCTGTTTTGGAGATACTTGTTTTTTTTTTTTTATTGGACAGCGACGATATGTATCTGATCTAGGACCACATATGTGTCCAAAATTTAATTTGGAAATTTATGTCCAAAATTTCCCCTCTGGGATCAATTAAGTATCTATCTATCTATATAAAAACTGATTTGAAAAGACTGGGTTTGGCCTGATCTGTTTCACATTAATCCAGTTTAATCCACTTCTACCTGCTAATGTGAATGTAGACTAAGTAAGGCTGGAACGAATGGTGGATAGGTTATAGGTCTTACACGTATAAAACTATAGTGTACAGTAGATTCTCACTAACATAATAACAGACTATTCTGGATTCTGGTTGCAGGAATAAAGAAATATCACTGGACTCATGCTTACCGTAGTGATTGGGTAGAGTGGGTTCTGAATGGACAGCAGCAGCACTTTGTTTCCACTGTTGGGGTCGTCTGCATTGGTGGGCCGGGTGATCCGCTTGCTGGTGGAGTAGTTGAAATAGGCCTGCTGTCCTGCAATGTAGACGGCCTCTTTGGAGCCACAGGCCACACAGCGGTCAGCGCTTTCCACATCCTCAAACTCCACCAGGGCCTGCCTCTTAAACGGCATCATCATCACATAGCTGCAGAGGGAGCAGAGGAGGGATATGTAAAGCACTTCTCAGACAGTTTGGGAACTGAGACGAGGACATAGGGAGTACTGAGAGAGGAGCACTGATAGACTGGTAAAATTATGAGTGTAAAAGTGGGTTTGGCTCACTGTCAATCCATCTGCAATTACTAGGATATAAATGGTAAACTGTAGTTCTGTGAAGTATTTCTGAAATGAGCTTAATGGATTTAAAATCATTTTAGGTGATATTATTATAAAAGATTATTTTTTTATCCTTTTAAAGCTAAAAAAGACATAAGTTCCTGCAACTCATTTACTATCAACTAGGGGTGGGCAATATTATATCGTATACAATATATCGTGACACAGAAATATCGTGATATTAAAAATCCATATCGTGATAATAGGGCTGTTCTGTCTTAAAAGTAGTCTATTATTCACTGTGAAGCTTTAGGTGTATTTATTGTATAATTGTTTTAGTTTGCAGTTTTTATGCATGCACTAAATATTTTTTGCTGCATTATATTATTTTATGCTATATTATTTATTTTGCCACACTATGATTATGCTGTTATACTCTTATACTATATTCCTGAAATTAATTAATTATTTTTCTGTTTTCCTATAACGCCAAGTATATCGTTATCGCAAAAATACCCTGAAATATCGTGATATTATTTTAGAGCCATATCGCCCACCCCTACTATCAACTGATTATAGAGATCTTATTTATATGCATGCACCCTTGTATTGTTTGCACTCATTAGACACTGTTTACCACAGAGCCTTAAGACTGTGGTTTGTTTACTCAACACTCTGTTCTTTATTCCCAGGGTTACAGCAAATATACAGCTACCAAAATTATTCAGCCAAAAATGGCAAAAAATGCACTTTGGTGTTCACCTGAATAAGTGAAAAGACTGAATAATTTATATCAAGCAATTATTTAATATATATATATATATTTAAAAATGAAACAAAAATGTATTAAATTAATGTATTAAATTAAGCATCAATAATATACCTAAATGTGTAAATCTATACTAGGCTTATTATTATCTATGACACACAGTGTTCAGACCCTCACCACTACAGCCACTACACTGCAAGCTCTTTACAGTAGTCATCAAACTGAGCACTCACTTCTTCATCAGTTTTACAGAACTATGTAATTTTATATATCTAAAAGAAATAGTTAAACAAATAATGCATCTTCATAAGAGTTTTTCCATAGTTTGGACTAAATTAGGAAATGGACTTTTAGCTATTCTACCCTAATTGACTAGACTTTTCTACAAAAAGCTTTAAATCTGCAGAAACTTCTGTCACTGAATAGCTTTAGAAACCTTCTTCAGACAGTGGAAGTGGGTGAAAACGATCTGTCAATATTTCAAATGATTTACTCTGGACTGATTATTGATTTTTTTTTTCGTGTTTTATGTTTGTAATGCGTTGTGCATTTTGTGGGAACATATTGTTATGCTCTGCAGTCCAACTTGGCCAGGACTCTCCTGTAAAAGACATTTTAAATATCAGCGAGATTGTTAACAGGGTAAATAAAAGTAAATAAAAAATCGAGTTAAGAATTGAGATTAAGAGTTAATAGTCTTTCTTCTGCCTGAAAAAAAGCAGCATCAGACTTTTAAAATTGATGTGGCAAACATTCTAATACTCCCCATTACAACAGTTTCTTCTAAACAATAACAGGTACAGCAGGTGGTGATCTATTTAGTTATTATGATCTGAGTAAATATATTGTTGTTCGATTTATATTATATTTTTTCTTCTTCGTGTCAGGCTGGAGCAGGGAGAGGACGCGGAGAGTGGACGCAAATGCAAGTAATTATTTAAAAAATATAAACAAGTAAACAAACAAAGAACTAGAAATAAACAAAAACACAGAAACAAAGAATACACTGCGTAGAAACTAAGAAAACCAACAACCTAACAGACGTGAAGACGTGAAAGAACCAACAAAGGAAACAAGAAAACACAGGACTATAAATACAGACACAAGGAGGAAAAGGAAACTGGGAACATCTAGGGAAAGGTAACAAGGGGGGCGGAGCTACTAATGAAAGGAGGAGGAAGGAGGAACGTTTTCATTTCATGTTCCTCCCATTCACTGCCATTGATTTTACACACACAAACAAACCATAGAGCTTCTGTGTGAACCTGACAGCCACCACACTTCTTGTAGTCCTATAGGGCAGGTAACTACAGCTACAGTCTAAAGCTAAACTGACCTGCACTCATCTATTTGTCATTTTTTCATCACTTTTGCAGCTTTACAGCAAAGTTTGTGCAACTATTCATTGTGAGATACCAGATTGTAATTAGAGATTAATGCATAAAAAGTGAGTAAATATCTAAATATCTTAATCTATCTTTGAATATAATGCTACAGCATGGTCTGTTTTTGGGTAAACAACAATGTTTGTCTGTGTATTGTCTGGGAAGACCTGGTGTCCTAGTTTTCAGAGTCTGTTTACACTAACACCACACTACCTCGGCTTATTAGAGAGTGGAATTCTTCAAATTCTCTCTCAGACTGACTTGTTGCCCTGATTCTGCACTTCTGTAAAAGAAGCTCTACAATTTAAACACAAAGTCACAGCAGAACCCCCCCTGTAAGATGTTCTCGGAGAGTCCTTTGTCGATGTTGCTGCTGGCCTAAAAATACCCTGATGCGCTACTCTATTTCTGCTCAGCTGCACCGGAAAGAAGCATCGGGTCTAATCCCAAGCTATCTGATACCTCCCGAACATCTTCATACCACGCTGACCTTATCCAGCATATTTGATGGCACTGGGAGACAGGGACTGTAATGTCTTGAGCACCTCAGACAAACGGCATCCACTCCCATATATCCCAGTATCAGTTTCATGTAAAAATAACTCTAAGCGTAATGTAAAGCAGCTATAAATTTGATAAAGTTGCCACATGAATTAGTATTTTTATGGCTCAGCAATATAATGTTTGTCTAGTGGAGTCATAAACTACTGTAAACTGTTTCAGACATAAAATTGCTGCTTATATTGTTAAAATACAAGAAAGATTGATTGATTTCCCCTCTAGATGCTCTACTGTGGAGTCTATTCAATATCACAAGTAGCTCGACAGTGAACTGTGCTTCCCACAAATAGTAATAAGCCTAAAATGAAGAGTGACTGGCCTAAATACTGACATACTTCACAGAAAATGTCTGCTTTGATTAAACAGAACATTTCTAGTGCTGTTATACATCGACATGCCGAAAGTCATGAAGTCTTACAACCAACGACACCTACAGTGGCTTGCAAAAATATTCATACCCCTTGAACTTTTTCCACATTTTCCAGTATAGATATAAACACCTGTTCTCTAAAGGCCTCAGTGGTTTGTTAGAGAAACACTAGATAACAAACATCATCATGAAAACCAAGGAACTCACCAGACAGGTAAGAGATAAAGTTGTATAGAAGCTTAAAGCAGAGTTAGGTTATAAAAACATATCCAGAGCTTTAAGCATCCCAAGAAGCACTGTTAAATAAATCATCCACTGGAGAAATAATTCTATAACGGTCACAACAAACCTACCAAGACATGGCCGTCCACCCAAACTGACAGATCAAACAGGGAGAGCAATAGTCAGATATGCAGTCAAGAGGCTCATGGTCACTCTGGGGGAGCTGCAGAAATCCACAGCTCAGAGGAAGAATCAGTCGAGAGGACATCTAACTATAAGTCGTGCACTCCACAAATATGGCCTTTATGGAAGAGTGCCAAGAAGACGGCCATTATTGAAAGAAAGACATAAGAAGTGATGTTTGTACAGCAAACATGTGGAAGAAGTGCTTCCACTTCACAATATTATGTAATATTTCGTGTTGGTCTATCACTTAAAATCTCAATAAAATATCACACCCATATCCAATGCAGGAGGACCCATACACATATTCTGTGGTTGAGTGTTTTAAGCATTCTTTAGCTTCTAAGGGACATGCATCTATTCCTCAGTTCTTTTACTCTCAGTGTATTATTTCGAAGCCATCTTCATGGTTAGTTATGGCCCATATGCAAATAACCATGTACAACATTACTTTTTGGTTATCAGTATGGGCCAGAAATGGGTCATGACTTATTTGCTATATATTATATTAGAAAAGCATGTTCATATTTTTTCCTTTGTTAACGCAGCCCATTAGACGCATTTTAAACCCTGGTGTGTAATAGGAATATAAAACATATTGATATTCTGAAGCATTAAAACTAGGGCTGCACAATATTAGAAAAAATGTACATTACAAATATTCTTTTATCAGCGATGTATATCACAATATTAAACAATGCGGGGCTCATGACGTCACCAGCCCTGCCCCCACCCGCGTGCTGTCTCGCGTCCGGACCGTTCTAGAGCTGAGTCAGCACCGAGCTCTCAAAACCCGGGAAATAACGCAAAACAACAGTAATCGGCCATTAAATCAGGCATTTAAATGGCTTTTTAAAGGGTAGATAAGAGCATTTTACTGGGATAAAAGCGGGAACTAAGCTGTAACTGGAAATATCTGCGCTAAACTGTGCTGTACTGAGGTGCACAGCTTTCAACACATGCGTTTACAAGCACGTGTCCAACCATGTGGATGGAAGCTATGCGGTTACCTTGTGTTTACTCCTGCCCCCCCCTCACGCTTCTCAGGCAGCAGCAGCCTGTCACTCACAAAGACACAGAGACAGCGCTGTGTATCTACTTTTTGTGTCAAGAATCAAAGCGTTGCAACATTGCGTGTTTAAATTAATTGTCTTAAATGACATCACATGTCCTGCTATGTGCAGAAGAACATCGCGATGATGATGCTTAAATTATATATTGTGCAGCCCTAATTAAAACTATTAATTATATCTTTACTAGCACAGTATAAATACACATTGCATTAGGACTGCAACAATTAATTGATTAAAAACTATTTTTAAAACAGTTGGCAACTAATTTAATAAACGATTAGTTGGATTTACGTTATTATACACATAAGTGCATAATAATGTAACACCCTAATGTGGGGCAGTAAGCAAACCAAACCTTGAAGCTGCATCTCAATATTGTTACTGACTCATTACCCCAGTGTTGTGATACATACCTTATCGCCAGGTTCTTGTCAATACACAGTCCTAGAGTCCAACTGATTAAATAAGTGAGCAGAGGCGCTCTAGGCAGATCAGGCTCACTTTACATCCAAGCCAACACTGATGCAACTCGTTTGATGTAGATACGTAACAGAAATGAAAAACATTCATACTGACAAAACAGAGAATTAACCCTTGTCTCTTCTCTTGATTTGACAAGTAGATGCGTTTTATCATCTCTTCAGGGCTTTGAACTGGAAATTATAAAAGGTTTTTTATTAATAAATAATTTTGTTTTTAACTGCAACTGATGCAAGTTCATAAACCTTGGAAATTCCCGATATGCACTCATATGACTGCGTACATCAAGTATATTATTTATATGTAAAATGCAATGAATACTTTAATAACACAAACCTATGTGTTAGATTTAGAGTAGTTTTTGCCTGCTTTGTCTAATAGTGTCATATAACTGATATCGGTATATATTTGACAAAAAGTAAAAAAACTCTATATCCAAATGTTTGTGAACGTCCCTGCTAGTGAATGCATTTAGCTACTATTGCTGACACACATGCACAGAAAAACACAGCTTGCTTACTCCCTTCTACTAGTAATGAAGTATTAGTATACATATTTTACCTAAGTTAGTTGTTTACTTTTCAGTGGAATCTAATGACAGTACAACACTATTACCTACAGGGTTCTTGCACCAAATTAAAAGTAAAATTTAATACTTTTTAAGACCTCAATAAATATCATTTAGGAGGCAAAATTGTAGACATATTTTGTTTCAATTTTGTTCCATTGTGATGCAGAACAGAGCATCATAGCACAAGTTGCATGAGCTCTTTTGTAGCTTCCTGCACATATAGAAAAAAAGAGGAAAATATCAATTCAATTATTTTGACCTTGCAGTCAGCTGGCTCTCCGCTAGTATGTTAGCATGTTAGCTAGCTCTCCACTAACCTTAGTTCTCTCCCCGTTAATGTGAGCAAATCCATCGCTAAAATTGCACAGTATGTCAGCTAGCTTGCCGCTAATGTTAGTATGTTAGCTAGCTCACCACTAAAGTTAGTATGTTAGCTAGCTTGCTGATACAGTTAGTACGTTAGCTAGCTCGCCACTAAAGTTAGTATGTTAGCTAGCTTGCTGATACAGTTAGTACGTTAGCTAGCTCGCCACTAAAGTTTGTATGTTAGCTAGCTCACCACTAAAGTTAGTATGTTAGCTAGCTTGCTGATACAGTTAGTATGTTAGCTAGCTCACCACTAAAGTTAGTATTTTAGATAGCTTGCTGATACAGTTAGTACGTTAGCTAGCTTGCCACTAAAGTTAGTATGTTAGCTAGCTCACCGCTAATGTTAGTATTTTAGCTAGCATGCCACTTAAGTTAGTATGCTAGCTAGCATGCCACTAAAGTTAGTATGTTTGCTAGCTCACCACTAAAGTTAGTAAGTTAGCTAGCTTGCTGCTAACGTTAGTATGTTAGCTAGCTCACCACTAAATTTAGTATGTTAGCTAGCTCGCCACTAAAGTTGGTAAGTTAGCTAGCTTGCCGCTAACATTAGTATGTTAGCTAGCTCACCACTAAAGTCAGTATGTTAGCTAGCTTGCCGCTAACGTTAGTATGTTAGCTAGCTCACCACTAAAGTTAGTATGTTAGCTAGCTTGCTGCTAACATTAGTATGTTAGCTAGCTCACCACTAAAGTTAGTATGTTAGCTAGCTCACTACTAAAGTTAGTATGTTAGCTAGCTCACTACTAAAGTTAGTATGTTAGCTAGCTCACCGCTAAAGTTAATATGTTAGCTAGCTCACTACTAAAGTTAGTATGTTAGCTAGCTCACTACTAAAGTTAGTATGTTAGCTAGCTTGCCGCTAAAGTTAGTATGTTAGCTAGCTCGCCACTAAAGTTAGTATGTTAGCTAGCTCGCCACTAAAGTTAGTTTGTTAGCTAGCTCGCTGCTAACATTAGTATGTAAGCTAGCTCACCACTAATATACGCTCTGTTAACCTTAGTTCTCTCCACTGTAACATTAGCCAACTTGCCACTAAAATGAGTATGTCAGTTAGCTCAACGCTAACCTTAGTTCTCTTCTGGATTAGATGTTTACAGACGTGCGAAACCCTGATCTAGTGGGCAGGGTTTAAACACAGCACTAAATAATTCACTGTCTGACAATAATCTTTACATCTGATCTTATACTTAAATGTAAAGATCACTGCCTGACACAGTGGTTTAAAATATACTGTGTTTTTAAAAGTCTATACAGTAATAATATTGCAATATTTCGATCAATCAATATTTTCTTACACCCTTACAGGCTCTGACAGAAAAATGTGTGCAGTGTCGCAGTCTGTCAGTTTCAGACTCGGTATGAAAGACATCATTGATATACATGTATTCGGTTTAAGAACTTGACATGCGTTATTTTTATCTGGAAAAATCAGACTTGGTGTGAACAGGCCTTTAATCTCCTCCTGTGTTTCATTTTAATGCATTAAAAGTGAAACCCCCCCATGGGAGCCTGCGTTCGACTGAAGCAGCTTAATACTGTGGTATATCCACTGCATTTATCACAACCTTATTAAGAGTTAATTGGTATTCATTACATCCAGTAGGCCCAGGTTTCAAAGGACAAGAAATATCTTTCATTAGGAGTGGTCCCTCAATTATTCATTCAAGAGCTGAGTTTATCCTGAAGGTTAATAAACCTTTCTCTCAACCGGTTTTATCAACCGGTGTACAAACACATGCTTTACTGCACTGTTACTTACAGTATAGATTTCCTCTCAGATAAAACCTTCATACTCTATCAGCTTCTCTCTCATTGAAATGGGTTCACAAATAGAGTGCAAATAATTTAAGATGTCGAACCACGTTAAAGATATATGATACCCAAATCAAAAACAGCTAACAGCTCCTGCCTGAATAATGATTCATTAGCCAATACATATTATTCAGTAACTACTAGAAACGATCATGTATATTTTACACAGGCTTCTGTAACAGTATCTAGTAAAAATATTGCAATATCTACTACAATTGGTTCAGTATCTACTACAACTGGTGCAGTATCTACTACAAATGGTGCAGTATCTACTACAAATGGTTAAGTATTTACTACAAATGGTTTAGTATCTACTTCAAATGGTTCAGTATCTACTAAAAATAATTCAGTATCTACAATTAATGGTTCAGTATATACAACAAATGATTCAGTATCTACAATAAATGGATGTACACTAAATGGTTCAGTATCTACCTTAAATGATTTGGTATCTACTATAAATGATTTAGTATGTACAACAAATGATTAAGTATCTACTATAAATGGTTCAGTATCTACTAAAAATCATTCAGCATCTACAATAAATAGTTCAGTATCTACTATAAATGGTTCAGTATACACAACAAATGATTTAGTATCCACAATAAATGGATGTACTCTAAATGGTTCAGTATCTACCTCAAGTGATTTGGTATCTACTATAAATGATTTAGTATGAACTACAAATGATTTAGTATCTACTAGAAATGGTTCAGTATCTACTACAAATGATTCAGTATCCACTATAAATGATTAATTATCTACTACAAATGATTCAGTATCAACTACAAATGATTCAGTGTATACTATAAATGGTTTAGCATCTACTAAAAATCATTCGGTATCTACTATAAATGGTTCAATATCTAGTACAAATGGTTTAGTATCTACTACAAATGATTCAGTATCTACTACAAATGATTCAGTATATACTACAAATGATTCAGTATCTACTATAAATGGTTCAGTATCTACCAAAAACCATTCAGAATCTACTATAAATAATTCAGTATCTAGTACAAATGGTTTAGTATCTACTATAAATAATTCAGTACATATTACAAATGATACAGTATCTACTATAAATGGTTTAGTATCTATTACAAATGATTCAGTATAAAATATAATTTATTAAATATCTACTACAAATGGTTCAGTATCTACCATTAATGGTTCAGTATCTAACAAATTCAAAAGCTAAAAGCTCCAGCCTGAACTGGACTGTGTGGGCAGCAGGGTGATTGACAGCGGTGTAACCATGGCAACGAAAACAAGCCCACGGTAACCGCTTATTTCTGGCAGAAGTCCGCCTTTGAAGGGGGAATAACATAAAATGTAGTTATGCTGCTGGAGTGTATAAAAACCTCAAAACGACAACGGCTGGAACATTCACTCACTGTTACAAACACAGGTTAAAGTATAGGGTTTGGTCAGGGCTGTGTAGATCTGTGACTTTTATTATGAATAGTGAGGAAAGATATGAGGTCATCTTCTTGAATAGTCTACATCTACTATATGTACAAAAAATCTCATTCTGAGATTTGTCTTCTTGAAAAAGAAAGTCGTCACTGGTGTACTAAGTAACAGATGTCAAGCAGGTAGACCAAGGAAAACTACAGCAGTTGATGATAGAAACATTGTGAGTGCTGTAAAGAAAGACCTCCAGAGGGCAGGAGTGAAGGCATTACAGTCTACTGTTTACAGAAGACTTCATAAACAAAAATACAGAGGCTTCACCAGAAGATGAAAACTACTACAAATTTATTAGACAGTTGACTAATCTTACAATTATTTAGTCACGATTATACTGAGTACGGTGAGTACGGCTTTAAAATGATTCACCAACAAGTATAAATTATTCAGTATTGATTGTCCTCTATCTACATGACATGAGTATATACTATCAATGATTCTGTAACTACTATAAACAACTAAGAAACTACAAAATGACTTATGTGAATATAAATTTTGTAACGCTTTAACCCCTAAAAATGATTCAGTATACAGTTGTAATATATAATCGTTAATACATATATTAATAGGATATATAATATTATATATCATTATATATATAAGTCCTTAATAAACCCCGCTCCACGCGGGGATCGAACCCAGGCTGTCGCGGTCGCAGCCCAGTGCTCTAACCGCTGCACCAGCGAGCGGATTGGGATGCGGCCGCATTAATCGCCCTTTAAAGAGCCTCCGCCGAAAGGGGCGGAGCAACGAAAACGGGCGGAGAGTGAAAACGGGTGGAAAACTAACCTCGCGCCGAGCGTGAGTGAGAGAGAGGGGGAGAAAACGTAAATAAAGATCGCCGAGGAAGTGCGGCTACCTCTTATAAAACGAGGTGAAGGAGTAACTGAACAAAAGGGGCTTCCAAAGAAAACAAAACTGAACTTAGGTGCTTGTGGATTTAGACGCTGCTCCACCAGAGAGGGGAGGAACAGCGCGGGAGAGAGAAGGTAAACAAACCGCGTACCTCGCGGTGAGAAACACACACAGACACAGAGACTCGAGAGGGGCGGCAGAACAGAGCACACCGCTCTGCTCCACCAGACTAGAGACTAGAGATGGTGGCTGTGAAGCTGACTGCTCTACACAGCTACACCAAACTCGAAAGGAAAAAGGGATAGAGATAAAGAGCCGGGGCTCGCTCGGAAAACCGGCATAGATTCGCTCTCACGAGCTTCAAAGATCCAGCGCCGAGTGGCTAGTTGGCGCTGCTTAAGAGGTGTTGCAAGCAGGTGTAGGTAATTAGCAAATTAACCCTCGGCGCTGGCCTGGCGCGCCCTCCGTTGCCCTGGAGGATGCCTTGGTCGGCCACCAACCCTTACAAATCATTCTGTATATACTGTACTTTAAATGATTCAGTAACTACTATAAACAATTAAGTATCAAATGTCCTGTATATACTGAAACGTATTAAAACTCCAACATATGACTCAGCTCCTAGCCAGTAGAAAATATTCAGTAATTACTATAAACGATTATGTATATTTTACATATGCTTTTGTTCAGTAACTACAAAAAATATTTCAGCACCTACTATAATGGGTTCAGTAACTATTAGAAATGATCCACTATCTACTAAAATGGGTTCAGTATCTACTATGAATTATTCTGTATCTACTATAAATGAATCAGTAACTTCTAAAAACATTTAGAAAACTACAGAATGACTCATGTGCACATGTAATTGTAGTGCTTTAACCCCTGAAAATGATTCAGCATATGGCACAAATCATTCTGTATATACTTTAAATGATTCAGTATCGATTGTCCTATATATAGCTTTTTCTGTCTGAGCTTAAAATGGAAAGAAACAAGTAAACAAGAGATTTAAGTGCCTTTCAAATTTTAAAAACCCCCTTAAATGTGGAAAGTGCTAATATTTAGTGAGGAAATGTGTAATCCGTTGTGTTTGGGCACCTTTGTAGACACAATTAATGATTGGTCGACAATGAAAATTTGGGGTCGACAATTTTTTATAATCGATATTGTCGATTATATCGTCTAATCGTTGCAGCCCCAGATGGAAAAGCACCATATGTGCCAGTTCAGTCATTAGATGCACACCTGCGTAAACTGATAAGATCAGAGTTATTTAAAACTCATTCCTTCCAACCTGAGAACGAGGTCGGTCTTGCTCTCCTGGACTCCCAGCAGAAGCTACAATGCTGTTGTGAAACTAGTCTAAACTAGAGTTCAATACATTATTTTTTAAAACAGTATATTCAGTATATTGTGCCTTTTCTTACCAGATGTTTCCAAACTTCTCCAAAGACTCCACCAAATCAGCCTCCACCACTGACTCACACAGCCCCCGGACATGAACCACAGGGGATGGGGCAATCCGGTGGGTGTCATCCCCATTATCCTGCAGGCAAAGAGAGAGGAGACTCGTTAGCAGAGAAAATGTACCAAAACAAAGGGAAAGAAGAGCTGAGCATTAATGTTGTAGTGAAGGGCTGACGCTGACTACGGCTCAAGAGCATCAAAGCAGCAGAGGCTCTGTGCAGAGCAGACCGATGTGCAATGCATTACAAGCATACAAAAGAGCTGGTTATGTAAAGAAGTACGTGGCGAGCCCTGCAGGGGAGGAAAACAGAGGTACGGGGCACTGGTGTCAAAATGAAACCGCAGCGCTGACTGGAATACACAGCAGAATCGAAAACATACAGACTACTAACTGCTAAAAAACTACATTTCCCATGACAGCTACATGCCTCACTGAATGACACAGATGAGTCAACATCTCACAACTGCAGTCACCAGAATCACTCATGTGAACATAATATTGTAATGCTTTAACCCCTGAAAATGATTCAGAAAAAAGTCAAAATGATTCAGTATCGATTGTCCTGTATCTACAATGAATGATTCAGTAACTATTATAAATTATTAGGAGACAAGAGAATGACTAAATATTAGAAATTGTAAAGCTTTAACCCATGAAAATGATTCAGCATACAGTACAAATTATTCTGGATCTAATTTAAATGAATCAGTAACTACAATAAACGATTCAGTATCAATTGTCTTGTATATACTAAAACTTTTTAAAACTGCAACACAATTCAGTATCTACTATTAATGATTCAGTATCTACTATTAATGATTCAGTATCTACTATTAATGAATCAGTAACTACTATAAATGATTAGGAAACTGCAGAATGACTCATGCGAGTAAAAAAATTTAATGCTTTAACCAATAAAAATGATTCAGTATACAGTACAAATAATTCTGTATATACTTTAAATGATTCAGTAACTACTATAAACAATTCAATATCGATTGTTCTGTATCTTCTAAAATGTATTAAATCTATAAATCTATAAATGATTCATTAACTGATAAGATTAATTAACTAATTTATATTATACTGTATACTCTATAAAATAATCAGTTACTACTATAAATGATTGAGACACTATTATAAAAAAATAAGTTTAGTGTACTTTAAATGTTTCAGTATCTATTATAAATGATTCAGTATCTGTATCTGTACCTACTAAAACCTACTGGTATAAAAATTAATTAACTGCTATAAATATACTATTCTATACTATACTATTCTGTATCTTCTCTTAATGGATAAGTAACTACTATACACAATTGTCATGATGTATATTTTGTATATATTTGTATATAATGTATATATTTGTTTATTCAAATAAATCTTGCATAACTGATTTAGTATACTTTATACTATATATATTATAAATGTATAACAAATGAAAGCTACACATGATTCAGGATACAGTATGAATGATTCTGTATTTTTTTTATAAATTAATCAGTGTACATTATTAATGATTTATTAAACTGATGAAAAAATGCATGAGAACAATATGCAACCTTTTGTTTGGTGAGGAACAGAAGTTTGGGCCCACATAGAAGCCTACTGAAAGGGCCTAAAATTGAAAAGGTACTGAACGGGTTAAAATGTTATTAATCCTGCACTACATGAACAGCTGAATATGACCAGATAAATGACTAAGCAATAACGTAGTGCTAAAATCTCATCAGCTATAATCATCAGCATAATATAAACAAACCATGTTTGTGAACTTATTACAGATGCTGCAGTTATCAGCTTCAGCTATTTATTTGCAGTTTATCGTCAGAGCAATTACAGACCACATAAGGAGACTTTTCATCCCACTCTGGTGTCCTCTGCCGCATCCTCAGAGACACACAATAGAGCGAGCGGCTCAGAGGCAGCCAATTACGTCTCCTTGGATGTGCAACGCTGAGTGGCAGAGGAGCGGCCGCGGCATCGCTGCCTTTCTGTCCCTGTGAAGCGCAAAGGTCTGCAGTAATGCGCCTTAGAGGAGTCAGCGGACAGCTCTGCTTCACTTACACACACACACACACACACACACACACTACGCAAATCAGCAAAATCAGTCAGCGGTACTCTATTTACTACTACAGGGAACTGCATCACTTTACTCCTTATGTCAAAGAAAATACCCATCACAAACAGCAAACATAAATCAAAATGTAGAGAATATACTGAAATATCAAATGAATTCTCATACTTGTCCACAGATTCCAGATTCAGCCTATCAACCAAAAACGTTTAATATCTGCTGTGTGCTTCTTTAGTATCAAATGAGAGTTTTAGAATACTGTTAATAAGAAACGCAGAATATGGACGGCCTTCACTATCATCTCTGTAAATAAATGGCCATAATATTCATAGATTTTATCAGCATCATTCTATTTATCATTATATTTAGTTCATGCTACATTGAACTGCTTCAATTTAGTCTTCATGTGAAAGAAAATACCCATCACAAAAATGATGAGTTTCGTTGATTTTACCAAACTGAAAATCTCTGGAATACAATCAAGAGGAAGATGGATGATCACAAGCCATCAAACCAAACTGAACTGCTTAAATTTTTGCACCAGGATTTGCATAAAGTTAACTAAAAGCAGTGCAAAGATGCATGAAAAATGTGAATGAAAAAACAGGGTTATTCCACCAAATATTGATTTTTGATCTCTTAAAACTTTATGAATATGAACTTGTTTTCTCTGCATTATTTGATTTTTTTGTTTCTCATTTTCTGCAAATAAATGCTCTAAATGACAATATTTCTATTTGGAATTTGGAAGAAATGTTGTCCGTAGTTTATAGAATTAAACAACAATGTTCATTTTACTCAAACATTTACCTATAAATAGCAAAATCAGAGAAATTGATTCAGAAACTGAAGTGGTATCTTATTTTTTTTTCAGAGCTGTATCTGCATATAAAGATAAAGATGTCCAGAGAAATTGTTTGGGTGTATTGATAGAAATGGGATTGGTTAAATCAATGCAGTTTAAATTACAATAAATAAATAAAAAACCTTATACTGAGAGTAAAAACCTTGACAGGCGTTTTCATATTCTGCCCCTTTTAAGGGCATTTTGCCTGTAGAAACACTGTAATATAAGTTTATTGTAAATGTCTTGTGACAATAATGTATTTCTGTCACATTGCCCATTTCAAATCAATACTGTGTTTAAACCCAAAATATCTCAATATTGTTTTATAGATTTTTTTCCTCCCACTCCTGCTCTTCATAACCCTGCTCTCAAACTGCCACGAACAGAACAGAGGCTGCTATAAATTTCACATCAGTTACGTGTAAGCACTACATCACGTTCTCTGGCAGGCAACAAAAGATGGAACGTGTTGGGAGTTTTCGTCTGCAGCAGAAATTCCCTGTCTGAAAGACTTAACATTAATCCTTCAAACCCTTCTGACAGGACGGTTTCATATTCAGTCTCACATGAGTTTCTATATTAAATTGACTTCTGGGTGATGGATGCAGCGTCTTGCGGTGGAAAAAAGATAGGATCCAGTTCTGACAGGCTTTATCTGGTAATAGTCTTGGGTGTATAAACATGAGACTCTAAATGGGGCCTGACGACTGCTTTGGCAAAGTTATTATTCTCCAATTATGGAAGGGCATGAAAAGTCGAATTCTGAAAATGTTTGCGCTCTAAGGAAAGAGCCGGAGGATATAGAAGAAGGAAAAGTAGGTCTGGTGAGCCTGTCGTGATCATTATCATGTAACTTTTAACGTATTGTGCAACACAAACATGACGTCAATAATTTTGGTCACTCTGGATATTGCTCTTTGTGTTTAACTGCGTGTATTTTAGCAGAGATGTTGATTTTAGACGCTGTTCTCTCCTCTTATCTGCTCTGTGATGGAGGTGAGGACGGGTCAGCTACACACTCACAGAGCACATCATCAGTCAGTCAACTATTTTCCTTATCTGACTCAGACAGAACTCAGAACGCTGCTGTAGAATGTGTAAAATTAATGAGCCTCATAGGAAAGCAGAGTAAAGACTCGTCAAGTATAACCTGATACACACTGGGAGTCAAACAGCTTCATCAGCACAACAGGTGATTGGTCTTAATCTTCGGTCTGATCTTAATTTGGTTAAAAAGTATCAGAGATTAATGTATATATCCATATACTAGTGCCAGGACATTATTTTAAAATTATAATTAGGGTTGGCCGAAATTGCTCTAAAATAATATCCAATATTTTATAGTATTTTCACAATAACCATACTTTTGACTATATGATAAAACACTGAATACACTACAGCAACAAAAGGAAAATTTTATTTTATTATTGCATTCGATATGATATGGCACACCCCCTAACTAAGATATTAAAAAATACAAGAATTTTATGAGATTTGTAACAGAAGTCAATGATCCAGAATGTCATGATACTAATAATACACTCCAAATATCTCTATATATCCAGGAATAAAGTAAAATAAATGATACTATACAGATATAATCTCTAATAGTCTCTAGTAGATATATAATGGTAAATGAGAACAGTGTGAATTTTTCTTTTGCTAAAAAAAGCAAAAAAAGTAGTACCCTGACGTGATAATTAGGGGTATAATATCGTTCACAACATTCAAAAATATTGTCGATATTATTGTGCACTAATTACAATTAAATTGTTAATCACAATAATCCCTGGAACCTTATATTATTCACTATTCGTAGAAACAGTTACAGTGACCGAGGTCTTTTTCACGTGTAATGTGTGTGAGGGAAGTTGTGTATACATAGATATTTTTTTATCTCCTTGGATGTGTTTTTTAACATCAAGGTCAATGAAAAGGAAGCAGTTCTGTGTGAACATGTTATATTATGCTGTACAGTAAGTAAATTTCACCATTCCAACTTGTTTAGTCATTAATAAATTCATTGAATTAGTATGTAATTGTGTAATTGGTACGTCTATTTTCTGAACTGTTTTCATACATAAGGTGCATTATGCAACACTAGTAAGGAACAGGGGTGTCGTCATGTTTTCCTTCCAATTCAGTTGTAAAGCTAAGCCAAGTTAAGTAAACTAAACTGTAACTAAAAAAAAAACATTTTCCTTTTAAAGTAAAACGAGTGCTGGATATTAGATTTCCAGATTTTCACTACAGCTGGATGCAGCAATATTACCATTAGCAGCTAACCGTTAGCGCTAGCCGCCTGACAGCGCTTCACTGAGGAACTCTAAATGTTCCGGCAAGCCAAGGTTATATTAGCTAGTGGTTCGTCCCACGTAGCTTGTTTTATCACGGTAAACGCACGAGCTACAGTGTGATATACTTACCTCTGAACAACGAAAGAGCTAGCGCTTAGCGCGGTTAGCGGGTTATGCCAATGCTGCACCAGCAGTGCTAGCCAGGGTAATACTCGCCTCTAGCAGCTAATGCTAATACTGCTCCAGTCTTGAGTCTCGGTGCTGGAGAAACTTCACTGAAACTCCTGTATAACGCTGTACTTCAGCAGAATGGTTTTACTGCTACTTACAACCTGACTAGTAGAATTCATAAATAAGGCACATTATGGAAAATTAAAGAATTTTAAATGCGCTGTAAGGTAGGGCTGTAACTTTTTTTAATGACTAATAACTAAAAATGATTACAAATATTATGTTCTGTCTAACTGACACTAATACAAAGGTGTATATAAATAACCGTAACAAATGGTAAATAATCTGTAACAATGCAAACTTCACCAGTAATTACAGTGTTATTACATGAACAGTAAATGTGTAACTAAAGTGGCACTTTTCTAGTTTTCTGTAACTATTCCTGCAAAAGCCTTTCTAATTTGCCTCAGAAAAGTCTCACTAAAGCCTTAAAACATTTATTTTAATTTTCTTTTGTGTCTTTTATCCATGTTCTTTTTACGCTGTTTTTATGTAAAGCACTCTGAATTGCCGCAGTGTATGAAATATGCTATACAAATAAATAAAGTCTTGCCTTCATCTCATAAAAAACGGGTGTATAAAAGTGAGACTCAGAAGAGAGGCCTGACTACTACAATGGGACAGTTATTATTCTCCAATTATGGAAGGGCATGAAAAGTCGAAATATTAAAATGGTTTGTGCTCTACAGAATGAGTTGAGGGATTTAGATAGCAAAATAGCTGCTTGTGTACTACTAATCTAAATTATAAAAAGTCCATGAAGATATTCCATTTATATAAACCTTTTTCAGCCTCAGAAAGTCTCCAGCACGTTGGTAATTAGTTAAAGATCTAGGCCTGCTTTGTAGGTTTTTAGTTCAGACGGAGTTTGAGACAGGTAAATGCCTGCAGGGCTCCTCTATAGCCGGAAGAGAGAAAGCCTTTTAAAATTCATGGGCATGCGCTCGGGTCTGAAATGCTGGATGAATTCCGTTCTAGAGAGGAGAAAGTGCTCTTGTTCTCTTCTCTAGCTGCCTCCCCCCGCAATCCCACCCTCACTGAATGTCAGTTCTGTCTGTGGTTCAAAATGAGCATCCTCACCTGGTTCTGTACTTCACACCACAGACAGACAGTGAGCTGTCTCAACACCCCCACCCCCCGCAAATCAAAACACTCGCTCACTTTTCTCCTTTTCTTTTTATCTACTGCCTTCACTTCCTTCCTCTCCGTATGACTGTGTGTCTTCTTATCCCTCCGACAGGCAGGTTAAACGGCGTCAGAACAGCATTCTTCATTTATACTTTATTTATGTACAGAAATTAAGGCAAATGTTTTGTTTTAAAGAACATAGAGTCACTGTCCACATACTACGCTTCCTTTTTATTGACAAACAACACATCCACTGGAGGGCAGTTCTGAGTTAAAAGTTTCTGACAGCACTGTAATTTGCCCACAGACCTAAAAGCCTACTAACACCAGGTTCAAGCTTATTTTTTTTAACTTTACTCACATAATTGAAGTAAAATAAAGCATTCACCATCAATTATCATGGTACTACACTTAGCTTCAAAGCTATACCACCTTTTGGTATAAATTATAAAGAAATGCAGAATCATAGACACAAGCAGAGGCAACACGTTGAGATTTGGTCATAGGTTGCCAGGTCTGTATAGAACCTTCAAGGAGGATTGCCAGTTAAATACAAAACCCTCACTGGGGAAATTGTGACAATGGTTCTAAGGTCTGAAGGAACTCATGTGAGATCATACAGGAGAGAAGCTTTTGGGTTTAAGGTAAAACCAGCTGTAGTACTTACACACTGTTCTGTATTTAACTGCATATTATTAATTACACATAATTTATTATTAGAGTACACACTGATTGACATCCATTACAAGATAATTATTGCATTTTGTGAGTTTCAAACAAAACATTTTCAATCCTAAATTTCAACTTAAAAAAAAATATATATAAATATATATATATATATATATATATATATATATATATATATATATATATATATATATATTGGTAAAATTGTATTTTGTCTCATGAATCCAATACCGTGTCCCATCACACCTATACTAGATAGCAGTCTTGTTAACAAGTCATTTCCTGTATCCACTGTTTCAAATTAAAAGCATGTTTCAAAGTCTTGTAATTAAAATTCCTTGGCATTTAAATAGAATGATAATGTATTGTTATTTTATAATTAGAAAAATATATATTTTTAAGAACTGTTAAATCTCTCAACTTAAAAAATATTTATACTAAACTAAAAAGTAAATCAGAACATTAGATTAATTAGATTAATAAACATTCATCTTCAAATAGTACTGTGTGGTGCGAAGGGTGCGAAAGGTGAAAAAGATAAAAAAAAATGAGATCAGGTTTACCTTTAATTAATAAAGCAGCTTATCAGAAATCCGTTTTTTTATAACTATAACGATTTTTCCTCTTTTTTTCTCAGTTTGGTTGGCAGTATTTATCATGTTTTGTGAGAAGAGCTCCTTGTAAACATTTTTCACTTGTTTTCTTGTACAATAAAGGAGTACAGATATGGATACAGGACACACTCCTGTGGGTGCGCATCAATCTTGCACTGCAGTTAATCTCCATATGCGCTTCAAACCTGGCTGAACCTTGCCGTGTTAGCATGCGCTTCTAAAAGGCCAGAGCAACTGGACCGTTGGTAAAGCTAGTTTTACCAGTGACACTTCTATTAATCTATCTCTCAGCGCTTTTCTCTTTATTTTCTTTCCCGCGAGCAGCGGTGGGATAGAGTCGTGAGGGAAAGTGTCAGCGGCTGAGCCGGCGTCTCGCTGAGGGCTCCGCCATCCTTCCCATTAATCCACCATATAATCCACAGCAGCCAGCTCGGCCGATAAGGCGCAATGTCAGAGGAGGTTAACAGACTCTCCCTCGCCCCTCTCCCTCTGCAAATAGAGGGGGGGAGACGGGGGATGAAAGAGGGATGGGTGCTGGGAGAGAGCCTGGGCAAATAGAGGTGAATAAATATGCCGATAAATATTAGAGAATGAAAGGCCAAGACACCAGCGTTGGCCAGGATGAGCACCTGTATAAAGGCAGCTGGAATAGGCAAGCAGTGTGTGTGTGTGTTTATGTGTGTGTGTGTGTGTGTGTGTTTTAGAGAAAGACATTAAAGGTAGGCATGCAAGAAAATACTGATTTATCAAAGAATCGCAATGAAGACTGCAACAGCTAATCAATTAAATCAATTAAAATCAATTATTTAAAGAGTTGGCAAATCATTTAATAATCAATTAGTTGGGTCTATACTATTATACACATAAGTACAGGTGCTACCATCAAATGTGGGGCAATAAGCCAACCAATTTGTAGAAAGTTAGCATTGATTCTTTTTTTATCCCACTTAATATTCATAGAGCATGAGAACAAGATGTCTATAATTAATATATTCAGCTCACTCACAGTTAGCAAATAATCTAGCATTAGCACCCCCCCTCTCCTGAGTTTACTCATTCAGTGTCAGTAGAGTCTGCTAGAGAAGTTGAACAAGGTACATCTTATTCTTCAAATTATATCTAACACACGTTTAGCGAGATTTCCGTTCCACCTTAAATGTAGCGACTGTAAGCTACATTCAGAGTAGAGGCTGCTAGAGTAGTTGAACAAGGTACATCTTATTCTTCAAATTATATCTAACACACGTTTAGCGAGATTTCCGTTCCACCTTAAATGTAGTGACTGTAAGCTACATTCAGAGTAGAGGCTGCTAGAGTAGTTGAACAAGGCAAATCTTATTCTCCAAAATATATCTAACACGCATTTAGCGAGATTTCTGTTCCACCTTAAATGTAGCGACTGTAAGCTACATTCAGAGTAGAGGCTGCTAGAGTAGTTGAACAAGGTACATCTTATTCTACAAAATATATCTAACACACGTTTAGCGAGATTTCCGTTCCACCTTAAATGTAGCAACTTTAAGCTACATTCAGAGTAGAGTCTGCTAGAGTAGTTAAACAAGGCACATCTTACTCTCCAAAATATATTCACTATTTTTGTTCCACGTTAAACGGGTTGACAGTTAGCTACATTTAGAGTCAAAGAAAATCAACCTAAAAATGTTTTAATAACAAATTTGAAGCCTTTTTCAAAGTCTTTTCTGACTTTGACGTTTGGAGGAAGTATTTGGGAATCACAGTCAAGTGTATTTTATTTGTATTTTTATTACATACACTGCTGCTGAGTTTCATATATATATATATATATATATATATATATATATATATATATATATATATATATATATATTGTAACTCTCGGGTTAATTCTTCATGTAAACCCTAATATTTTTAATAACGGTAGGTTGAGTGTTTCTTATACAATTACAACATTAGTACAAAAAGGTTTGGTTTATTAAATAAAATGCTGGAAACCAAACGTTCCTTTTGTTGTTTTTATCAGATTAATAATCTATTCATTGAAAAAAATTAGTAACAGATTAATTGATTATCAAAACAATCATTGGTTGCAGCCCTAATCGCAACATTATAGCTTTCTACTAGGCTTCAAGCTGAGTGAGAGGTGTTATGAGGGTGTGAATTGAGTAACATGACGTATGAACGTAAGATTTGAGAAGTTTGTAATTTTGCAACACTGTGTTGCCTGCTTGCACAACTGGATGTTGCATATTTACACTTAATTTCATATCATATGTAACTGAAGGTCTAACGGAAGGGCTGAGCAGGGCTATTTTCAGTCTGCATGCTCTCTGCGTGTGACCAGCGTCTTCATCTTGTTCAAAACAGAAACAATCTACCTTGTTGCTTAACCACAGACAGCGACAGGCCTGTGCTACGCTTCAGATTAGCATCTAGGTTATTTTAAAACGTCATGGTAACGGTGCGTTAGAAAAAAACAATCAAAGGACAAATAAAGAACCTAAACTGGTTATTAAAATGTATAGTCAATGAGTATGACTGCTGAGAACAGTATGGAAAATGCATATTAGTTAAAGTGACAGTCCATAAGCTTTTGGTGAGAACGTGTAATTGCACTGAGTATGCTAAAAGTACCGTACTTTTAAAATGTGCATTGTGGTGCAGTCTCTTTTCAGAGTCAAATGAATCTAGTTGTTTTAGTGAAGACTCTAGTTTGCCAGCTCTCTTCAGTTCTATGTTTATTTGGTTTAATGTTGAGTAAATGAGGGGATGAAGACTAAGCTTGCCGTTCTGATTATTATCTGAGCATTAGCAGCACCTAGTGCTGGACGATTGGGCCAAAATTTATATCACGATATATTTCTTAATTTCGGTCAATACTATATAATTTTGATATCAATAAAAATACTGATAAGAATAAATAGAATGCAATGGAAATCTGTACCTACTACTGTCTGAAAATGTATTTTATTTTGTCTTTGAAGCCTCCTACTCTTACAAAAACTATAATACTTTAGAAATAAAAAGTCAAACAAAATCAATGCTCAATTTTATTTGCATACAGCAAAATACAAACATGGCATCCCTGTCAAACATAAACCTATAACCTATATACATATTACCAATATAAATAACTTTAAATTACAACAGAGGCTTCTTATTCTTTTGAAAATGAATGTAACAGATCAAAACAAAAGTGTTTCAACCAGGATAAAGAATGCAAAAAGCCTTCATATAATGGGACAGCATGGTAACACCCACACGTGTAGTAATATAAGTTGTGAGGTGTTATCTTGTCAGTGAGGCTAAACACTGGTCAGCATGCTCATGACAAGGCCTGACAGTGATGATTTATGTATACTTAGAAAAGTAAGTACAGATTTGTACCTAAAAGAGTACAAAGCTTGTCGCTGGGGCTGTACCTTATATTGAGGTACAAAAAAATGACCTTTCAGTGAAATATGTTTGTGCCAGTAAAGATTATAAAATTATAAAAATTATCATCAACTGAATATGTATCAAGAACTTGATGATCCAAAATTGTCTGGCTTTCAAATGAAAAACATGCAATTAAAATATATATTGTTTATTAGTACAATGATACAAAATACTGAATGTACCCTTTGTCTGGTTAAATGGTACAAATTTGAACTTATTGCTGTTAGGAATTACTTTGTACTTCAGAGGGAACACATCTGACCCTGTAAAGACCAATATTGTACCATTGAAGGAGTGTACCTCTGAGTACAAAAAAGTACTCATATCGTACCTGTTTTTTAGAGTGTAATCCAATCCAAACTGTAATATTGATAACATATTTGTCTCCTCAAAAATTTTGTCCATAAATGCATTGCAAAGTTGCTCACAGTGGACATGATTTCTACTGATAGACTAGGCCATAAATGTTTCTTGGCGGTTACCTGTATGTTTATGCATGTTTTCTGGCTGTGACTCCCAGTCAAACAATTTTGGAGGTTTGTAATACTTACATTATCTTCTCTATTGGACCAGAACCTTCATTTTTCCCCAGCTTTATTTTTTGCATGGAGAGAATTCTGCTCTAAATAGTAATCTTAAAATTTGGGATTGAGCACAGTGTATTTTTAAAACCGGTGTTGCTGCATTTCTTTTCTGGATGTTCTCATACTGGAGTGAGTTACTAGCAGATTACATCAGGCTGCTAGGGCAGCCACTGAGTAGTGGTTCAGGCATGGTCCGATGTTATAGATTTAGTTAAGGATTTGTCTAATCAAACATAAAGCTGTGTGCAATGCAAAATTCCAACTCATTTCATTTCATTTCATTAATTTTCATTCGTTAACTATATAGCTTACTTTTATTATCCTACTGTGTTTATATTTAGTTTTATTATTAGCTTTATTTTTTGTCCAGCTCATTGATTACCAGTGATTATCAATGTTTTCGTCTAATCTTTTTTCTATAAAAAATTTAAATTATTCACAAAACATACTGCTTACATACAACCTTAAATCAAGTTAGGATTTTATGGGGCATGAAAAGTGCAAATAAGAAATAAATACAGTGTTTTTTACATTTACCACATATTTTATTTGATTGCAGACAATATGCACCCAATATATTTCATGTTTTCATCTGCTCAACTTCATTTAATTTGTTTATACTCATTAATTCCTGCATCTCAAGCCTGTAACACATCCCATGCAAAATTGAAACAGTAAATAATTACCCTCTTTATAATGTTGTGTTATGCAAGTTATGCACAATATATCGTTTAAGCATCGTCATTGTGATGTGCGCATGCGCGATAGTCACATTGCAGGACGTGTGATGTCACTTCGGGCAATTAAATCAAACACGTCATGTTGCAATGTTTTGATTACTGACACAAGAAGTAGATACACAGCGCTGTCTCTGTGTCTGTGTGAGTGACAGGGTGCTGCTGCCTGCCTCCCTCCACATGGTTGGCACGTGCTTGTGCACAAGCATGTGTTGAAAGCTGTGCACCTAAGTCCAGCACAGTTTCGCACAGATATTTCCAGTTACAGCTGTATTAATGCTTTTAATCACAGAAAAATGCTCTTATTTACCTTTTAAAAAGGCATTTAAATGCCTGATTCAAAGGGTCAATTACTGTTGTTTTGCTGTTTTCCTCAGGTTTTGAGTTGAGCTTGGCGCTGACTCAGCTCTTGATTGGTCCGGATGCGAGACAGCGTGCGGGTGGGGGTGGGGTTGGTGACGTAAGGGGCCCTGCATTGTTTAAGACAATGGGATATATATCGTAGAAAAAACGAACATTTGCAGCGAAAGAGCTAACAAGAAGGCCTGCAAAACAGCCTTCGTCTTCTCTGATATAGATCAAACCACAGCAAAAACAGCAGTGCAGTAGGACAGGAAAGAAGACGTCACCCCTCACCACTGCTCACGCCTGCTCCTATCCAGTACCCCTGCATGAAGCCTGCAAACAGCACCAGGACACCAGGACAGCACTGACTGTGAGGAGTCAAACAACGGGTCGAGTGAACGCACACAAGCAACCCAGCAGTGGGATCTGCCTTTATCCGTGCCAAGAGAAGATAAACACAGAGCACAGACTCTGCTGTAAAAGAGAGAAATAAACAGAACTGAAGCCTCTTGCTTCACTTCCTGAGGTGGTCAGTGTATGACGTGAACACTGTTGTGTTGCATAGCGTTGCATTGGATACACACACAAAAAAAGCAGAAGTGAAAACTGTACGTAATTATGTCAGAATACTCAACACAATTATCACCTCCCGAATCTCTGCACCTTCTCTGAGCACCACGGCCTTCAGTTTGGAATAAACTCCAGTAAACGGTTCCATTCCTGCAGCTACTTTTTGGGAATCATGGGACACCAATATATACATATACATATGTACCTTTAAATATTAAACCCTTTAATACTGACTACTTCTGCCTTCTCCTTTACCTTGAGTATCATCAAACTTATATTTTTAGTAATACATTAAATAAGAGTACATTAATTAACAGCACTTACAACTAAATGTCTCAACTAATTAGACCCATCATGATACTTACATTATCGACTAATTGCCCAATAAATAGACTGGTCTCAATAATATTTGATGAATGTGATATCTATCGTCTAGTGGTGTGACAAGATTAAAACGTGACGATATTTCTCGTCAAGCTTTAACCGGTCTCGTGGGAAAAAAAATATTTAGTGTGGACTTTTTAAGTGGGATCTGGCAACACAGCAGGAGTGCAACTACGTTCTGTTTGTGGTGTATGCAAACGTAGTATCAGCGCCCCCGGTGGGAGGTGGAGGAGATACTTCTGTCATTACTAGCCCAACGTGCTCCGCAAAACCAGCAAGCTGATTGGCTGTTTCTCCTGAGAGAAAATTTATTTGGGGCTTTCATTTGGCGCCCCCTTTAGTGCAGCGCCCTAATGCGTCGCATAGGCTGCATACCCCTTTTTAAATTGTATGTCTGGCTGCATTTTGGATTTAATAAACGGTAACAGAGAGAGACCAACAAGACACAAAACATATGTAAATACTGTAAGTAAATCCTACACGTGACTGTTTTATAGGCAGCTGTACTAATCCCTTAGCTCTGTACTGTATTTTAAAAAAATGTTCTGTCTCTGTTTGCCCTTCAAGCATAGTCTTAATATGACTGGTTATGGTTATGCATAATTAAGTTACAAGGGATTTAGGAGAAAAAAACACAAACCATTGGCTTAATATGACTGGTTGTAATTTGCACTTATTGTTTGAACTATATTTAATCTAGAAAAGTTTTATTTTTATTTTTTATTCTTATTCTTATTTCTATTTCTTATAAAATCAATGTGTGAGAGAAACCAGTCTGTTAAGTTTGCGTTATATGATTTTGTCAAATAAAACTCTAGTTTTCAAGCCATTTTTTATTTTTGAGGTTTTCTTAAAAATTTTATTTTTAAATCTCGTCTCGTCTCGTTCTCGTGAACCCAGTATCGTGTCTCGTCTTGTCTCGTGATATTAGTGTTTCGTCACATCCCTACTATCGTCTATTGTGTTTATTTGTATGTTTGTTCTCATATGTAACAGTGAACAGTATTTTAGCCAGTCATGCAATTCTAGACCGATATTTCAATAACTGCGACTCCATACTCACAGTGTGGACAGACTGCAGGAGGTGAAGAAAAAAAGTATATATTCCTAAATTATATATGATTTCATTTATGATTAATTAAAATGTTGTATTTTAAGGGGTATAAAAGCTTTGCCATGCTTTTCTATTATCATTATGTCAGTGGCATTTAAATAGTCTTTAAATGACAATTATATTGTTTATCATAATGATGTCTGTGATGATATATCTAGTTAATCATAACATTTTTAATCATAACAGTTTTTTTAACTAATGTCTCAATTCATTATTTTTCACAACATTCTTAAGCACTAACATTTAGTAGTGTTTAATAATCTTTTAACCAGTGTAGTCCCAACACACAGGCAGTTAAGCCATAGCTTGTCTTCAATTTTTTTCAGCAGAACAGAAAATCTGTATTGCTCATTAATTATCTTTATTCCTTTTTTTCAGTGTAATTTCAGAGTACAGCATGGTTCAGATCAGCAGATCCTGTGCTTTTTCAACATTTCTGATTCACAGGGTGCCGGATTCTGCTGAACTGAGAGCTTATATGTAGACAGAACTCTGCCTCGGGGCTGCGGTTTACGTGAGCACCCATGCTGCAGAATGTCAGACGGACTACTTTGGTGCAGTGTGAGCACACAATTCGCACGCTTTGCTTGTTCAAAAAGAATGATTCAAGAGTGCAGCGTAAGTTATCAACAAATAGGGCTGGGCGATACTGAAAAATAAAATATCAATATCCTTAAAATATATGAGCAATTTTTGTCCCATAATTGTAACAAACAGCTTATCTTCTACTCAGAATATATATATATATATATATATATATATATATATATATATATATATATATATATATATATATATACATATATACACACTCCAGTCTTATACACTGTTTTTGGATAACTTTATGCCACTCCTGGTGCACATTTATATACCATTTAATTCCGGCTCTCTTATGTACACATGGGCAAGTGAATTTTCTTGGCTCTGTACTACGTGTATAGACCAGTCCTCATTTCAAAATACCATTAAAATGATAACACCATATACAACAAGATTTTATTATTATACCACACAACTAGAGGTGGGAAATATGATGATATTTTATTGTATTTTATTGCATCTCCTTATCGATAACATAAGCATATTGGGTATAAAAAAATCAGCACATAAGAAACACTGCCCCAACTGTACATTTCATTAAAAGGAGTGTAATTAATCGTGTTTAATTGGTTGAGGTGCAGCGAAAACTAAATGGAAATCAATGTGCTATGCACAGGAGACCATTCAGTAGTTTTTAAGAACCCTACTTCAGAAACCAAGCCTGTCTTCTCAGCTGTATCTTGGGTCAGGGATCAATCAGATGAGTAAACTTAATTTCACTTCTTACTATTCCTTTAAGTCTTTAAAAGAATTCTCACTGAAGACTCCCTTATTGCTGCAGTGTCATCTAGGAGTAGACTCGAGACATACCCAGCTCTAAACGTATCCAGGAAAGATGAAACACGACAACACTTTGCCCTTGTTTACAACTCCCAGCAGCACAATCTGAATCACAAAAGCACTCTGCGGTTGGAAAAAAAAAAAAAAATCAACCCTAGATTCTCCAAAATGCCAAGCAGAAAAACAACTATCTTGGCACTCGACGCTTCTGCAAAGATGAGCAAAGATGCAGAAGCGCACAGGTTGACCTTATTTCCGGCAGCTGCAGACGAACGAGCGATGCCTTTGTGCTGGAAATCCTACTGTGCTGAGGGACCACATGTCATCACACCCCCAAAAGTACAAGAGATCACACACTGGGAAGCTTAATTTAGATAGTCAGGGTTTAGACAGTCTTGCTACCTCTTACGTCACATTTAAGAAGAGGAAAAAAAAAAATGAAACGCCGTGTATGCATGCATGTGTGCATGCAAGTCTGTTTGTGTACTTTTAGGCTGCACTAAAACTGATGACTGACTAACAGGATGTGCTCCAATGAGTCAAAGGGGAGGGGCGGTGTAGTGATTTTTATTTGGTCCATTATTGAAGACGTAAAGTCTCTCTTGGTGGAATGAGCTACGCGAAAAACCCACGCCAATGTAGGCTGCTACGTAAAACTACCAGAGATCCAGAAGTCCAGAGGTCAAGGAGGGGGTTACCAGCACTGTAGTAGCAAACTTCCACCAAGTTCCAAATAAATTAGAGCCAGAAAAAGAGGAAGTCAGAAAAGCTGAAGTAGAAAAAATCGAGTAAGGAGGCACGAGGTGGCCTCATGTGTGCTTCCTTAAATTCTGCTTAAATATAAGGAACTTCCACGACAGCTCGACTCTACTGTTTTGCACTACTGTTTTTACAGGTTCTGTTTATACTGGTACTGTAATTCCCTCTTTAATTCCCTCCATCATATCTAACTGGTACACTCTCACTCTTATATGTTGCACTATTGTCTTGTGTCTCACATTTGTCTGTATCTGTTACCTTGTTGTCAAATCATCCACAAAATGTTTTATGTGACAGGTCTATTGACACTAGTTAAGCTAATTGTCCCTGACTCTATGACTGAACTTTACCAGCGGCCCTTCTCCTTAAAATGGTCTTAAGCCTATATTCATTCAACGTACTCATGAAAAAAATGCGACAAAATCTTGACCTCCTATACAACAATTCCCAAGAGCTTGATTTTGATCATAGGAGGACTTTGCAGATGGAAAAACCACCCAAGATCCTAACAACAGCAATGAGAACTTTCAAACATCTAAATACTGCAAACAGATTTTTACATTAGAGCAAAAGAGGACAGAAGACAGCTAAATCTAAATATTGAAAAAGACTAATGGAAATGTTTTTTTTTTTCAAATAAATTATATTAAATATATTATATTATATATATGGCACCTCTGGGTGTCCAGTAATATTACATTCCATTAGTTTCATTCTTATTGCTTGATAACAGGTATTTTTTGTGCATAAGCTGCATAATAAACTCATGTCAAATGTTTTCCCAATACATTCTACTCCACACAAGAGCCAAACTCATATATATTAAAGCAATGGAAATCCTCTTATTTCCCTATCTGTATACTATATGCACATATAGTGCAATCATGATACATAGCTTTTTAACAATTGTTTTTAACATTGTGAAACAATTAATGGCCATTTTTATCTGAAAAAAATGTCTCTGCACTGCTCTGCCAGAACTGTCTGGTGTGTTTGTGCTCCCAGACAGATTTCAGCTCTTATTACAGGGGCCACAGATTAACAGCCATAACAAAAAAAAAAAAACGAATGCTATTAAGTAAAATGTTGATTCTGCTAAAAGCAGACTGAGTTAAATCTTTCTATTCTACAGGTGATAGGTGAGTAGATGCCTGGCTAAAAGCTAACTCAGCCAATCATCTACAATCTCTTTCAGTGATGTAACCACACACCACACTAGGGGGACACCAAAAAGGCAGCACCACACATATAAGCACCAAAATAAATATCAAAATAAACTCCAAAGGATTAGCTGTGCTAGACTACTGTATGCTAGGCTAGGCTATGCTATGCTATGTGGCTACTGTGACTTGTTGTGGTGCTCTAAACCATCTTATTTTCCTATATTCGATAGGAAAAATAGCTATAGCAACACTGTTCAGAATTGTTACACTATAAGACAAGTTTTCAGACAAGGTTACGGTGCATGTGTGAGTAATCCAAAACGAAAGCCAAATCTGGCAACCTATGAGCACGAACACACGCAGGGCAGTGCACTCATCAGTACGTGGTTTTGTAATAAACAGACAGGGAGGATGAGTGCAGAGTTCAGCGCTAGATCCGCAGGGGAAAGTCATGCTTCGGCCCGCACCAAAAATATCCCCCTGCTCAGGGTGGGGGGCTCCAGGGGGCCTCAGCTGCCAGGACCAACACGGAGGAGGTGACAGCCCTAGTTGAGATGGACAGCCCTGGGCGCTGTCGCTCACAAGCAGTGCGGGGCTCTCCCGCTGTCACTATGGTAACAGTTCTATCCTTTCTGGCTCGGAGCGAAGGGCGGCTGAGGATGGAGGGATGAGGTTCTGTTGGGCGGATGCTTGAAGAGCGGTGACGGTCCTGTTTATGCGTGTGCGTGTGAGTAATTACCCCATTTTCCATATTCACTCATCCGCTCTCGCTGCTGTTAAGAATGCTGATGTAACTACAAGGCATTTACATGCAGAGAGCTCCGTCATCTGGAAAAACGTTTTTCTTTCTTTCCTCCCTCTCTCTCTTTTTTTGCTCCGAGACTCTAATTAGGCCTGGCCTTGTCTTTTCTACAATGAACACAAAGCGCTTAAACTTCGAGGGGGTCAGGCATTACACAGACCGGGATGATGTGGTGAATATGGTTCAGTGCTTAAATGTCGCCTACAGTGTTGTTATTTATTATCTTTTTTTTTTGTTTTCCAGCTTATCACACTATATCACCAGCGCTGGGAGGGTGATGGCTGGCATGTGCTTCCATGTACGTCAAGAACCAACACATCTTCTCAAAGAACTGCTGTAACAACATCACTGGAAAGCTCAACACGCTTGGAGGAGAACACTGACCCTGCGTTCACACTAGAATGTGACGTTTGTCGTTTGTGGGCGTGTCAAAGCTCAACGCGCGCGTGTATTATGGTCCAACTTCCTTTAAAAAAAAAAAAAGGCACAAAAAAAGGTATTGCTTCAATGGCACTAAAAAAAAAGTATTAAATATGTGTTTGTATTTAATATGTATTTGTTAGCTAAATTAAGATCACTAAAATGGTTAAAATAATTTGATTTTATTAAGACATGGTGAATGCCTATATAAATATATATAAATAACATTCACCATCCAGTTTTTTTTTTCCCCACTTAGAAAATATACATTTCCGAGGGAAAATATAGTATAAATATGAGGAATTGCTTGGCCACTTTATAGCTTTCTAGACTCTTGGTGATTTCTGTGTGGTGGTAAGAAAATGCAAAAGGAACCAAAAGTTCAAAGAGAAGAAGCTTGAGGACCTTGGACCACCTTGTATGTGATATATTTAAAGAAATGCTAGGAGCCAATCAGGTTAGAATGTTGAATAATTCTTTGCATAAAGTTGAGAAAATTTCAACTCTGTGTCGCTTGTCGTTTTGCCTCTTTGTTGCCTCTCGCGTCCTGCCACAGGAAACCAATGTTCACCTGTCGCACTGTCGCCAGTGTAAACGCAGGGTAAGCACCAAACACAGCTAGCATTGTGCTAAATGGAGGACCATAGATGTAGTAGAGCCATGCTACCCATGCACCCAGAGACAGCAAGGCCCCCTGTGATGTCTGTGACTCCCAGACACAGATGGCTGTGTAGTCACCGGGGATTAATGCTTAAAATGTCTGCGCCACACAGGAGCCATGAATATTGTGGCAGAAATATTGTTTTATCTGACATTCAGATCTCCACACTGCTGTTTTTAACAAATCTTATGCTATAGATTTAAAAGTATATGGTTTAGGTGGTGAACAAAAGACACAGTTAAAGGTGCCTTAACCAGGAGGAAGACAGCAATAATCAAACCTGCACTGGCAGTTCACCAACTCGAACCATTAAAACTAACAAGCAGGCGTCAGTAGCAACGAAAAGCCAGGTTCTAGTGGCAGAATTACATGCATGAAAGAATGCATTAAATTCAACAGGTCTGATGGTAAAAAGGACAAGTTACAGCCAAAATACAATATTTTGTGACCAGGGGAACTGGGCAATTATTAATGGCAACATCATGAAACATGGACACTTGTCCTTAGTATCACAGTTTTAGTGTTAAACAACATAACTTTTAAAATAACTTAATTTTTTTGTTTAATTTCATTTAAACGGGTCAATTAGCCAAGGAATAAAAGAGAGGATTTGAAATGAACACAATAATGTTAAAACATTAAATTAAAAAAATAATAAATAAATATATGTGTATACAGTGTAATTTTTTTTTTGTCAGGAAAAAACAAACCATAATTTGTAAGGGGTGAAAACTTGATTAAATAAAATTATATTAACTAAGCTAAAGATAATGTTTGTTATTGTTCACACTTTTAATGGTTAAAAAAAGAGTTACAACAACCCTATGTACATACAGCTCTGGAAAAAAATAGAGACCACTTAAACATGACGAGTTTCTTTGATTTTACCAAATTTAAAAACTCTAGAATATAGAGGACAAGAAGTGGTATGAAGTTATCCAAAAGCAGTGTGGTGGAGAACATGCCAAGATGCATGAAAACTGTGAATAAAAACCAGGGTTATTCCAGAGCTGTATATAGTGAACACATTTCTATAAGCTGTCGATAAAACCTTAATTTAAATTTTATTAATAGTGTATGCATGTGTTATGTACTGTCGCAGTATAACTATCTATAATGTTTAACACTATTAAAACCGTGAACTTTCGTCAACGAGACCTTTAAAGACATCAGATTTCCTCTACTTCACGAGGTGAAAACGAGGGCAGGTAGTGAACAGTTATCTGGGCCAGTCCCCTCTGCCTCTCCAGACAAAGAAAAAAAAAACCCGCGGCTCACAATGACGGGTCAGGACACCAGCAGCAGCAAAAAGGTGCAGAGAGTGCAGAGCAGGTAGCTGTTCCGGCGGATGATTGTAGGTGTCAGGAGGAAGGGCGAGTGTGCTTCAGGACTGGAGAGGATGGATTGACACTGACACACAGTGACACGGCAATCAGCCTTCCGGGCCGGCTGGCGCAGTGAGCGGGAACAGCTTAGACAACCATGACCATCACAGACAAATTTAGCCCTTTTGGAGGAAGCGTCGCGCTGCAACAGCCTCCTCTGTCTTTAGCGCGGGTCAGACGGTCAGCTTTTAATAGGAAGCGTTTGATTAAGAGCGCAGAACAGGGCAGAGAGTCAGAAATAAAGATTACAGGGTCAGTCCGTTCTGCCGCATAAGCAACCCGAGTGCCACATTAATCAACTCATCAATTATATTATGAAGTGATGGAGGGGGGGAGGGGGGAGTGAAAGAGTGGCTGGGAGAGGCCTTTCTGATGCAGACTGGGTTTATTCATTTATAATAATGACCTTTATGCTTCTACACAGCTCATCTTTGACGGTGCTAAAGGACGACAGACAGAGGTAGAGAGACAAAGGTAAAGAGAGGCCTTGACTAGGGGTGTGCCATATTGTAATCATACTAACATACTAACTGAATCATTATTACAAAAATACCCTGAAATATTGTGATTGTGATCATTTTAGGGCAATATCAACCACCTCTAGCTTTGACTGACTGGCTGATTGTTTCCAGTTGAGATGTCACCATTCATTGACTGAATCTGATTTCAATTTGGGTAAAAACAGACTTTCCAGTCATGTACAGCTTGTTTACTTGCTGTTTTTTAGCTCCCTATTAGCTGTCCTATTATTTTTTACAATTATTTTTTGCTATATGTTTTGGCTTATTTATTTGGCTAGTAAGAATGCAAAAAAAAAATTGTATAAATAATTAAGAATTAATCATTTCAAATATGTGAAAAGACAATGATTTATTTTGACTGAACAATGAGTTTATTTTAAGACACAAAAGGCTTTATTAGTATTGTCTGCTGGGATGTTAAAAATGTTCAGTGTTCAATAAATGTTTTTAAATTAAACTGCAGTTTTGTAATAGCCTTTTCTTTAAAAAAGCAAGAACAACTGGTAATTCCATTGAATTTATGTAATGGTAAAAAAAGTGACAAAATAAATGAAAACTTACTCAATTTAAATTAGTTTCATTCAGTGACGAAAATTAATAACACTTTTCTAACTGAAAAATAAGTGAAAAGACAAAATCATTTACAACAAAGAATGACTAATTTCTTGTAAGTGCTTTTTTAACTATAGAAAAAACACATCATATTTTTATTAAATGCACATATATGATTGGTCTATCTTTAAAAAGCAACAAAACATATATTCCAGATATATAATTAAATTCATGCCACGGTAAAAAGACAAAATTAATGACAACCTGTTCAATTTTATTTCCTAATTGTTTCATATTTTGGTTTTGGTTTCAGACAATGACTACTTGTCTTAATTCTCTATGTCTGTAACTTTTACAGTTTTCTGTCTTATTAAGCATTGTTTGTTTTGCTTCTTGTATTTACTCTCCAGGAACACGGTGTCTGTGGTATAACAAGCTCTTCAGACTCTCCAGGCCAGCAGATCCAGCTGCTGTTGGAGAAGCAGACAGAGCTTCACCTGAGCAGACAGAGCTTCACCTGCAGAAGACAAGGCTGGAGGCAAACCCAGCACTACCGGCTCAAAAGACCCTGGGGGGTCGTCTCAACTCCCACACTGGAGAGAGGGCCTGGGGGCATCAGCGTGGCAAGGGAAAGCCAAGACCCCCCCCACCCCACAGCCGGTGTTCATGTCTGTAACTGGCTGTAGTTCCTAGGCTCCTTGAATTTGTCGGCTCCAGAACCGAGGACTACGATTGAGGGTGGTGTTTTAATTGTCGTTCATTCTATTGTTAGACATTTAACTACCAGGGGATTAAACAGTCCCACTTTAAAATAAGTGTATCTAATAACTATGTAGGTACACATTAACAAGCCATGTAATAACAGATTTACTACTAGTGAAGTGTGTATTGAAACAGCTTGATTATTTTTTACAGCTTATGTAATTACACAAATATCTATGTCATTTAGTTATAGAGTATTTTCTTTCTATGATAAATTCTAGATCTAAATTATGATTTTTAGTATTCAAAAAACAGCCTTAATTACATACCATACAAGTACCATTGGAAAAAACACTGGAAGTTTTTACTCAATTAATTACACACATGCACACTATTATTACACACACACAAGCCAAAATTGACATTGACAATTGACATTGTGGCGTCTGATGCGCTCATTCTTCCAGCACAACCAACTCAACCCTCTCAAAACACTTGATAAATGTCCCACCACCCACATAATACCAGCTCTGTGGTGGTCCTTCGGGGTCCTGACCATTGAAGAACAAGCAGGGTGAAAGGAGGGGTGGTGATAAAGTATACTGAGAAACAAATACAGGACTACAGTCTGTAATTATAGAACTACAAAGTGCTCCTATATGACCTGTACAGCCAAAAATGTGAAATATGTTACATATCTTATAACATATCTTAGTAAATCTAAGTATTTTATTCAAGCACATTGCTAAACAGTACAGTTTATGGAGAATTAGATGTAAATCAAGCATCACATCATCACATCTAGCCCACAAAACTGCATCTGGCCAGTAGCAAACACCAGATGTTGCTATCAGTGTAAACTGCATGGACAACTGCTTGTGCTAAGTGGATTACTATATATGTATCTACAGAACACAACTGTTTTTGGCTTTTTTATTGTATTGAATTTAAACAGTCTACTCCTTTTCCAGGTTTCTTTTTTTTTAACTTAAAACAGTTAATAAAAACTCTTACTCCTGGGGAAAGTAAACGCAGAGAACCTTTACTCCATTTAAGGTAAATAACAGGATGTTTAAGGACACTGTTGCTCCACTGAAACCACTGTAACTGCACCCGACACATCATACAGACATAAACGCTTTACTTCCCAGAACCACCGCTGCTGAATCATACCTCCTCCTGAGAAAGAAAAGCCTCACAGGAAACATTCAAACCAGGATTCATGTGTGTCGGTAAATTGTTCCCCAATGCTCAATGCACTGAGGTATGTTCGGGTGGGCTACATTAAATAAATCGATGTTTAATCAATGTTAATACATAAAGGCAGTAGAGTATAATTGTAATGTTAGTAGTTATTCCGTCTTCTCGACAATACACTCCATTTGTGTTTGGTGATGGAGAGTTTTGTGCCTGTGGAGAGCTATACATTAGTAAGGAAAATAAAGATAAGCTAACATGTTCTTTCTATTCTGGAGCAAAAAGAGCAGACTGCTTGCCATCAATAATTGATATCTGTTGGGAGAATGGGAGAAAACTAAAACGGCAGCATTTACAGGCTCTTTTTAATAACAGTGTACACTCACTGGACCAATTTTTCACCATATCCTGCTGGTAAACTATCAACAATTATATTTGTGATATTTGGAAATCAGTTATTAGTAAGCAGATGTACCTCTTTACACTCTGTACCTTCTGTACTTCTATAATTCTCTCTTCTTCTTTCTTTCTTTCGTAGTTATTGGTGATATATTGATTATTGATTAGATGTGTTGAACATGAATGCTTCAGCTCAGTGTCTGCATATTCTGAACAGTGTATACCAAAGTGCTTTACAGTTTATTATGAAAAGTACTCCTCTTATTTATCACTATGTGCTTTATTCTAAAGGGAACTACTGTTCTAAAGTGTGCATCGTCTTAGTCACTGGGAAATGTTTGAAATGTATAAAGCCTTTTTTATCTCTCTGTTTATTGATCTAAAGCAAGGAAATTATATTCTTAGCTCCCTCAAAGTGTTGCGATTTGTTGTATACAAAAGTCGGACTAAATTTGGAAAGATAACTTTTAAGTTTTTTGCAGCATCTGCCTGAAATTAACTCCACAATTAACATAAGATTCTAAATATTGCACCAATGAATAGTTTAAATTCTATAGTTAAGTAAAAACTGTCTTTTTGTATATGTTTTTTTTATTTAATATGTATTATGTAATTGTTTAAATATGTTTAATATGTTGCATATGTTTAAAATTTATATAATTGGCATTTAATGCCACTAAAATAAAATAATTATTCTATAATATTACATTAATGCAATTACACCCCTTAAAAGAGCAATGAACTATACATAATCAAAACTTGCTTAAAAATGTTGAAAAAACAAAAAATAAATCATAAATAAAAGTAAACCAATATTTTTAAGTCAACATTCTGGCCAATAATTTCAGTAAGCTCTCCTTGATAAGAAACCCATAATAGGCAATACTGAGGTCAACAAAAACTAAAATAATGTCCATACATTTTACAATAAGTCAATTTCATTTATCAAGTTAATTCACAATAATTGTCTCTTCTTAATAAGTGTAACTATTCAGGCTGTGTCCATTTATTGTACAGTAAGTTGATATTGTAATTATCATATAAAGCCAAAAATAAAGTTTTTCGCTTATTAATGATTTCTACTTAAGTAACAGACTACTTGATGGGTCAAACAGTTCTAGTAATTACTGCAATAAACTATACTGAAGGCATTCTAATACCATTTAATGCCACTGATCAAAAATCAAGATACTAAGACTTTTCTAAAATTCTAAAAAAAAAACAACCAACCATAAGATAGCAGATAAAGCCAGATATGATTTTATCGTTACTGTCACCTACATGAGAAACATCATTACCTACATCAGCCACAGTAGTTAATATAACGACCTTACATCATCTACACTGATAAAAAAGCTAGAAAATTACCATTTTGTAACAGATATTTTCTTGCATATTAATATTTTTGCATGTTTTTGGTAGTTACAACAGTAACTTTGTGCAAAATTGCTACTTTTTATCAAAAGACTTTTTATTAAATGATTAGTTTTCTTACATTTGGCAGCTTTTATGTTCAGCAGATGTGTTTTAATAAGCAGTGTATTCTTGACATCTTAATATGATGAGAACTATGATAAAAAATGCACTGGGAAAATCCTGTAAAATAATGGAGAAAGCTTGAAGAAAAGTGAGTGTTTTTTGATCAGTCTACAGGAGGCAACATCTTCCTAACATCCGCCAGAGGAGGGATTTGTCTCCTTTTTTCAGTAGTACAACATCTTAAGCAAAAGATCAAAGTTCAGCAAAAAAATACTAATACAGTTCACAGTTCTCTACAAAACGCCTCCAACTACACAGCCTTCTCTTCCCACGCCTCCTCCCACAGAGCCTTCTTCAACTCTTCACGCTCGGCTTACAATACTACTTTTTAATGTCTCGTAATGTTGAGTTAATCCTGCGATTATAAATAAATAACGAGTGCGTTTTCAAAGCGATCACAATGAAGGCGTGTGAAATAAACAAAGTTTGGTTTGGTTTCCATCCAATACTTTCTCACAATTACATTTTTCTCTTTATAATACTTTAGAGAAAGACTCATCAGGTCATCCGTACATCTCTCTCCCCGAGGTCCTCATTAAAGACGAGAGGGAAACAGAGAGAGAGAGAGAGAGAAAGAGAGAGAGGACAAGAGCTGTATTACAGTAACACAGTGAGTAGGAGTAGCTATAGGCGGAAAGTGTTCTTACACATTGCTGATAAATGGGCCCAAATCTGTCCCGACTCTTCGACTGGGCGAACGCTGCCTCGGTGAGTGGAGTGGCCACTGCAATATCTCCCCCAATACATCATAACATAATGCTGTGCCCAGGAACTGCACTACAGCAGCGCCGAGCCCGGCTCAGAGCTCAGCTCCACACAGAGCCTAAAGCAGCTCCAGTAATCAACGCTAATGCGGCTCCGACCATATGAGTGTCAACTTAACAGACCCCTACACGCTGCTGGCGGTGAAAGCTAGCTCACGCTGACGCCGGGCTATTCGTCTTTACTGAAGAGACTTAAGGGTTAGGTTTTTGTGAGTTATGATGAGTTTAGGTGACGGCAGTTTCTCTGTCACTCTAAAAAGACATAAAGCCCTATCGTACACCCTGTGCAAGATGCATCACAAAGCTCTTTGCTATCTTACACCCCGTAAACGATCTATTTTTACGCCTTGTGTCTAAGTTTAAGAATAAATGGAAGTGGAAGTGAGGTGTGTTTAGGTCAATTTTTGACGTGTTCTTATCTTGGCGTCAGAAAACCCAGGTGCGATACTGACTGATTTAAACCCTGACAACAGTCAATCGTCAGAGTCCCTTTCTATAGGTGCCTCCAGTGCACATACAGCTCCACTCGTTACACACACATACATAGACGCGCTGCAGAGCACGAACACAACTTTTAACTCAACAATAAAGAAAATAACGAATAAAATATCACTGCTGTCCCCCTAAACGAGCTGCTGATGCACCTTCACAGCGCAAACATGCAGGTCAGAATCCACTGCTGCACTGTTAAGATACGAACGCGCCAAAGTCAGAGCTCACCTGCCTCTTAAAAGGAATGATGACTGGCACACGGTTTATTTCAAGTTACATCCAAAACACACTCATGTTCATGCCATATATTTTTTTATTATAATACCTCAGGGTAGTTTTGATGCTTATTAAACGAGAAAATTGTAATGTGCTGAGTTATTAAGTTTAACAAAGATATTTAATGTAGGAACCTAACACTATTGTAGCTCAATATTCCACCTTGCCAACATATTAGAAAGAGGAAACCATGTCATGAGAGCTGTGTATACCAACTATGACTGCACCAAACATCTGGCAAACAAATTTGAAAAATGTGAAAGTGTCAAAATAAGTAAATAAGCAAAAAAGTAAATCTGGTACAACAGTGATTAGTATTCAAGTTTTGGTCTTCAGACATATGTTTAGTTTTCTTAATTTTCAGTTTCAGCCAAGAGTTTAAATTGTAGTGCATTCCTAATCGATTTGTAAGTCATTTTGGAGCATTTTAACTGGTTATATCTGTCATTTATCATGAAACTATGACACTTGTAATGATAACATAAACGAGAACTATTCCACTTTGATGTAGTTTTTTTTTTTACTGTGTAAACTGTGGAACTTTTCCAAGCCCAAACTCACAGACCAAACTGCACACATTGTGAGCAGCACATAATGCTAATCAGCCAATAGGAGTGCTGTATTTTTATTAATGCTGTGACTCCGTTAAGTGATTATTACAAAAGAATAAATAAGACAATAGTCAGGGAGAAACATGAGTCAAAGGAAAGATCATTCAGATTACCTCTCTAAAAAGAGAAAATAGTGCATGAAAAATGGTGCTTTTAATCAAGAATGAACCGACTCGTACGCGATTAGTCTTCCCATCTGAGATTCTAAACCAGTTTGCCTTAAGAGATTAAGCTCCACTACAACAAAAGGCATTAAATACTTTAAGACACACTAAATTTGAAAATATTACCTAAAAAATAAAATAAAAAACAGTTCTAATTCAGTGTCAGAATTAATAATAACGTCTGAAATACATGGAATTGCAATTATAGTTCTACTTTAATTTGGCTTTTAATTTCTGACTACACAACTATTTTAAGAAGTCAGCAAGGTAGATAAGTAAGAGTGCATGAGATTATAATCTGATAGAAGGGTAAAAATAGCTGTAGAGTTCATCACTGCAGCCACAGCTACTAAGACCGTTTACTAAAGTAAGACACAGTTAGCTGAAGGTGGTCAGAGATGCCCTATTTTCTGACTGTGGTTTTATCTCTGTGGTTTTAGTATCTTCTTCTCTCTTCCTATGTCCTGCTGAGTTTCTGCTGTGTTTACTGTGCGCTTCTCTTACTTCAGCAGAGAACTTCAGCATCTATTTTCCATCCTTTGATGTATATAGGACACACAAATGTCATTAAGCTTACTAATCAAGAATTGCTGCGTGTTGACAGCTTTTAATCATTGATGTTTTCAACAACAACAGTGCCACAAATTATATATATCTAAAATTAAGAGACTAATTTAGTTTATGAATCATTTTCTCTAATTTTGCTATTTATAGGTTTATGTTTGAGTAAAATGAACATTGGTGTTTTATTCTATAAATTACGAACAACATTTCTTCCAAATTCCAAATAAAATATTGTCATTTAAAAAAATGAGAAATGGATGAAATAACAAAAAAAGATGCAAAGCTTTCAGACCTTAAACAATCCAAAGAAAACAAGTTCACTTCTCCGTTTTTGTTGATTTTTAGTTTACTACATAATTTGCATAATTTGCAAAGTCCCTCAAACTGTGGCAAAATTTCTTGATGAACGGACCAATAGAAGCTCTTCAAAATGACCTGAAATAAACTCTTTTTACATTGACTTCTATTGAAGGTTTACAAGGTTTTTTCTCTCTCCAGTAAAGTTGTTGTTGTATAAGTGTTTTTCATTGGACAGCGATGATATTCATGAAGTTTTAAGAGTTAAGAAATCAATAACGGAATAACCCTGGTTTTTAATCACAGTTTTTATGCATCTTGGCATGTTCTCCTCCACCAGTCTTACACACTGCTTTTGGATAATTTTATGCCACTCCTGGTGCAACAGTTCAAGCAGTTCAGCTTGGTTTGATGGCTTGTGATCATCCATCTTACTCTTGATTATATATATATATATATATATATATATATATATATATATATATATATATATATATATATATATATATGTTTTCAATTTGGTAAAATCAAAGAAATTCATCTTTTAAACCATTGTAATCCCTAACCTAAAATAGAGTGTGTGTTTTTTAATTGTTTACATATAAATTGGTATTATTTTATCCCCTGATGTAAAATAGAGTTAAGGTTTTTTCACATACAAATGTTTTTTTTACATCAATGCAGTAAGTGAAAAATGATTAAAACAGTGTACAGGCTGTAGAAACAGGCTGTTATGTTGGTTTATGCTCTTCTCTCACTTTTATATGGCTATTAAAATAACATGAAAAATATAAAACTAATAACCAAATAACAATGAATATAGCAACATTACTGCATAATGGCTGTGTTCCAAAACGCACAGTACTCTATATTACTTACTTATATTACAGTTTATTGGTGGTGCACTATTTTAACCCTATACTATGAAGTGTGGGCTGTGCAGTCTGAGACACAGCCTCTGCTTTTAGAGGACACAGGAATTTTAGCAATGCACTGATGCACAAAAAGCAAATTTATGTATTTTTGTGATCACTTATGTTGATTACATTTACATCTACAAGTTTATTCGTATTATAGAGGTGAGCCAACATGATGTATGGAGTCTTGCTCAAGGACTCTTATTACCACCCAGACAGGGACTCAAACCCGACTCCCCAACATAGTGTGGTGCAGTCACTGGCAGGTAGTGGTGTTATCCACTGTGCCACATCTGTCGATTATGTCAGTAACCCCCCCAGCCCTAATCAACCTTTTTACTAGACATGGCACAATAACTATTTTTCAGTGGACAACTTATTGTGCCAGAAATAATTGTGATAAACAATATTAACGTTATTTCATATTAAGACCATTTATTCCACTGATATTGGTTAATAATAATGTAGTTGCATAATAATGCAATAACACCCTTTTAAAAAGGAGCACACTTTTGATAATTAAGACAATTCTGACACTGTTTTTGGAATATAAAAAATATTTGAACTAATAAATAGATAAAGCAAATAAATAAAGCAATAATAAACTAAAAACATTGTTCTTAAAGAAAGTCAAAATACTGACTCATCCTCATTAATGGGCTCTACTTGCATATTAGGGACTGACTTAAATCCACTTAAGTAAACATAATGGGCAAAACTGAGCTAAAACTATTTAGATCATGTTGAAAAATGATCTAAATAGTACATTAATATGATTATCATGATATGTAATTGTATCTGACCATTTTGCATTAACTAGTAACCAATTATCAGTTTTCTTTCGTATGAAGTTTTTGGGTGTTCTGTTCTCTGATCCCCATCTTTCACATCCATATGAACAAAATTACGCATACAGAAATTAACTGTTGAAAATAAAACCCTTTTTCTTCTTCCAAAAACACCTTTTTTGGTGATAACCTTTCTGTAGGACGCCCACGGTTGGCAGTGTCTTGACAGCAGCCTACACATGTTCTAACAGTTGTGCCAGCAGCCTGACACTGTTGTCGTAGGTGTGACAGCTGAGCACCGGAGAAAAACGCTTCATTATCCATTTTACCTCGTTTAACCTTGAGGAGTTAAAACACATCTCTCTCACTTTTCTGTTAAAAAAACACAGGAATGTCTCTATCCAGCAGTAAAGGCTTCTCTATCTTTCAGTGCAAAATAAAGGACTGAATCTCTCTTTAACATCTCTCTTAAACAGCTCAGGAATGCTTACCTTAACCTTAACTTAAATCACTGTAACAGTACAGCCTGCATTAAAAAAAAAGACTGTTAACTAATTCATTCATCTGTTTTTGCTTTTAGCTACACCTTCCTGCATTAATATACAGTACTACTGGCTGTCAATCTAATTCCCAGGCTGTGTTTGCTCTGTTGAGTTTGGGGAGGGTAGGGATACACAGAGTATTATAGTACACTTATTTTAGGGGGCCCAAAATTTGACGATGATGGTGGATGGATGGGTTTGGTGTTGTTGTGTAGGGCTGGGTGTTGTTTAAAAATTTTCAATACTAGTACCGATACAATACTTTGAATTTGGTACTAATACCCAAACTATACTTTTTCCAATACCTTTTTCTAAATTGTAACCAAACTAAAAAAAAAACAATAATTATTTTTTATATTATACTTACACAATGTATTTATTTAATAGCCGACATAAGTAATGTCATACTGTCATCATGACTCCATCTTTCTAGATCTTGTTGAAACAAACAGAGACCATGTTTATGGCGCTTTATTAGGAACGAAAATCATTACCTGTGTTTAAACTACAAATATTTTTCCCACGAATATTGCTTTATGCCTTCCAGTTTTATCAATTCTTTAAAAAAAATCAGCATTACACTGACAAAATTAAATAAAATTATATCAGGGGCACCAATTACTTAAAAAATAATTATAATCATGATTCATTTTCGTTTCCTGAACTTTTGAGAGGGGGGCAATAATAATAATAGTGTAATGTGGTTTACATCTGGCAGACTAGAACCTTTTTTCACTGTATTATAATATCTCAGGAGAGAGGTTGGAGACAGTGGGAGTTATCGAGAGATTTGCCACGAGAGATTCAGCCACGATCAACAAACACAGAGATGCTGTTCAAATTCAGCTCACGGGGTGTCTGTAACTGTGCTGCTGCCCTTCTTCACACAGAGGAGGAGAGAGAGAAAACGAAGGAAAGAGAGAGAGAGAAAGAGAGAGAGGTTATTACAGATTGGATTCTCTGCCCTACTTTTATAATTACACATTGACGGTGGGGCTGGAATTTCTCTTGCTTTGATGATTTTCACAGACTTCCTCACTTTACTTTCTCTCGCTCTCTCTTTCTCTCCCTCTCTTTCTCGTGCGCACGTTCGTTTTTGTCTTCTCTCGGAGCGGTGTCTCTTAAATGCAGACCCGGAGCTTGTTTTCTCTTCAAACCCGAGCTTAATTTCAGCGGCTCTGCGGCGCTGCTGTGTGAATAAGGTGGAGACGGCGCGCGGTGATAAAGCTGAGGGTAATAGCACAGTCTGACTCTGTAAACACACTGTGGCATTCACCTCCGATCTCCAGCGTCCGTTTCCACTCTCACACCATTAAACCTTTGTACCCTACTTCTTTCAGGGGCTCGTCGTGTACAGATCAACAGGACTGATGCTTTGAATGAAAAATGAATGGAAATTTGAAAGAAGGATGTTTGTTACAAACACCTGCAGAACTCTTTATATTTCTGAAATATCTCGAGGTGTTTATAAAGCTGTCTGCAGCACAGTGCGAGACTGACAGTCTAATACACGCTTTCCTATTCAAAACAGACACCAAGTATTTATCCTGTATTCAATATCCAACCTTGGTTAAATGGTTTATTCTGTTTTCATATACAGTTCTGGAAAAAAAAAGAGAAAATAGAGCACTAAAAATGATGAGTTTCTTTGATTGGATTTGATTGGATGATCACAAGCCATCAAACCAAGCTGAAGTACTTAAAATTTCTCCACCACGTGTGGCATAAAGTTATCCTAAAGCAGTGTGTAAGACTGGTGGAGGAGAACATGCCAAGATGCATGAAAACTGTGATTAAAAAACAGGGTTATTCCACCAAATATTGATTTCTGAACTCTTAGAACTTTTATTTGAGGTCTGAAAGCCCTGCATAGAAATGTTGTCTGTAGTTTATAGAATAAAACAACAATGTTTTACTCAAACATTTACCTTTAAAAAGTGAAACTGATTCAGAAACTGAAGTGGTCGTTTAATTTTCCAGAACATTGTTTTAGGACTCCTGGTCTTTGACTAGATATTCTTTTGACTTCCTGTTTTTTCCTTTCACACTTCCCAAAACATACTATGTTCTCTTTCGTATGGTAGATACAGTATTTTCACGTCAATTGTGATTAAATGTACATATAGGTCCTGTAATGATATTTTAGAATTGGTAGAGTCTTCTTCATGTTCCAATCATCTGCAGCTGATGTGCTGCACCATATTCTAATTTGAGGCATTTTAGGTAGAAACATCACATAATAATTCCTGAAAATTCCTGATATCCCTGAAAATTCCTTAAAAGCATGCATGAACTAAAAATGCTGCACTTTATGTTTTATTACACTATTATTATTTCATACAAAATCAGGACTTTGAATGTATTAAACTGTTATACATTTATTATAAATGAAACATTCATATTTTTGTTGTAATAGTATATTATTACAATTTATTTTTAAAAAATCTAATGTCTAATCTAAAAATATCTTTATTGCAAAAATACTTATTATATTTAATTTTTTTTTTTTGGCCATATCGCCCAGCTTTATTTTAGATTCTCATTAAAAATAACACTTATCCTAAAATCACATAAACCTCAATGTTGTAACAACCTGCTTGTTAAAATGTGGAGCATATTGTAGTTTTAATGAAGTAATTTAAATGCAGTGGAAAATGTAAAAAAAATATTATTAGATTTAAACCCTGATCCTGACCATTTTAATTATGGGCTACATATATTACATGTAGGCTAAAGCACCTAACATTTTAGCATTTTATGGATACAGAATGTATTTTAATGTAATTTTGTATGTATCAACAGCAGGGGTGGGTGATATGGACCTAAAATAATATCACAATATTTCATGGTATTTTTGCTATAATGATACATTTGGATTTATGACCAAAACATTAAATTAAAAACATTATTTCAAGAATACACTACTGAAACAAAATGAAAATAAAATTTTATTATTGCATATGATATAATATGGCACAACCCCTAACTGATATATAAAAAAATACAATATTTTTTTCAGATTTAGAAATATCTCCATATATCCAGGATTAAAGAAAAATAAATAATACTGGACAGATATAATCTGTCTCTAGTAGATATAATTATATAATGAGAAAGAGAACAGTGTGAATTTTTCTTTTGCTAAAACAGCAAAAAAAAAGTAGTACTCTGATGTGACCATTAGGGGTGGGTGATATTGCACGATTATTGCGTACGATATGGCACCCCCCGAATCGATGGTGAGAGTCTGTTCGGGAAAAATTCCAGCTATCAGTATCGGCCACTCCCCAAAATTTAAAAATTTAAAATGTTCTTTCTTTGCATTAATATTAGGTAAATAATATTTAGTAGATGCTGTTTTTAAACTGTGTAAGTAATATTCAAACATGAAACATAAAATGCAACAATATTGGTTTTGATGCCTTTATAATAAAGATGTCACTGGATTAGCTCATCAGGTCAGCTCCTGATCTAGAGTGAAAAGAGTGCAGATTAGAGGACCTCCAGTACTGGAGTGGTCCTGTAACAGTGCATCTATGATTATAAATCAACATCATGAGCTGATGCAGAGCTAACACCAGACCCAGCTAACGAATGCAGCGTCCCTAATCAGCAGCACTCCAGCACAGACGTCCTGCTGCAGGTGGGGGATGGAGAACACAGCGCCACTGTTCAGATGATCTGCTGTTGATGCTGTGATGCTGCAATCACTGAATGGACGTTTAATCCACTGATTAGCTGGTGAGGTGATTCCCAGCCAGAAGGTAAATATTCTGTTCCCTGTGCTCCAATAATACAAAAAAAAACACAGGCACACACATCATTTACACACATACTTAAACACACCCATGCACAACACACACACACACACACAACCCGAGCCCATCAGACAAGCAGAAACATCAATATGAGCTGGTTTAATTGTAATGTAAATTCATGATTAACTACAGAAACCGAAAAAAAAGCTCAAGAGGGAGGAAAAAAACGTGCAACAGATGGCCGTGTGCTGGAATATTCATGCTCAAACGATTATGTATTATGCGTCTGATTTTAATTACACAAACGCATAAACAGCCTAATCAGGCTTACAGGAGACAAACAAACCTCTCTTTATCAGCAGATGTGCTTTAGTCTTATGACACCGAAGACATAATGACTGTAAAAATAGCGCAGGAAAACAAGACGGCGCACACAACTTATGAATGCGGCCAAAAATAACTCCAAATTGGGTGGAATGCGCTTTCTTATAAGGGAGTAAAAGAGCTCCGCTGTGCTGCGGCTGTAATTCGATCAAATTCCTAAAGCCCCCAATTTGATTATCAAAATTGCTAAAATTAATTACGCAGAGTGACACATTTCTAGCGGGACTCGTCGGCCGGCCCAGGAAAAAAAACAGGGAGTTCAGATGAAAGTCGGAATGAAAAAAAGAGAAGAAAAGGCTCTGTGGGGCGCGCTGGTGTCAAGTATGCAGCAAAGGAGCTTCTGCAGAATCCAGCAAAGTTGCAGCAGCCCGTGAACAGAGTGCACCTCTGCTATAGCACAGATACGTCAAAGCTAACTGTCTTAAGCTCTCTCTCTCTCACTCCCATACTGGACTCTCACACTGCAGGCCAACCGAATAAAACTGTTTCTCCTACATACACCCTTTCACCAGTTTCTCTGATTTTGCTATTTATTGTTTGAGTAAAATGAACATTGATGTTTTATTCTATAAACTACGGACAACATTTCTCCCAAATTCTAAATAAAAATATTGTCATTCAGAGCATTTATTTGCAGAAAATCAGAAAATGAGAAACGGCTACCATTAAAAAAGATGAAGTGCTTTCAGACCTCAAAGAAGTTCCTATTCATAAAGTTTTAAGAGATCAGAAATCAATATTTGGTGGAATAACCCTGGTTTTTAATCAGTTTTCATGCATCTCGGCATCATGTTCTCCTCCACCAGTCTTACACACTGCTTTTGGATAACTTTATGCCACTCCTGGTGCAGAAATTCAAGCAGTTCAGTTTGGTTTAATGGCTTGTGATCATCAATCTTCCTCTTGATTATGTTTCAGACGTTTTTAATTTGGTAAAATAAAAAAATAAAAAAATAATTTGTGGTTTAAAACTGCCACAGAAAAACAGCCAAGAACACAACAAATCTACACGTCTACACATATAAACCTGTAAAGAATCAATTCTTCAGTTAAAGTTAATAAGTCATTTGAAATTAGAGGTGTACCATTTTATATTGTACACAATATACTGTGACACACAGCAATACCAAGATAAAAAAAAAAAAACATTTCATGATAACAGCATTTTTTGAAATATTATATCTTTTTCATTAAAACATTGTGGTCTAAAAATATTGACACTAAATTGTCTAGTTATACTTACATTTTAGATTAAAATTTGTATTTGATGACATGAAATAACTGATTTAAAAATATATAAGTCTACAAATTGAAATCTTAATAACGCATTTAGTGCCTTTATCAAACAAAACCAAAACAACAAAGTTCTATTGTAGATGATAAATTATTTTTTATACTGATTAGAATAAATATTTTTCATCCTCATATTGCATTTACTTTTAATTAAAATATCTGAATATATATTTTCTAACTACTGCTATTAAATACAGCCGACATGAGCTCACTCACTATAGTATAATCTGTAACAGTATATAAAAAGAATGTATTTATTTAAGTTTTATATAAAGTTCTTCATTTCACACTGAGCTGTGAATCTGGGACATTTTAAATTGACTTGTGGATAAAATCGGTCGTCTACAGCTTCAGGGCCATCCATTAAGATTCTGCACAATTCTCAGAGCTTTTGCTTTACATATATTTCATTTATAGATACAGATTTAAACAGAGAATAAGCTGTCAGTCTGGATACACAGAGGAAAACTACATATATAGCAGTGTCTATATCATTTATCCTTTCCCAAATTCTTTGAATTATATATTGTACCTGGAATAACTGAGATCAATTATATTACTGTCATTCTTAAACCACTTGATTTTATAAGAAGGTACAGTCATGAAATTTTAAAGAGAAATGCACTTAAAAATAAAAAAAATACCAAATTAGAATATTTAGCAACTGAAAATATTCAGCTAAAAATGGACAACAAAGTCAGAATAATTTATATAGAACATTTATATTTATTTTATGTTCTACTTACATAAATAAAATGAAATAAAGTGTTCACTTTTCCTAAAGTGTCTGTTTTTTAACTGAAAGATACAATCTATGAGCTAACTTGGCCTTAGCATGTGTTTGTTTCTCTGTGTGATTTTTACTCACATGCACTTTAAGAAGCACTAAATTGCACTACTAAAGTACATTTATGACTAGAATAGCACGACAGAGGTAGCTAGCTAAATGTGTGGCTATAGAATTTCAATCAATTAAATCAACACTGCTCAGGGAAATGTAGCGTGTGTTCTTGGTATGTCTACTAGGATAATAAAATAGTATGTGTTTAATAAATATTTATAAATCAGGGTTCATACAGGTATTTTAACCAATACATTTCCATGATTTTTTCATAACTTTTCCCCTCCCTTCAAGGAAAATATATATGACCATATGATTTTTAAAACATCAGTGCAAACCAGTGGCGATTGCTCTAAGACTGCAAGGGAAGCTCAGCTTCCCCTAAAATGTAAAAAAATAAGTGATTAAATATATACTATTATGTGTACATGTCACTGATTAAATATGCGCTACACCGCGCTGAACTTAGTTCAGAATCAGCTTCTTATCACTGGTAACGCCGCGGCTTTCCTCTCACTCATTCCCGCAGCTTCACAGCGCTGCTTTAAACAGTGCACAGACTTCAATAGCGGAGCAAAGCGCGCGGCGAAACCAGACGAGTTATTGAATAAATGCTGGGCTATGTCCCGCCCATCGGATGCTCAGCGTCTCTGGGGGTCTATGGGGCAGTGGGCTGGCTTCGGCCGGCCCGGACGCTGAGCTTCTGCGTGATGATTGGATGATCTGTCTGAGGCGGAGTCCCTTTTTGATTGACAGCGAAATGAGCGAATCAGCGATCTTTTAGTGTAAAAATCCATTTGATAGTCTTCCTTACAAAGAAAAACTTAAGAGTTAAACAGGAGGGCAGATCAACTGCTCAGATTAATTTGGTGTAAAAGGTGGGAAAAAGTAACAGGTCTTTTCAGCTGTTCTGGTGTGATAAAGTGAGCTGGCTGACTGGAAGTGCTGTAACAAATAAAATGTACTGATGGCCATTCCTCCTGATGAAACTATCTCAGGACATAAATGAACTGGGGCAAGTAGTAAGTATTGTGTTATTATTAAAAACAATTTAAATAATTTAAATTAATAAAGGGATTATTTAAGGAAATTAAAACTGTCCAAAAAGGAAATAAATTTACCTGCATTTTTTCCTTTACCAACTTTAAAGATTTTGCGTAATGTTTTTTTTTACTGATCATTTTATGTTTATTCATGTCATAGCGTTGTTTTTATGTAATTGTTCAATGTAAAGAATGGGTACCTTTTTGTTGTGTAGTGAAAACTTGAAAATAATGCCTTTTGTTTACAAAAAAAAATCTCAGGGAGAGTAGAATTTTTGTATAAATAAAACTACATATGTTAAGATGTAGGCCGAAATTGAGCTTCCCCTCCTTGAAAGACCAGCATCCGTCACTGGTGCAGACATGGACAATAAAACAAAAAATCAACCAAAGCTATAATTAAAATTGATTATAGTAGGTCTAAAATGAATTTGATAAAAATTTTGACACACAATTTCTAATAATAAAATGTGTGTTAGATCCTAAGAGCTCCACTGTGTAGGCTTAAATTACTGAATTAACTCTGAGCTGATGTATTTGTAGCTCAAAATAGATTTTCTCCATTAATAAATTGAAACACAAATATTTGTAGACCAATTTTCCATGAACTTTCACAAAACTTTCTGAGCATTTTTATTTTCCCAAAACTTATACAGGCCTGGAAACTGCTATTTTCAAATTCTATGACTTTTCCATTTTTTCATGACTGTACGAACCCTGATAAATTGTAGGCAAAATATATATTTTAAGAAAAAGTTATACATTTATGGAAAATATAATGGGATATAATGGGAATAAATGTTTGGTATTCGGCTATTGGCCAAATGTTTATTTTTGCTTAGTTTCAGTTTTAGAACAAAATATAATTTCAGTGCACACCCAACAAAAACACTGTAAATAAATAAAACAGACAAAATATATTCACTGTTGTTAAACAAGGTTACATATCTGCTCATTCATTTTAATGGGCTCTTCTTGCTTAGTAAAAACAATGGGCAATAATGAGGTCAGGCTACATTACTGAAGCTGTGTCCGCTTATGAACAAACACAAACAACTCTAATCAAAAGCAAACATACAGTACATGCAAATTCCAGCAGGTTAGATACGGGCTCAGGTAGCCCAGGCAGGTACCTGCACTCTGGATGTGTTTGTGCCACTAATCACATAATTTGCATTATTTGATCATCAAAATTAAAACCCAGCTTCAGAGCAAAGCGTCTGAATGAGAGAAGATAGAGAAAGAAAGGGGTAATAAATAAATAAAAGTCGACTTCTGCCTTAATTCCAGAGCGGGATTACATAAGCAGGCGACTCATGAAAGCTGGAGAATATTAAGCGTCGCCTCTATCAGCCGTCTGATGTCAGAAAGTGTTTGAGCATTAGTGGCCGTCAGTGAAATCGCGGCTAAGTAGGGCAGCCGGGAGCCGCCGCGCCTTCAGATCTCGTTCAGAGGAGCGTCTGCGCTTTCAACACTCCCCTGTGAAGGCCGCCGCTGAGATCACAGCGGGCATCTAACTTTACGCGCCCCTGTGTTGAGAGGCACTGCGGTCACGCAGCATCAAACTTTTATTAAGTCAGTTGGGGCGAGCGAGCTAATATCGACCTGCCCTGAACAGACTGCAGCCGTCCGTGGTGAGCATCATCTTAAAAAAAACTCACAGGGCCGCAAACACCTTGCATAGTTTTGGTCCAAAAAAACACCTCAACCCAAAATACCCTGGCGCGCTGTTCTGCTTCTGAGTACTCTATCTATACTAATCCACTCACTGGTCTGCACTCGCTCGTGGTTGGGTATGTACCTATTTTATTCAGAGCTGCATTTATTCAGCTCACTAAAATGAGAAGATGCTAAATTTCGAAAGCTTAAAGCGAGGGCAAAGTCAAAGGCCAGAAAAGTGCAGATGTTTTCAGTAGGGCTGCAACTAATAATTAGTTTGGTAGTCAACTAATCTGACGATTATATTTTTTTGATTAGTCGATTAGTCAACGATTATTTCTGCCATCTCTAAAAACGATAGAAACAGCAGAAAATGAAATTTAAATGGCATTCAAATATTAGAACGATGATTAAACGTAGTGGAAAGTACTGATATTTAGTGATTTGATATGTAATCTGTTGTGTTTGGCCACTTTTGGAGACACAAACTACACAACAGAGGTACGATATGAGTACTTTTTTGTACTCAAAGGTACATTCTTTATAATTGTACCCTCAGTAGTACAATATTGGTCTTTACAGGGTCAGATGTTCCCTCTGAAGTACAAAGTCTTTACTAACAGCAATAAGTACAGATTTGTACCATTTAACCACCTAAAAGGTACATTTAATATTCTGTATCACTGTACTAAAACAATATTTATTTTAATCGCACAATTTTTATTTGAAAGCCAGACAATTTTGTTTCATCAAGTTCTTGACACATATTCAGTTGATGATAATGTTTAGAATATTTATAATCTTTACTGGCACAAAAAACATGGGTACAAAAATAGGACTTTTACTGAAAGGTACTTTTTTTGTACCTCAATATGAGTACAGCCCCAGCGACAAGCTTTGTACTCTTTTAAGTACAAATCTGTACTTATTTTTCTTAGTGTGTAACTTGAGTGTAAACTGTGTCTCCCATTGCGCTTCTGTCTTCAGCACTTTGTGTATTGTGGCACTGTTACAAACTAACGATTTGTCGACAATGAAAATTGTTGTCGTCAAATTATATCGACTAAACGTTGAAGCCATAGTTTTCAGTATGGCTTTGTACTGGCAAGGACTTAGCGATACAATGTGTATCATGATACAAGGAAAACTATTGAAAATATTGCAGTATATTGCGATACTTTAAGCAAGACAATATATGTCAATTTTTAACACACAATAAGATGAATGATAAATGAACCACTGTCCAACACCATTCTTTACATGTTAAAGTGGAAGTGCATAGCATATTATTTTGTTACTAAACTGAGAGCAGAAGCATTTCTGAGTAGATAAGGGATAAAATATTGTGTTTAATGGTTCCAGTGTGCTGAAACGACCATCCCTGCTAAGCCTAATATATATTCATTCTAAAAACTGGGGTGTCGGGTCGCTTTTCGCGAAAGTTCTTCTGGCCACGTAACGCCACCTCTTTACATACATACTCACGCGTACAGCCTCTAATAGAAGATCCGGTTCAGTTTTACTGAACACGAGCGGCTGGTGGAGCAATGGAGACTTCAGAAGGGGAAACTCAGAGCTCAGTAACTTGTTCACTCATAGTAAAAACAAAGAAACAAAGGAGAGAAGTTTCTGACTGAGCTCTCTCTCTCTCTCTCTTTTACTGAACATAACCTGGAATCGGATTCATCCGCTCTGAAAGGAGACCGCATCACACCCGTCCAGATTAAAATGATTCTTTCACATGCTCGGTGCAATTACCCATTCTCACCAGACAGGGCCCTAAATCCCAAAACTTACGTACATCAGCTTTAACTATTATTTAAAATCACTAATGTATTTCTGAGAAGCAATACTTTGATATATTGATATTTTTGGATTGTTTGGAATGTCAGACTAATTACAGAAAGCTTAGGCAAGCTGTAGTCAACCATTTAGCAAAAAAAAAAGAAATAAAAGAAGAGGTGTTGTGCTGAAATCTCCCATCCTCGTGCATGTGAGCAGCAGCAGCAATAGTATGGGTGCAACTGATACAACAGAATATGCTGGTGATTTCTGTATCTACTCTAACTGTAGAATAAACCTTTTTTATAAAAGACAAATAAAATCAATCAGAGGGACGAATCTGATTCTGCTACTGGTGTAACGTGATTCTCTGCAATTGCACTCACAATAAAATCACTGGCCTGTACACTTTCTCACATCATTAAAATGCAGATCTTACACTATCAGTAAATGTATCACCTTTTCTGACAGCGTTACTGATTCTGATAAAGAATCAACACTTTAAAACAGAGTGTTGGAATGAATCTTTGGCAATTTTTAGATTTTCTTGCTGCCTTAAACTTATTGTTGCTCAGACATTTGTTAAGGCTTTTAAAAAGCCACCGCCAGTAGTGTGTGTAATCACGCAGCATTTGTTTTAAAGATTTTTTTTATGATACACACTAGGGGTGGGCGATATGGCCCTAAAATAATATCACGATATTTCATGGTATTTTCGCGATAATGATACTCTTGGCGATACGACAAAACACTTTTAAAAAAAATGATTTAAAAAATACACAATACACTGCAAAAAAAATATATATTATCACATACAATATAATATTGCACACAATCATCATTGAGCCATGATACTAATAATAATAATAATAATAATGCACTCCAAATATCTCCATATATCCAGGAATAAAGTAAAATAAATGATACTGGACAGATTTAATCTGTCTCTAGTAGATATATAATGGGAAATGGGATGGGTGATATGGCAAGATATTTTAGAGGTTTAATCTCGTTCACGATATTGAACAATTTTCACGATATTATCGCCTACAATACGATATGGCACACTCCCCTAATACACACATCGCAATATTAAATTACAAGCAGATAAAATGTATCAGCAGTATCACTAGCATTCATCAGCATTAACTTTCAATTTTAAAGCAGTATGTTTTTTAGCATTTCCGTTAAACTAGGAGATTCATTCTAATATCTTGTTAAAAGTCATCCACTTAAAACTCATCCTAAAACCGTTTTTAACATTTAGGAAAAAAATGTTTATAAGTTTCTGATCTATAGCATTATTCAACTTGCTCAAAAACAGCAACGAGATACAAAATTGTGGGAAATTTAATAATCCAGAAGACTGGGATCATGTTGTAGTCAGTTGGCAGTTACAGAGAATCCGTAACATGTTCAGGAATACTGAAAATTGAGAAAATTATATAAAACAGTAAGAAACCAATGGTGATAGACATTAGACAACCCACAAGTCTTCCCATGCACCTTTTACACTCATAACTGCACCTACAGTATCAAAAGGTCTGATCATACTTTGGATAATGTGTAAAAAAACAAGTTTTGCAAACTTGCTGCACATTTCCTCCCAGAGAACAATTCAGCAACCTTATTATCCAACCAACCACAGCGTACAGACATTCTAAACTCAAACCACTGTTCATATTGAACAAGCTCTCACAATTAAAGCGTTCTAAGACCCTGTGAAGAGAGTGTCAGCTATTTTAAGTGTGTCATCTATTTTAAAATACCAGACATTAAATTGTATATTTAATGCCTTATGTTTATCTCGAGTGCAGTTTCGAGCATTTCATGGTGGAATTAGTCTTTATATCTCCTGGGATCTACAAACAGTTTGGGCTTTGAGTGCTGTGAGATACACCTTAAGAACAAGCATTTCTGGACAAGCTGAGAGTTTCGGAAGCATTACTGATTCAGCAGACTAATATTATAATATTTGACACATATTGTTTTTACACATTACATTACATTACATTGACGCAGAGACGTTATTCCCCATACAGTGCGTGGAGCATCATCAAGATAGCAATGTAGCAAAAACTACATTCTATATCAGCTCCTTTCTAGGGCAAATACTATTTCTGAAAGAAATAGTGTTCTGTTATGATTTGGTAATGGTTTTGCAAACTTGCTGCACATTTCCTCCCAGCAAACAATTCAGCAACCTTATTCGGAAATCAACCACAGCATAGAGACATTCTAAACTAAAGTTCCCACACTTAAAGTTGCCCAAGACCTTGTGAACAGTGTATCAGCTGTGAGATAACACACTAGCTCATTTTAGGTAAAGTAACACTAGAGCTGTATGACAAATTGTATTTTATAGTTAACGTGATATGAGTTCTCATGATAAACATAACACACCTTATTGTCTTAAAGGAGTTCCCATAGGTTATTAGCTAATTTCCTTTTACTTTGTGATCCAGCTTTTCACACACCATCTCAGTTTGGTTTAGGCTGAGATTAACTGTGGAGGCCACACTCTTATTTGTTTGCCACATAATTACATGTGAGTTCCTTCATAAGGAATCACATTGTAGTGTACTGTATTGTATCTAACAAAAAATATTACCATGATACATTGCCCACAATAATAATGATATCAAATCATCATTGCATTTCATTTGTAAATCATGGGAGCAGAGTCTGGAGGAAGAGTGGAGAGACACAGTCCAAGCTGCTTGAGGTCTAGTGTAAAGTTTCTACAATCAGTGATGGTTTGGAGAGACATGTCATCTGCTGGTGTTGATCCACTGTGTTTTATCAAGTCTAAAGTCAGTGCAGTGTTTTCCCCCAAAATCTTAAAGCACTTCATGCTGACAACTTTCATATATAGGTGCAGATTTCATTTCATTTTCCAGCAGGACTTGGCACACTGCCCACACTGCCAAAAGTACCAATTGGTCTTATTTAATATTGAGTTGTTTGAGTTGTTTAATTAATGTTGAGACATTGATTTTTTGGGTTTTCATTGGCTGTAAGCCATAATCATCAATAATATTCAACAATAAATCAATATTTTGTCTCAACCCTAATTTCTGCACAGTTCCGCTGAAGGAGAAACACTGAATGAGAAGGTGTCTCGAAACTTTTGACAAGGACTCTTTGTACTATGTTGTACCTGTCAAAGAAAGACTGAGTTGTGGAAAAGACAGAAAAAAACAGACTGCCCTTCGCTGTATACTGTCACTGTCAGACAAACACATTGTGTCCCCAAAATGTCAACCTCACAAACTTTTAACTTTCAATGGAAACCAATGTAAAAAAAAGATCTTATTCTACTTCACTGTGGAACATTTCTATTGGTCCATTCATCCAGAAATCCTGTCACAAATGTAACAAACAACTGCCAACATCATGTCAAAAAGTGAAAAACAAAGGTTTCGAGTGGTGAACTGTTCCATCCATAAGAAACGCACGCCTAACACTGCAGTCTAATCTTAACGCTATACGTTCACTCGGGCCGACAGACTCAGGAGATACATCTCAATTAACGTGCAGATAGTAGAGCAGATAATACTACACAGGCAGTGCAGATCTGAATAATACATACAATGAATAGTATGGGTAAAATCATATTCTGCATTACCATAACATATTCTACTCATTTCCTTTTATTACATTATAGTCTAAAATTAGATTATACAACCAGACAGATTCTGAAAACTCAGCAGTAACAGCGCTCTGACATGAAAAAAACTGTGTCAGGGTAATGAAGCCTATTCATATAGTCACTGTGGAACTGATCTGAAGCCAATCTTCACTTATTGCTGCGGCATCTTAAAGCGTGCCCTCAGTAAAAGTCAATAATACAACAAAGAAATCCAAAAATCACAGAATAAGAGATAAAGACTACAAAAATATAGCTAGAAATGCCAGTAAAACAATAGTTAAATAAATATAAATTATAAATTATAATTTATTATACAATTAGCGCATAAAAACATAAATAAAACAGACAATAAATTGTATATTAATGCCTTAAGTTTGTCTTAAGTGCAATTTTGAGCATTTTATGCTTAAATTGTTTTTTTGGCTTCTGGGCTCTCCCCACATTGGGGCTTTGAGTGCTGTAAACCATCCGGTAAGAACACGCATTCCTGGACAAGCTGAGAGTTTAAGAACCATCAGTAATCCAAACTGTGGCAGTAGACTTATATTACCCTATTTTACACAGCTTGTTTTATGCAGTGTATTCTAACTGCTACACCAAAGTTACAGAGCAAACAGTTAGCAGCAAATATATTATTCTCCATATTAGACTCAGGGGAGCATCAACAATATTTTGAAATTGTTTTTTAAGCTAAAAAAGCTACATTATGTTCCTTTAATTAAAAACCTTAAAACCATGACAGATGGAAATGTCCTGGACATTTATTGCAAGACTCCTTAAAGTAGGGGTCGGCAAATAGGTGTGTTTATTATTATTTTTTTCCCTTTCTTCTTGGGTTTACCTGTTTTGAATTCAACTGTTCGGCAATTGGGTTCAGGCAAGGCCTGCCACAATAATAACCTTATTGACTTATCATACAATATATAGATATGATCTTAATAATGCTGCTCATACAATTACTAATGTATTAATAACGATGCCTCCATACACACAGAGCAGAATGCAACAGTTGAAGGCATGTTGCACAAGGTGAGCATTTTTTTGTGTCTTGTTTTTTTAATGCATTTTGAGGGACACTAAACCCCTTGATTTTTGCTGGGCACTAAGTGATGTATGGGTTTAGAGGAAGGGTAGGAGGGAGAGCTGATTGGCTGCATATAGTGATGCGTCTGCGTACCAAAGTGAACGGACACATCATCCATGCCTATAGCAAAGTTAAACCTAAAAGGGATCTTCAGAGGCAAAAATTACCAGAATATTATAAAAATATATATTTTTTTTAAAAATTGGGAAAGGTTTATAAACATTTGAAGAGGGACTGGTATGTTTCATTACTTCAAAAGGCAGAAAGTTTAGCTTTTCAAGGAAAAATATGGTTTAGGGTGTATCTGCATTGTTGTACAATTATGTTATCAATATATCATGTGTTAATGGAAATTAATATTACTCATCATAATGTCCTATAGGACAATATTTCATTTACGAAAAATAGATATTGTGACAGGTTGACTTATGGTAAATGCAAATTATGGAAATGGGTATTAAAGTCACATTTCAATGAAACATTAAAACACAGACGGAAGAATTGAATGAGAAAAAAAAGTTTTTTGTATTGTTTCATTTTTAATTTTGTTATTGCTTTTCAAATAATTTACATTTCTGCAGCCTACAGTGCAGCAGATGATTAAACCGTTTAAAAACAGATGTCTGGATCTTGATCATAATTAGTGACAGTGTTGTGACAGGTTTGGGTGTACTCCATTCTGAAGAGAGATTATGCCGTGGAGAAAAGTCTTAATGATCGCTGAGAGGATTTATCTGTGCATATTCACTGCCTCATGAGGCATGAAAATAATGCATTGTGGGTTTTCCCTTGATAAAGATCAACGCAGACCCTGCCCCCCACAAAACTCAATCAAGAGCCAGACTCTCACATGCTGGCAAATAAACTAACCACAAACACTGTGACAGGAGGATGGCTCCTCCAGTATCTGCAAAACATACACGCACTCACACACAAACTATAGTGGAGCAGTGACGCGGTTCACTTCATAGAGAATACCTCGTACAGGACGTATGGAAACGTGTGAATCGAGACTTCTTTGACACTGTTTCCGTAAGAGCAATCTTTCTGTGCTTGTCACTCGTACCTGAAAAGTAATGTTCAGTGAACCTAGTTGTGTTCAAAAGCGCTTTACAGCACCACCTGAGATTTCTTCAAACCAACCTCTTACAACATTCAGCACAGCAAAGCAAAGCAAAGCAAACAAAAGACAGACTCTGTCCTACTGAATTAAACTAATCTCACAGCCTCTTTCAAGAGTAATCATCAGATCTACACATATAGAGATGTTTTTATTAAGCACTCGATCAAATACACTGTTGCAAACAAAAAACTACTAATATACTTTAGGCATCACCAAAGAAGAACCTCCTTTGAGTCCATAAAGAACTTATTTTGTAAAGGAGATGGAGTGTGGAGAACCTGTAAATTGGTACATCCACTTTCATTATGCCATTATAAAGGGCTGTGCATTGGCAAGCATCTGATGATACATCCATAATATAACACAGCATAATACAGGGGTTACAATTTAATATACTGCAATGAAGTGTGAGACTGCAAGCAAGATAATATATTTGTGAGATATGATCAGGAGAGCGCTGGTTCGAATCCCGGACATGCGGCTTGCCATCAGCTGCTGGAGCCCCGAGAGAGCACAATTGGCCTTGTTTTCTTTGGGTTGGTAAATCCAACTCCTATGTAGATGTTTATCAACACGAGGCATCTGTAAGTTGATGTATCGGAACCGTGTCGCTGCACTTTCCTCCAAACACGCTGAATACTCGGCAATGTTCAATGCAGTTCAAAAAGAGGTGGTAGCTGATTTTACTTGTGTCAGAGGAGGCATATGCTTGTGTTTACCCTCTTGGTGTTGGGGCATCACTCGTGATGGAGAGGAAGAAATGCTAAAAAGTGTAGGTGGGATTATCGGTATAGCAAAATTGGGGAGTAAAGTGGGATAAAAATAATTAAGTACTATTGGGAATGGTAAATAGTGTACACTGTGCAAGTAGTGCAGCTGATCGTGCATTTACATGGCTCCCATTCTCTCATTTCATTCTGTGATATTTTACAACCAAAAGGCGAGGCTAAAAATGCTACAAGCTAACACACACTGAGTGGAGAAAGACTAAACAAAGGAATTAACAGAATTGAACATATCAATTTAATGGTTGGGAAACTGTAAACTGCAGGCTGGTTGGCTGCAAGGCTTAAAGCTAACCATACACAGTGCTGACTGAACACTATGACAACCCAAAGAACACAGCATCACTATATGGCAGGACTTAAGGATGATTACAAAAAGTCCTTGTTACAAAGGTAAAGGCTAAGCTAGGCTAGGGTATGCTATGCAATGTCATCATAGGCCAATGAAATCAATGAGAGCTAGATAATGTGCATATTTCATCCAGAGGTGAATTAATACAGTGTGGTAAATAGGTCTGTAAAACTAGATTTTTACTTTTCAAACAAAGTTACATGATAATTTATTAGGGATTTATTAGAAGAAACTTTCACACAGACAGGTCCAAGCCAGTAAGACGAGGTGCTAACTGTTTTGCAATTTCTTTATTATTTATACATCAAATGATATATTAAATCTCAAAATACTGGAAGGTGGTTACCCGGTGCAGCGCTTTAGCTTGTTTGAGTCACAGTACATTAGTCTTTGTTCTGTATAAATTATTAGTTATTCTCGCCTATTTTTCTGAACGACGATTTTTTTTCCTGGTTTTGGTCAAATAAGTGATATAATATTTGATGATTCTGTGTTCTTTATAATTTATACATCGAGTGACACCTTAAAATACTGAGCAATGCTTTATATTGCATCGTATTGTGTGTATGTGTGTACAATGGAAAAAGTGAATTTAATATTAGGCCCTTTATCAAAAGACCATTTATCAATTTTTTCCAATCACGTCATTACAAGCTCTTTGGGCAAACAAGTCAGCAGTGTTCTCCGGGCCCCAATGCAGCCCCTCATATCTGCGCATCTGATGCACATGCATCACTGGATTAAAATCAATAGGTAATTTCTTAGCTAGAAAAGGTCTGGCCTGGTCGCCCCTATTTCCTCTAGAGCAGGTGCAGACTCATCACAGGCTCTGGGCTCGAGAACGGAGGGGTGAGGATTATTCATTTCCAACCACACCATCCTACTGCCATCCCTACCGAGAGCCCAGATGCCTCTCACAGCCTCCAGAGACACAGCCGCCCACTAGAGAGAACGAGCGAGAGAGAGCGAGAGAGAGAGAAGAGAGAGAGAGAGAAACAGAGCATGCAGCGTCCCCTTGGCTGTTGTCAGCCCAGTCCCATTTGCATACACATAAAAGTGGGAGAATTATGGATGCAGGCTGAATGGAAAACCATCTCGCCGTCTCCCCCTATCCGCCTCACCCACAAGACAGCACGCCACGAGCTGTAAATACGTAGGCCGACAACACCAGCCCGCCGCGCACCTGCCATCCTTTGATCTCATCATCCTGTCAGCAGATCTGGCCTGCAAAAGGTGATGCTGCTGTTGTTTCTGAGCGCAGAGATGCATGACACTCCCGAGGAGGTCACAAATACAGCTAGAAACCCAACATGGAAAACTATATATCTGCTCCACCTCCTACTCTCCTTCCCTACACCTGTAGAGGATATATCAGGGATAAAATACTACACGGTGCGAGACCTCAGGGAGACGTGATGTGTATCTGTGTGTGAGACAACAAGAGGTGGCATGATATGATTTATTTTTTTCTAATACTGTAACTTTTATATACAGTATATACATTTTTAGCTGTTTATTATGACAGATCTATTTTGTTTTTTAGACAAAGCTTTAAAATTGTATGTTTTTTTAAAGTTGAAACCATTTCAAAGGTTTAAAATACAGTACACAATTTTACAATTATTTTTGGAACCAGAAAGCTCTGCAGTGGGGCTTACTTAGTGTTATGCATATGAAACTGGAAAGTAATTCATTTAACATGTTTGCAACCCTTAAATCTACAGTTCTCAAACTGGGGGCTGCAATGGGGGAGGGAGGGTCGCCAAAACTAGTCAAAAAGAAAACAAAAAACATCTCTGACATCTCTGAGCCCCAAACTCTCCATCTCAATCCAATCATCTATTCTATTATGTATTAACATCATCTATTCATCTTCAGGAGGCCTTAAATGGTGCTGTGTGTGTCCTGGTCCCGGTGGGTCCCTCATGTTGGAGCTTTTCTCCAGGGACGCCAGCCAGTCTCAGACAACGTGAAATCTGATTAGGTGTAATCGAGTTAAAAACTCAAAAGAGCTGCTGGCTGCCATGAAAAGCGCTCAGCAGGTCACAGCTTCTTCTGGGTATTCTTTATTTTAGTTAAAGCAGGGAAAGTGGGGTTAGTACTGGCAGATCACTGTCATATCCATAAACCTGAGGGCTTCCGAATCTCTTTCAGTAAGGATATTACCAACACTGGGGGTCTGCTCATATATTTATGTTCATGTTCCTTTCATTATTTTCTAAAAAAAAAAAAAATTTAGAACTATGAAGGTGAACTTGTTTTAACGGACTATCCTCATTGGCTAAGGATATGCAAACAGTTTATACAGCTTTGTCATAGGCTCTATTATCTTTACTGTCCAGCATTAAAGGCTTTCTGCTAGACTGTGCTGCATTTTGACTGAATGTCTGATTGCTGTAAGGATGTGACTGCATTCAGTGATATGATTCAGTGATTCAGTGAGTCTGGATGTTGAATGATACTGGATGGAGCACCATCATTCCAGAGAACTGTTTCTTCCACTGCTCCACAGCTCAATCTGTAGACCATGCCTAGTATTAAGCATTAGTGGTGCAAATAGGTTCATGTTCATTAGAGACACACCAAATATTCCACAACCAAAAATATTTAGCCATAACTGCCAGACAAATAAAAAGACTAATTAATGTAACTCAACAATTTTGTAATTAATTTGAGTCATATTTGTGCGTCTGGTAGGACGCTAAAAGCAAGACAAATGTGCATGTATGCTATTTGATGTATTTTAAAACACAAATGGTAAAATAAATGTAAATGGTAAAAGTGGAAGTGAAAGCATATAATTTTTTAGTTTTTTGTTTCTGCCAAGCGTATTAGTTTCAGAGCATCCATAAAATTTATCATCATATTAATCTGCTCCGGGGAGTCCTAATCTATTGGTGACACTTCTCTACAGGGAGTAGGTATAGTATATATATATATATATATATATATATATATATATATATATATATATATATATATATATTTATTAGGGGTGTGCCATATAGTATTGTGCGCGATAATATCGCCAACATTGTTAAATATCATGTACAATATTATACCCTGAAATATGGTGCCATATCGCCCACCACTAATTATCACATTAGGGTATGACTTTTTTGCTTATTTTCGCAAAAGAAAAATTCACACTGTTCTGATTTCCCATTATATATCTACTAGAGACAGATTACATCAGTCCAGTATCATTTATGTTACTTTAATCCTGGATATATGGAGATATTTGGAGTGCATTATTAGTATTATTAGTACCATGACATTCTGGATCATTGACTTCTGTTACAAATTAATGTTACTGATTAATTTCTTGTATTTTTTTTTAAATCTCAGTTAAGGGTGTGCCATATCATATCGCGTGCAATAAGAAAATTTTATATTCATTTTGGTGCAGTAGTGTATTCTTGAAATATTTTTTTAAAATTCAGCATATCATTATATCGCCAAGAGTATCGTTATCGCAAAAATACCATAAAATATTGTGATCTTATTTTAGGGCCATATCGCCCACCCCTAGCCCTAAAATAATATTACGATATTTCATGGTATTTTCGCAATAACGATAACTAATGTCATGGTACTAATAATGCGTTCTACATATCTCCATATATCCAGGATTAAAGTAAAATAAATGATACAGGACAAATATAATCTGTCTCTAGTATATATATAATGGGAAATAAGAACAGTGTGAATTTTTCTTTTGCTAAAAACAGCATAAAAGTAGTACGCTGATGTGATAATTGGGGGTGGGTGATATGGCACAATATTTTAGGGTGTAATAGCGCTCACGATTTCGAAAAATATTGGCAGTATTATTGCGTACGATACAATATGGCACACCCCTAATATATATTTGTATATATATATATATATATATATATATATATATATATATATACACATGTGTGTGTGTGTGTGTGTGTGTGTGTGTGTGTTTGTGTGCATTTGTCACATGTGTCAGCAAATGTGCAACTTCAGACTGGAAATGCTGTAAACACACACAAACTGTAGTTTTTTAACTGTGCGGATGTTCATTATATGGACAAAAAGTATAGGGATACCTGCTCATTGCCTGTTCATCTTGCTTTTTTGTAGTATCTAACACGGAACGGAGCGCTGCTGTGAGAATTTGATTACATTCTGCGTCCATCTGTTTCAGCTACGGGTGCAACTTAGCGGAAGTAGTTCAATGCATTCACTAGAAGTGGTACCCTGAAATATTTGGTAATACAGTGTAGAGACATATATATTTTAGCTTATTAGGAGTAAACTTCAGTCTGCGGAGGCATGTCTGGGGTTCCACAGTAAACACACACAAACACACACACACAAACTGCTGCTTATTAGATGTGTGGATGTTCACGAGAGGATCATATGTATTGGGACACCTGCTCATTTAATTAAAAAAAAAACTGTAAGGATTATAATGCATTTAGCTTTAAGAGAGTTCTATTCTATTGTCATTTTTTTAATACAGAATAAACAAGTTGTGTATGCGTGTGCATTTGCACATCTGTGTCAGCAATAGGTGCAAATTAGCTTAAGAAGTTGAACGCAATAACAAGAAGGAGTGAGCTCAAATATTTGGCAAAACATTGTAGAGATATATTTTAGTCTATTAGCTGTAAACACCAGTCTGTCTTATTTACTGTGGTAAATAAACGCACACCCACACCCACACACAGACAATTATAAAGTAATAATAACCTTTAACTGTAAATTAACTGTACATTATAAATTACTGGCTGTGTCGATGTTCCGATATGGACAAAAGTATTGGAACACCTGCTCATTGACTATTTTGAAACATATTGCATTTAGCATTAAGATTCTATTCACCATTTGCAATTTTTCTCTACGGAATTAACAAACTTGTGTATGTATGTGCATTTGCACACCTTAATTGAAACAACTAAAAGTGGCGATAACAAATACTTGGACAAAGTGTAGAAATATAAAAATATACATATATATGTTTTAGCCTATTAGCTGTAAACACCAATCTGTAAGGCATGTCTGGAGCTCCACAGTAAACACAGTAAACACACACACACACACACACACACTCACACACACACACAAACACACACTGACAATTAAGTCACACTAAGCTTTATCTATAAATTATGCATTACTGGCTGTGTGGATGTTCACGATATGGACATGATATGGACGTATTGGATCACCTGCTCATTGTTCCAATAAAAAAACATATATATTGGCAATTAGTCCTATTTTGCTGGTAATATTTTTCTACACGGTATAAACAAGATGCATATGTAGGTGCATTTGCACAACTGTGTCAGCAAGGGGTGCAACTTAGCTAAACATACATAGTAATAGGACATAGTGTAGAAATATATAGAAATAATATATTTTGGCTAATTAGCTGTAAACTCCAGACTGTGGAGGCTCGTCTATATGGAATTAACAAGCTGTGTATGTATGTGCATTTGCACATCTGTGTCAGCAATGGTTGCAACTTAGCTTAAGAAGCTTAATGTAATAAATAGAAGGGGTGTTTACAAAATAATATATTTTAGCTTATTAGCTGTAAACACCAGACTGTGAAGGCTCGTCTGGAGCTCCACAGTAAATAAACACACACACACACACACACACACACACACACACACACACACACACACACTGACAATTGTTAAGTAACACTAAGCTTGTACTGTAAATTACTGGCTGTGTGGATGTTCACGATATGGACAAAATATTGGAACACCTGCTCCCTGACTTTATTTTGGAACATTACTGTGAATATTTTATTGCATTTAGCGTTAAGTGGATCCTATTCTATTGCCAATATTTTTCTATACAGAATAAACAAGCTGTCTATGTATGTGCATTTGCACATCTGTGTCAGCAATGGAGTGCAACTTAGCTAAACGTATTTTAGCTTATTAGCTGTAAACACCAGACTGTGGAGACTGGTCTTGGGCTCCACAATAAATAAACACACACACACACAAAACAAAATATTAAGTCACACTTAGCTTTAACTATAAATTACTGGCTGTGTGGAGGTTCATGATATAGACAAAAGTATTGAAACACCTGCTCACAGGGAATGATTACTACTAGATTTTGGAACATCGCTGTGAGAATTGTATTGCATTCAGCATAAAGAGAGTCGTATTCTAAAGGCAATATTTTTCTTTACGGTATAAACAAGATGTGTATATATGTGCATTTGCACATCTGTGTCAGCAAGGGGTGCAACTTAGCTAAACATACATAGTTATAGTAATAGGACATATACTACAGAAATATATCGAAATAATATATTTTGGCTAATTAGCTGTGAACTCCAGACTGTGGAGGCTCGTCTGGAGCTTCACAGTAAATAAACACACACACACACACACACACACACACTCACACAATTATTAAGTCACACTAAGCTTTAACTGTAAATTAACTGTAGATTATAAATGACTGGCTGTGTGGATGTTCACAATATGGACAAAAGTATTGGAACACCTGACCACTGCTGTGAGGATTTTATTGCATACAGCGTTAAGAGAGTCCTATACAGTTGGCAATATATTTCTGCACGGTATAAACAAGATGTGTATATATGTGCATTTGCACATCTGTGTCAGCAAGGGGTGCAACTTAGCTAAACATACATAGAAATAGTAATAGGTCATAGTGTAGAAATATATCGAAATAATATATTTTGGCTAATTAGCTGTAAACTCCAGAATGTGGAGGCTCGTCTGGAGCTTCACTGTAAATAAACACACACACACAAGCACACACACACTCACACACACACACACACACAGACAACCTGAGCGTGCTGCTGCTCTTAGCTAGCTAATTGTTTACCCGCTTCCAGCCAGCGGCGCTCACCTTCCTCCCAGAGCCGTATTTCGACGCGCTCCAGCGGGCTCTGCTCTTGCCGCCGGGCCGCCGCGCCTCCTCCTCCTCCTCCTCGTCTCCCAGCAGCCCCGCGGATGCTGAGTCCGAGTCCTCGCCCTCCTCCAGCTCCTCTCCCTCCTCCGCCGCCGTCGCCGTCTTCAGCCTCTTCGGCGCTCTCTCGTACTCCCCCTCCGCGTACTCCTCCACCAGCGACATGCTCGGGCCGATGCAGCGGCGCTCAAGGGCCGGTTAACGGGCTGAACGGTGGACGCGAGACGACTCTGCGCGCTGCGGTTCGGAGCGGGAAGGCGCGAGCAGCATGTGCCTCCTCGTGAGAAGAGAGAGCGGGTGAGCGAGCGTGTGGTCCCGCGGCCGTGTGCGCATTGACGGAGCAGCGCGAGCTTCAGCACCAACGACGCGCGCGCGCCCTCTCCCGCCCCTCTACCTTCATGTGCGCTTATTTTAGCGCTCGGCTCTTTTGAACCGATTCCTGATTTGAACCTGCCTGAAGGATTAAACCACCTCAAATAACATATAAAAATACTGTAAATTACAGCTCATTTAAACATTTATATTAAATAACAAAATATACATTTCCTGAAGGGATGATTTCATAAAGTCCCCTCTAAAATATTGGTACAGTGAGGCCAGTCCCTTTATTTCTGCTGTAGACTGAAAGCATTTGGGTTTGACATTAAAATATTAATATGAAACAAAAGATTACCATTTCATATTATACATATACATATGGTAAATTACAGCTTATTTAAACATTTATATAAAATAATTACATATGCATTTTCAGGGCTGGTAGTAAAGAAAGATATTTAATATAGAGAAGATTGATTCGACATTAATGTTATAAAGTCTCTTTATTTCTGCTGTTGACTAAAAACATTTGGGTTTGACATCAACATTTTAGCTGTTATTTTCAGATATTAGTCTTTGGGTAATACTTTAAATAACATAAATACAGTGAATTACAGCTTATTTTATATTAAAAGCCATGTGTGCATTTCCTGAAGAAAACACCAGTGCTGGTAAAGCAAAAATAAAAAACAGTGAAATAAAAAAGGAAAAAAAGCTCAAATATAGTAGATATTAAAGGTGGATTGAAAGTTGGATTTAATGTTAATACAATGTTAGGATTTTATACAGCCCACTTCCAAAGTATTGGAACAGTGAGGCCAACCCTTCATTTCTGTAGTCGGGTTGACATTAAAAGATGAGACAAAATGTAAAAAAATACAGCTTTTATTTCCAGATATTTACATCTGGTGTATGTGTATAGTGTAGAAAGTGACGTAAAATAATTTAAATTATTAATAATACAGTTTTGATAGGTTTAACATTCATTTTCACTGGAAATCTGGAGCTGTGTTTCCCCACCCACTAACAGATGGTTCCAGTATTTATAAAAAACTATATTAATCAGAAAATGACACAGAAACCTAACCTCAATAACTATATATAATCTCTCCAATTTCACCTTTATTACAGCTGACATTCCTTTTTAGGAGGCACACTGATTTGCTGTTAAGTGAGATGATCTCAAATAAAATCAAATGTACTGTGGTTCTGTACTAAATTACAGACATGCATCACTATATACAGGTAACAGACAGATAACAGCACATATCTATTCAGAACCTGATTTATTCAGAACTTATTGGGTATGTAAGATTCTGTATATATATATGCTATCTGGCGTGGGTGCCCTGGATAAATTGCACATTCCCAATCACAGAACTGAAAAACTTGTTATGCTGACTCTCACAGCCTCAAATAATTACACATAGCCTGAGAGGAAGCCCTAGGCTCTACAACGCACTGCATTCTTGGATCTCCCATATCTTTCAGGCAATTGCATCATTTGGTGTTGATGCCAAAACTTAGAAATCACACTTTACTTAAAGATGCAGGGATATTTGTTTATGTTTATTATTATAGTTGATATTATTTTTACTCTTAGTCATATCCAAGTCATCTCAAACACATTTCACAATGCGAGGATTTGGCAGCAGCTGTGTCAGTTTATTTTGATCAAATGTTTTTTTTCTTCTGTTTTATTTTCTCAGTGAGAGCTTCGTGATCTGCTCCACAACTTTTCTGACCTAAAACAATGCTGAGTGTTTGTACTGGTGCCTTTTTCATTCCATTCTCAAATTTTGTTTTGCAAATTTAATTCAAAAACACTCAAATATCATAAAAAAAACATTTTTTAAACTAGAACAAGGTAGACACATTAGAAAATCTACTGTATACTACCCTATACCCCAAAACTAACATATACACCCTATACTATATACTATGACCTCTATATTTTACTATACTCCCTAAACAATACTATAGTCTCTCTACTACATTATACTTCCTTCTATGCCTCTATATCCACTATACCTTATATTTCCGTTTACTTCCTATACAACCCTATACTACCTTTGCTCCATAAAATACCTCAACCTCTCTATACTACAATATACTCCATATACTACCCTATGCTTAACCTATACTCCCACCACTATCCTATACAACCCGATAGTCCTTATACTACACTATATACTTTATACTATCTTATACTATCTTATACTCCCAATGCTACCCCATACTCCACTTACTACTTTATGGTTCTGTATACTACACTATAACACCCTTTATTACCCTATAGTCCCGATACTATCCACAATGCCCTGTACTAATCTATAGTCTCTTCACTTTATAAGGACTCTATACTACCCGATTCTATCATATAGTCCCTACACTCTCTATACTACCCTATACTATCCTATAGTCCCTATACTCTCTTTACTACCCTATACTATCCTATAGTCCCTATATTCTCTTTACTACCCTATACTATTCTATAGTCCCTACACTCTTTATACTACCCTATACTATCCTAAAGTCCCTACACTCTTTACACTACCCTATACTATTCTATCGTCCCTACAATCTCTATACTACCCTATACTATCCTACAGTCCCTATACTCTCTTTACTACCCTATACTATCCTATAGTCCCTATATTCTCTTTACTACCCTATACTATCCTATAGTCCCTACACTCTTTACACTACCCTATACTATTCTATCGTCCCTACAATCTCTATACTACCCTATACTATCCTATAGTCCCTATACTCTCTATACTACCCTATACTATCCTATAGTCCCTATACTCTCTATACTACCCTATAGTATCCTATAGTCCCTACACTCTCTACACTACCCTATACTATCCTATAGCCCCTACACTCTCTATACTACCCTATACTATTCTATAGTCCCTATACTCTCTATACTACCCTATACTATTCTATAGTCCCTATACTCTCTATACTACCCTATACTATCCTATAGTCCCTACACTCTTTATACTACCCTATACTATCCTATAGTCCCTATACTCTCTATACTACCCTATACTATTCTATTGTCCTTATACTCTCTATACTTGTTTATATTATCTTATAGTCCCTATACTCTCTATACTACCCTATACTATCCTATAGTCCCTACACTCCCCTGTACTCTACACAAGTGTTTAGCTTTTATAAAGCAGTATAGAACTTAATAGTTGGTACAGTTGGCCGGTGGCGGGAGATGTCTGGCTTTTGGATAGTCAGATCAGATGTTATATGGACATTATCGGGGTGTCATAAAGATTTCAGTCCTTCAGTCCTATTAGGTGGGCCACTGCTCATCCAGCCTGGCAATAGCTATTTGAAAAAGACTGTTAACACTGTAAAGATGGTTCTGTAAAAAGTGAATCAAGGGGGTTTTTGACAAAATTTAAAACATTAAGTCTTATTGATTTAACGGTTTCTACCAGACCTTGCATGGTTAGTAGCCGTTCAGTTCCCTCTGTACCTTTTGAAAAACTTTAGATCTCCATTTTTGGAATCTGTAGATTTTTCCCTTTTCTTTCATAGTTTTTCTCCCCTATTCCAGTGGATTCATTTAATCAAACCTTCTCAGAAATATATCTTGAAAAATTAATAACATCTAGGGATATTATTCATTTATCAATCATAAGGCTTATTATCCAGTAGCTACTATTAATTATTCAGTAATTGCTATGAAGCTAATATGTAATTTATGAGTGAGTGAAAAAGTGAAGCTTCATTCAAGTCTTTACTTTGAAAAAACAAACGTTGAGATACGCTTATGATGTATTGGCGTGGTGTCAGAAACTGGGAAATATCGCTTTTTTGTACCTTATGTTGATTGCATTAAAGAACCAGTTTATAAGTGAACCTTTACCTTTTTTGTGTGTTTAATCTCAGCTTTAATAATGCCTAACTGACTAATATTAATTCATTTTATTGTTTCATGTTTTGCATAAGTTTGTGTCATAAATTAATGACATTACTCTGATATACTACATTCTGCATATCAATATTCTCAATCAAAAGATGTTCTGACAAGCACCTGAACAGAGTGAAGTTGTATTTAATTGTCAGTCCTGTCGCTGTCTGTCTGCCTGTCTCGAGCTCTAGTTCTCACTTAAAAGGCTGCATTGCCTATAATGCACCAGTCTCTGTGATGCTTCGGCGTTCTGACTCACCTGACTTTTTTTGCTATTTCCTGTCTCCCTTTGTATAAATAACCCTCTGTTTTTGTTCCCCTTTGCCAAATATTGACCCTACACCCCCAGCTCTTCTACTCTGTGTTTCTTTTATTACTTTGCTATGTTGTTTCCGACTTGTTTTGTTATTTGGACTACTCTTTTCCCTTTTGCCTTTCTGTCTCTGTTTTGATCACCTGTGAATGACCTTTTTTAGCCTGTCCTCTCTGGTTTGTTGTATCTTGCTGCTCTATTTGGATTTTTACCATGCCTATCCCATTTGCAAACTTTATATTAGGTATCTAGGTATCTGAACATGTCTACATATGGTATATACAACCATTTCTGATGAGCACTTAAACAGAGCATTAGTTTAAAAGTAGCATGAAAAACAACTAAAAAATAAGAACCTCTTTTATCCCTTTCCTAGCCAACACACACTCCAGTAAAAAACAATTAAAGAGCTTCATGTAGGCCTGAAGGAGCTGAATTTGGTGTGCTAGATGTGGGGAAGCAATCAGCTATGCAAGACCCCAGGCCTGGGCTGGCCTCACAGGGCCTGAGCTTAACACCCTTCATCATACCTCTCGATGTGTTCACACACAGGATATCCTCTGGCGTCATACACTCTTCAGCATTTCTCTGTCCATTTTAGTCATCTCCTTAAATAGCTGTCAAAACAACTCTAAGGAAAATCGACCCTGAGACTCAAACTTGCTTCAGCTGAGCTCTTCCAGTCTTCATTTATTCAGCGAGTTCTCAGGCCGTGTAGATTTGTTTGCTCGCTCCAGTCAAAGTGTGAACTTTTGTACAGAAGTGGTAGCTTCTGGTTTTCCTCTTCTCTAAACACGGTGAACTCTGAGCTCTCGGCTGAAGCACAAAGCAGCAGGTATCTGTGAATACCGGAGAGGAGCAGACCTGGATGCAACATTTGTTTCTTTTTCTTCCGCAAACCTTCCTTTCCTACCTTTGTTTGCCCAGTGAACCCTTTCTATATATCTTTTTTGCTGATCTTGTGGACTCAAATCGCTTAATAAGCAGAAATAAAAACTGTAACATCCTTACTTGGACCTTTTTAGTGACCTCTTTTTATATATATATATATATATATATATATATATATATATATATATATATATATATATATATATATATAGGCATTACAATTAAAATACATTTTATAACCCATTAGCAATACTATATATATGCATTCTATACATTCAAATAGTGCAAAGACAAAAAAAACTTTCATATTCATAAGGTTTTAAATTAATATTTGGTGGAATAACCCTGTTTTTCTTTTTGCCACAGTTTTCATGCATCTTGGCATGTTCTCCTCCACCAGTCTTACACACTGCTTTTGGTTACTTTCCGCCACTCCTGGTGCAAAAATTCAAGCAGTTCAGCTTGGTTTGATGGCTTGTGATCATCCATCTTCCTCCAGAGGTTTTTCATTTGGTGAAATCAATACTCATACTTTTTTAAACATTTCTCATTTTCTTGCAAATAAATGCTCTAAATGACATTATTTTATAATTTGGGAGAAATGTTGTCTGTAGTTTATAGAATAAAACAACAATGTACATTTTACTCAAACATATAAATAGCAAAATCAGAGAAACTGATTCAGAAACTGAAGTGGTCTTCTATTTTTTCCAGAGCTGTATATTTGGGGATGAGGTTATTTCTTGTTATATAGTATGAAAAAACAAAAAACGTGAAGCGTGTTGTGTGTCCCCCGCTACGCCCGTGCCTCTCCCTTTTGCCTCTCGAGGTGTCTGAATCTGAATGATTAACTCTGAAAACTTTGTTTTACGAAACTTCAATCAAAATTACGGATTATAAAGAAAATTTGTTGAAATATGAAATCATATTTGCCTATATTATTTTTTCCCCTCCCTCGGAAGGGCAATATCAGCCAAGGACAGCAAAAGGGCAGTTGCCCAAGCACATTGGGCCATAGCGTCTGCACGTCACTGGTGTGAGGTTTTTCTATAGGCATAAAAGCCCCCGAAGGTTCCCTGCTGCTACAGAGACTGTCTGACTGCAGAAATGTCCACAGAATATGACTACAAAAAGCCTCATGTCATCACTCTTCAGAAGCTTCAGAAAGAGATATGATCACCAGCCACTTTATCTGATACAGTTACTTTCAGAACACAGCAGCCCATGTCTGTGGACAAAGTCAGAAGCTTGTTTTAGCAAAGACACATGAAAGCAGCTTTAATATATAAACGAAAGATAAAAAGATCTAAGGCAGTGAAGTCTAGACTACATTATGACACACTATGCATAATACAGTGAGCAGAGTTATTACTGAGCTCTGGTGTGTCAGGAGATGGGAATGGAACAAATTAGGTAAGGTCTTAGCTTTTCTGTGTTATTTATCTGATGGTAAACACCATTAGGTCAACTCTAATTGCTGTCCATTTTATTGGAAACACTTAGTTAGGTATAGGTAGAGATTGTGGTTCAACTGTTTCTGAACAACTAGTCAACCCTTCTTTTTCCATCCACTATTAGTCACCACAGGACCTGTATTGACCAGAGTTGGGATTTTCCTCTCAGTTAGCTCGAGGGTGGTGGTCCAATACCCAAAAATAATTTAAATAAATGGTTGGGAATATAGGTGTACTGTGAAGAATGTATCCAAATTGCAGTGCTATTCAGAAGTAAAAATAGGCAACTTTTCTTCAGACACTATATCAAGGGTCGGCAATTAAGTTTGGCCATGGGCCAGATATTTTCCAATCCATTACGTGGCCACAAAAAAAACCTGTTTTGGAAAATGAAGTGTAATGGGATGTAGTGCTACAGACTAGTAGCTCTTCAGCCCAGAAGGTTGTTTAACCTAATTGCAGAACAGTTGATCTCAAAGCAGGTAAACCCAAGAAGAAAGAAAAAAAATAAATAAATAAACACACCGCTCCTCACGCAGGATAGAACCCGTGTCATCAGGGTCACGGTAAAATATGCAATCGCTGCCCTAACTAGTGAATTGGTACAGGGCCAAAAAAAATGCCCTTATAGGGATATAGGAAGCCCAAGAAAACCCATAAACGGGTGGAAACTAAAGTTACGTCCGATCGCGATAGAGAGACAGGGGAGGAATGTAAACAAAAGCTCACCAAAAAAGCATTTTATTATTATTTTTTTTCATTATTGTTTTTATAGTTCAAACAACCTCACGTGCCAGATATTTCATGCTTGTCGCCTATTGCCGACCCCTGATCTAAGTGATAAGGCATCTTCAAAGCAATGCTCAAGAGAACATATTTGCTTTTCACAATTGACATTTCACATCCTAACTGGGTTATTTATTTACTTCACACTTAACTATGGTGTCGTATGTGTTTAAAAGTCAGCTGTTGGCTGAGGTTTAATGTGGTAAAGTAAAGTTACACGCAGTAGAAAAAAAACCCAGAGGTGCGCTGAGGCAAAGTGTCAGTCAGAGAGGGATAGACGACGTTCGCTTATGCAGCCCTCGGTTCAGAAACAATTCATTATAAATGGCCGCTGTTGACCTAGTTTCTATAGGAACACATTTGCTCTCGCAGCCCTAGAGAGCCTTCTCCCATCCCAGGACTCCCACCATCCTGCACGCTGCTCTGAGTTCTACATCTCTGGAAAAGAGAGAGAGGGGGGGGGGAGGGGGTAGACAGCTACGCTAAGATGTGCCTCTGCTGAATAGTGCTGGTATCGAATCGTCCGATACCAGGGCCGTTATCGTCAATACCAATACAGAGACAGAGACTTTTATATCACTAAACAAAAGCACTTAATGTGTATTCTAGCGATTTATAAAAAAAATATATATATATATAAAATGAATATTATTCATATTACCTTAATGTTTAGAGATTATCGGTACAAAAAAATTTTGTCTGAAAATGGCAAAAAAATTGAATGTGTTTGGCTCAATGAGTAACAATACAGAATAATTTATTGATAATATTAAGTGATTTAGTGATTTAGTCATATTTAAAATACCGACTAGATAAGGAGCATCTCTCACCATCTTTAAGAAGAGCATTTACTCTCTTAACACCTCTAACAAATTAATTACTTCTAACCTCATTTCCTTCTTTCCTCCTTTATTCCATTATTTCCCTTTTAGGCCCTGTCTAAAAATGCTTTTACCTTGAACTTCTATTACTTTATGTACATCATCATTGGACAAAAGCATCTGCCAAATGTAGTGTACTGTAATATTTGTGGGGACTTTGTGGGGACATTACATTTTTCAGTGTTCAAAAATATTTTTAAGTGGTAGTTTTGTAATTGTTTTATTTTAAATTGTTGAATTGTTTTTTCTCATTTTACAACAGTAAAACATTTTTGAATTTGGAATTTGATCAAAGGTTTTGGCCCCCCAAAAAAGTAATTGCAGTGTATCCCTTTTCCTTAAGGGATTTGTTAGTTAATTAGTTGGTCATGTGCATGTTAAAACCCACACATTATTAGGCCATTTTTTGCAGAAGAAAACAGCAAATCCAATTGGATGGTCAGTAAACAGGCTGAGGTCAGTAAAGAGTAGAAAGTAGTGCAATACATGAAAACAATAAAAATGATTAAAAATTGAGGGTCAAAATCAGAAAGAGAATAAACAAGCAGTAAAATCCAACAAAGACAACAAGAAACACAGACACCCTGAAAAATAGAAATGAAGATAAGTCTCAGTACACCCAGAAACAAAGAGTGGCAATACTTCGCAGAGAGAAACCTAAGTGAACACTTTAATTATTAGATATTGACCCAATACCAACTATAGTTTTGGTTTTGCCAATGTTTGGACCAGTCTTCCCATCCTTACAGCTGAAATGCCTTCAGACAGCCACCCTCAGATACTGAGACCATTTAAGGCAACAGATGACTCTCAAACAGAGAGACTGACTTTAAATGATGTGTGTAATGTAGCTCATTTAGCTTGTTGTTCTTAAATTAAGGTTACGGCATCACAATCTAATTGCATTACTGTTTCAAAACACAACCCAACTCTGACATACTTCCCAATACCAAGCAAAATAGATTCAAACCACAGATTTCAACACTAAAACTGACCCAAACAGAGACCAACAGGCCAACGGGTTCTAGTTTCAGTTCCTTTTCCACCTGCATGAGTAATGAGTGGACTGCCTATGATAACTATGTTGTTGACGTGATCTGCAGAAGTGTGATCTGACTTCCAGGTAGTCTGTATGACCCAGAGTTTTGTTTTTTGTTTTTAGTTAATGTTGTACAGTGTTTTTTTATCTTCCCAAATATAAATATACAGGTTTATTGGTTTGTAAAAGTATACACTAAATATATATTACATTTACATTACATTACATTACATTTGGCAGACGCTTTTGTCCAAAGCGACTTGCAATAGTCAAATACAAGGTAATAGGAGTTTAAGGTAAAACATCTTTAGATAGGGCCTAAAGGAGGTCGAAGGGAATCATAGGATAGAGAAGTGAAGGAGTGGAAGAAGGAAATGAGGTTAGAAGTAGTTAGTGTGTTAGAGGTGTTAGGAGAGTAAGTGCTCTTTGAAGAGCTCTGTCTTCAGGAGTTTATTAAAGATAGTGAGAGATTCTCCTGATCTGGTAGTGGAAGGTAGTTAGTTAGAGGTGTTAAGAGAGTAAGTGCTCTTTGAAGAGCTATGTCTTCAGGAGTTTCTTAAAGATAGTGAGAGATTCTCCTGATCTGGTAGTAGAAGGTAGTTTGTTCCACCATTGGGGAACTCTGTATGAGAACAGTCAGTGTACGTGTATATAAAAAAATATATGTAAATGATTCAATTATTTTATACAGTATAATGCAAATTTGTATGACGATACAGTTCTTAGTAAGTTAGTGTTCCTGCAGTTTTACTGGCTTTTAAAATAATATGTTTAATTTTATTTTTAACACTCTGTAGATGCTGATATTCATATGCTAATCAGACACAGCTCCACTGCCTGAAACCCCGCCCCTCCTTCCCCCACCATAGCGAGTTCGTTTCCAGCAGTTTTTGGAACAGACGTGTAAAAACTTCAGATTCAGGAAAGAGCCGCTTACTGCTGGCGATTAGTGAAGTCTACAGGGATTCACGGGGAAGGAAATCTGTGTTTTCATCCAGTGAACACCAAACTAATAAAAAATCTTATTCCATCGTTTTTCATTCATCTTAAAATGTCTACGTGTCTTCTCTAGAATAAATGAATGCCATGTAAGCTTTTTTTGTGGAAAAAAGTGCTCTTGTGATCCAGTATAGCGTTGCTTCAGTCCACTGGAGGAGTGGAATGGGTTGGTGGTGGGAGTCGAATATTCATGAATATTCATACATATTGTCTCTGATTGGCTATCAGCACTGCTAGGCAGTGAGACTGACAACAGTTAGGAAACATTTTAAAATAAAATGTAAAAAAAGTAAAATGCCAAATCCACTGGAGATCCTATGTAAACACATAGTTACACACAGACGTGGGTAGTCCAGGTACAGAGAGTAAAAATCCACCCTGGGGTTTTGTTGGCTGTTGGCTGCAGCAGAGCCGCCCAGGCAGTTGGAACAAAACCACGGGGTAGATTTTTACTTTTAACTAGAGTAAAGAGTTCATGAGACACAATGCTTTTCCTGATCGACTGATGTTTTTCTGAACATTCTCTTTTACTAGCTACTGCAGACAATAGAGTTCGAGAAAGGGTTTTATGTGCAGCATCATATACAACTCAGAGAGACCTATAGTATTTCTTAAAGAACAAGAAAAAATGGACTTTAGCGGAAGGAGACCTTCAAAATATTGATCATCCACATCATCCACATTTATATCCACCTTAACTGAGTCACTGCTTAAGTTTTTTGTTGAAAATAACTGTTAGACATATCTATTCATTTTGATAAGGGTTCCGAGTGGTCCAGCGGGCTAAGCGTCACCGGTCATGTAACTTGCCATCAGCTGCCGGAGCCCTGAGAGAGCACAGTTGGCCTTGCTCTCTCTGGGTGGGTAGATGGCGCTACTTCCCATCATCATTCCAAAGGGTGATGTATCGGAACCAAGGCACTGCTCTTTCCTCTGAGTGTGCTTTGATGCTAGGCGGAGTCTGACTTCATATGTATCAGAGGACGCATGTGTTAGTCTTCACCCTCCTGGTGTTGGGGCATCACTAGTGATAGGGGGAGTTTATTTTTAAAAAAAGGGTAGACAGGTGGAAGCTGGTGATTGGTCAAGGTAAGGTGACGTGTCATCAGGGTCTCCTGGCAGAACTAAGTTGAGCTTTACATTACATTACTCATTACATTGAGCTTTCCTATTGGTTGGAGCTGAAGATGAACTGACGGATTACACTTCAACATAATTAGGAACTGACAGAAGAATTAACAAATGATATTACAGAGGCAACATTGTAATATGGTGCTCACATGGATTGAACATTGGCTAGTTTATGTGATCATGGACTCTAAGTGGATTGCACATGTTGCAAATGGGACCCAGTTCAGCTTTCCAGAAGAATCATTGTTACAGCTCGCTTTAATCTGGCCTTCATCAAGGCTTCATGTGCAGTGTACAACCCACATGTCTAGGCCCATGTTTAGCCGCCCCTGGCTCCATCACTAACATTCTAATGTAGGACCAACATGGAAGCTTTCTGGTTAATAGTGGAGCTACCCATATCAGCCCCACATGAGCATATTATCTGGATACATATTTTAAAATGTATACACAGAAGTGAAAAAGCAATCGTAGGGTCAGTCACACTCACACTTCTCTGTTCTTAGCTGCTCACAAAAATCCCCTACAGGTTTCAGGTTTCAGGTAATTAACTATTGGTTTAACCTTCCACATGCCTTTACAGATGCTAAGCAAAGAAAGACAGATCACTGTGTGTGTGTGTGTGTGTGTGTGTGTGGTTGAGCAGCTTCTGGTTGAAGTAAACATTATGACATGATACTGGTTCCTATCATATCACTTTTGGCATGTCGGCATATGTATTTTTCACTATTGTATGCAACTAATTATGCATTGACGTATGGCTCCTGAGTGGCGCACCTGTCTAAGGGCATTTTCACACTTGTCCTGGATACATTTTATCCAGGTCCTATTCTGTCCGCATTTGGGGGAGGGGTTTGTTATCGTTGGTTTGTTTGCACACACACAAAAAAAACATTTATTGATCATTATTTATTAATGGCAAAACTGCCCCCCATATTTCTTATTCTTATTCTTATCTTATTTTTATTTTTATTGTTATTCTTGTTCTTATTCTTATTCTTGTAATTATTTTTATTCTTATTTTTATTCTCATTCTTACATCTATAGAACAGAATGGAATAGATCCATAGCGTTAATGTTTTATACAGTCATTGTTTTACATGCAGACCTAGCGTCTCTGATTTACAGTCTCAAATGTCAAAATATTTATTGCGCTATTCCATCTTTCACTTTTCATCATGTAGTTTCATAAAACCTTACAAAAGATACAAACACTCGAGTGGTGAGGAATATTTTTTTGGGGTGCTCGGCATTTCACAGTACAGGAGCTCCTTCAATTTGGGGGCCCCTGCACTTTTTCAAAAGCCAGTTTTGGTCCCTTGCAGTTTTTACGGTTAAAAATCAACGTCACGCTATATTAAATAGAGACTGATCAAGTGCTAGGACCAGGCAGAAAATGACTGCTGAACTGAACTGGCAGTTAGTGTTCTCCTCCAAGCGTGCTCATATGTAATTTTAAGATTAATGTAAGAACAGTGCAGCCCTTTCATGTGGCACTACAGATACAGATCAGAGTGTTTGTGTATGTGTTTTTGTGTGTGTGTGTGTGTGTGTGGGGGGGGGTGAAGGCTGAGGGTAGTGGCAGGCCTGTATAGTGCAGATCCAGGTTGATGCAAACATTATGAATCAGGCTTTGTGCAGTGTATCGCTCTTCTCTTTAATAGACTTAAACAGAATGGAAATGATGCGCCTCGTTCCCTGCAGTGTCTTACATAATCAGAGCAGAGCAAAGTGCTGAGAACAGAAACTCATTTCCAAACACAAAGAAATGCAAATAGAAAATAAATAAAGCCTCCATGTAGGCCTGACAGCTCATCCTAATGCTTAAAGTGAATGCAAATCAGAAACCGCGGTGCGTTTCCGTCCCCGGGAGTGAAATGAGTGTTTGTGAGGGTCTCTGAGGTGGCTGAGCATTTCATTCAGTAATAGGTGGGCTGGTGGGTAAGCTCGGATAATATTATTGGATGGTATTATGATGATAAACAATTTCATTGTGATTCAAATTCTGCTTCCCCATGTGAGCATCACAAACTTTTAATCTAGACTTACCCTAAAGCTCGCATTTTCCCTCATAGTGATATACAATGGCATGTCAAAAGTCATGGGACAGGAGTACTAGTACTTTTGACCCAAGACTTTTGTCGTGTCCCACTGAATAAAAAAAATGCTGCACTGCTACCTGTTGGATATGTGTATGGGGTCTCCTGTAGAGCTTAGATCGGACCCAAAGTATCCAGCCCGACCCGGCCCAAACCAGGTTCTGCCCAAGCCCAACCCGTAAACCCTATAAACCCCATAAACTGTCATTATGAGCCCGAGCCTGATTTTTTTTTTTTTAGTAAGTAGAACGGTAAAACCATTTTTTTAAATCATTTTCAGACTGTTTGAATGAGTGAAATCTGTTCAGAATGATGTTAATTAACATTGCAACACTGAAGAAGCCCAGATCTATTATTAAAAAAAAAAAAACGTTTATTAAGAACAGATCTCCGAAAGATTAAAACAAGAACAATGAGGACAATGATCCACAGGCCTAAATATTGGTAAATTAGACTACATAAATGATGTCTGAATGATTTTCCTCTAATCTAATTTTTAATAATTTAACATGGTTTAAGAAATGAAAATACTTTCTAAACAAACAAATCTTTTAATTTTGAGCTTATAGTTATATTGTACAAAAACACAAAAAAGAGTAATAAGGCTATGCACTGCATAGTGCTGCACATCAAGTGCATAATACGGACAGGTGAAGTGTGCAAGTTTTTCAAAACACAGTTTGATTTAATACCTTGCTATATTGTAATTATTACGCCGTAGCTTTATGTAAAAAATATAAAGGACTATAAAGAACTATAATGTAAAATATAAAAATGCAAAATCTAAAATGCTTCTCTGGCAATCTTTTGTTTATATGCCTCACCTGTCTCTATATCGCAATCGGCGTGACTTTAGTTTTCAACCATTCTCATTTTTTTGCCCATGCTTGGGCTCCCTATCTCCTTATAATGTTTTTTTTTTTGCTGGCCGCATCCAATTCAGTAGCTGAGTTTGATCCCGCATGAGGAGCAGTATGTTTATTTATTCCTTTTTTCTTGTGTTTACCTGCTTTGAATTAACTGTTCTGCAATTGGGTTCAACAACCATCTGGGCTGGAGAGCTACTAGTCTGTAGCACTTCATCCCAGTACACTTCATTTTCCAAAACTGAATTTTTTTGGCCCCCCACGTAATGGCTTTGGAAAACATCTGGCCTGTGGACAAACTTAAATTCTGCCCCTTACCTATAGGAAACCCATACAGACATGACAGAAAGAACATACAGAATAACTTCTCACAGACAGAGATCATAAGCTGCACCCTTAGTGTTCCCTTATTTTAAGCATTATTTCTAAAAATAAAGCACAATTACATAAAGTCTTAAAGTCTTGCATTTACCAATCTTATAATATCTTATAATATCTTCACAACAGTTTTAAAATGAGAACTATTATATATTTTGACAAAATTTAAGATGCTTTCACTTGCAAATATACTTTACACTTAATGATTCATTGTTAGCTTTAAAAACTGGTGTATTAAAAAGGAGCTTATCCTTCTTCTGCTGGTAAAAACTGTCCAGGGCAGGCTTTCTACTAGATTATAGAGCATTGCTGTTTTTATTGAGGATTTGATTGCAAATCAGTGTATTATTTCAAAAGCAGAAGTGCTTTTTTTTTCTTATGGAAGAAGAAGTGAGTAAGGGCTTGTTTCCTTTGAATGGATTCCAGCAATTCACTGAACTGCACAGGTGTGACCCAACAACAACAATTAAACATTGTTACTGAAACATCTTCCTGCCCTAAGTTCCCTAAAACCACTTTCAGACACCCATTAGCTATTGTTAGTCCATCAGTGATGAACTCAAGACACAGGAATGAAAGCTATTGTTATGAGCACTGTGGCTAAAAGTGTTGGTTTAATATAAAGGTTTAATATAAGAATGGACAGCACAGCATCTCTCATAAGTGAAGCCTCCACAGGTCTAGTGCCTCTGCTGGCTGGTTGCAGAATGATGCATAGCTCCACTTATCCTCATAGGTTTTAATGGGGAAACTGCCCCGCCCATTTTCTCATCTCCCATCTCATTTTCGCTTTGTTTTTATCTCCAGTGTTTAATTCCAGCAGTTAATTCTGCAATATTGTAAGAAGGCGGAGTCACACTTACAAATGAAGTGCCTTGGGTTTGGTGAGACCATGTCTGATTACATGGAGTAGCTGAATTATAATCAAGCTGTTGATTAGGCAGCTAACTATTCAGACTAATATTGATCATGTGCTATCTTGCTATTGGTATTACCTGGTCTAAACCAAGTCTAAAACATTCTTTTTCATTTTAATTTAATTATTATTTGTTTAAATGTTACCAATGTATGCTTACTTTCTAGCAGCAGCATTCAAGTTAACCTTTTAACATGCCTTGTCCTGTATATGGGCTACAGGTGTAGGTGAAATAAATCCCCTTTTTTCTGCAGAATAATCAACTTATTTACATTCTGAAAAATTGAGGGCTTTAAAATTTCCTACAGGACACTTGAAAAAGCTGCCTGTTCAATCACTACTGAATAATTTAAGATCAGTAACAGGAATCAAACCAAATTCTGCATGGTTGAAAATATAACAGTTACACTTATGCTTTTCAGTAATGTTCCTTAATAACATGAAAGCTTTTTATGTAATGCTCGAATAGAAATCCTCAAAAATCCTGACCATTTTAAGAGGTTAAACTGGACACAAGTAGCTTTGGTCGTCTTAGCTGCAAACTTAACGGTGTAGGTGAGTCTGGCTGCACATCTGTTTGCAAATTTGACAAATATTATATCAGAACTTTCTGGCCTCACTTCTATAGAACAGAATGTAATAGATCCACAGCATCAGGGTTTTATAAGTCATTGTTTTCACATGCAGACCTAGCGTCTCAGATTTACAGCCTGAAATGTCTGCTGTGGTTGAGTGAGCTGTACTGACAAGGTAGAAATGATCAATATGCGTCTAAAGAGCCCTGCCCAGCTTCACAATGATAGGTTTATGTCCCCCCCGAGTGCCTATAAACCCGGCGTCCTGTTGGAAATGGCTGAAAGTTTATTCGGAACTGGCTGCTCCCTCGTTTCTCCCATTCCTTCACACACTTCAATATTTATGAAGCGTCTTTCCGTCTCTCGTCTGTGCGGCCTGTAATATCTAATTGGAGCTTCTCGCGGTACACTCACCTTTGTTGTTGAGAGCAAACGGGGTAAATAAGTCTCGGCCTTGGCTGAAGACAGACAGTGGAGATGCATGGATGCCTCATAGCAAGGGCGTAATGGAAGCAGCAGGGAGCGGAGCGGGGCGGCACTCTCCGGCTTTTAATGGCCCTCTGCTCTCTTTTCCCTGCTCCCGCTGGCACACGCACACACACACACACACACATACTTGTTATTATACAATGTCAGGATAAAGTAAAAGTCCTACATATGTCCCACATACATTATGTATGTCAGTACAGACGTGTAATTGATATACAGTTGATATACTGTATATTGCATTTATGGTAATACCTGTATGTAATAATGTCCAATTTGAATAATATATAGATTTATATACATACAAATGCACACAGCTTTCCTAATCCCTGTAGAGATAAACAGCAAACAGCAACCCAGCATTCCAGTATTCACCCAGCTAACAGAGAACGTTTTAAGAACGTTTGGCAACATAAAAAAAAAAAACATTGGGTCCAGGGAATGTAAGCCTGCATCGATACAGGAGTATTGTTCCAGGAATGTTCTGAAAACATGTGACAAATATTAACATTATGAAATAATTTCCAAAACTAAAAATTAAATAATTGACCCAACTGACGCCAACCAAAAATGAATATATTAAACATTCAGAAAACTAACCAAAAATGACTTCCTGAGGAGGGATTCAGCAGTGGAACAACTGTGCTCTCTGGAATAATGGACCTCCATCTAAGACAACAGACATCCTGACCTCGCAAATGCTCTTGTTGCTGAATGCAATCAAATTCTCACAACTGTGCATTAAAATCAAGCACAGAAACAGTTACTCCAGCAAAAGCAGGATAACCCTTCTTTTTTATAAAGCTGATTTTAAAGAAAACAATGATTGCGCAGTCCCAATACTTTTGTCAAAAAAGATGACCTACAATATATTTTTTTAACTTTTTAAGCTTTAAATTTCCAATTTCTGTTTTTCCCAGTTAAGGCAAATCTATATGTATGTGGTCTTTATATACATATATTTGTATAAACATGTATTTTTTTAAATTTTGGTAAGATTACCCTTTATTATGTTAAGGAGCCAAAAAGAAATGATTTCATCTTGTCCTAAAAAGGTATGAAAGCAAGTACAATTCCTCACACACTCACACACATAAAACACACTATATATGTGAATTAGCTGCTTGAGCACACACACTCACTCACTTACTTACTGGAGCTAAGGAGAAGTGCACACACACCCTCAGCCACACACACACACACACACACACACACTCAGCCCTGTGGCTGAGACACATCAGTGAGTTTATCTGATGTCCCTGAATGGAGTCCCCAGCCTACATAAAGAGTAGTGGATGGTCTGCAGGCAGCACTGAGTCCTATTTAAAAATCTCGCTGTCCCACAGCACAGTGCAGGTGGACTCCCAAATCATTTTCTCTCCCTCTCTCTCGCTCTCTCTCTCTTTATCTCTCTCATTCTCTCTCTCTCTCTCTCTCCCTCCCTCACACTCGGACACCCACCCAGCTGCCTGCTTCATCATTTACACACATGGAAGGACACAGAACCCTTTTCCAGGACACAGAATTACAGTCACCTTCGTACCGTGTGCCCACACACACCCATCTCTGTTGTTTACATGCCACACTGAGCTGCTTTCTCCTTCCCATCATGCACTGCAACAACGCACACACACAAAGGAGACGGGTAATTATTACACATGGCTGATCAGGCAGTCTGGATTTCAGCCAATCTCTCTTTTTTTTATTTTTGGCAACCTTTTCTTTTTGTACCTCACTGTACTTGATTAGCATAAGCAAAATATGGCACCTTATTTTAGAAGAAATCTTAAATATTTCTGCCTGTTTCTCTCTTACTGAAAATCATGACAGATGGGCAACATTAAAACCACTGATGTGTGAAATGAAGAACACTGATTATCTGGTTACAGTGGCACCTGTCAAGGGCTGGAATCAACTGATATACAGTACAGGCCAAATGTTTGGACACACCTTCTCATTCAATGCCTTTTCATTATTTTCATGAATATTTCCATTGTAGATTCTCACTGAAGACACCAAAACTGTAATGGGTTGGGAGCAGTAGCTCTCCAGCCCAGAAGGTTTTTAGAACCCAAGTGCAGAGCAGTAGATCTCAAAGCAGGTAAACCCAAGAGAAAGAATAATAATAATATATATATATATATATGTATATATATATATATATATATATATATATATATATATATATATATATACATATATATATATATATATTACATTACATTACATTACATTACATTACATTTGGCAGACACTTTTGTCCAAAGCGACTTACAATAGTCAAGTACAATGTAAAATAAGTTTAAAGGAAAAACATCTTTGGATAGGGATAAAAGGAGGACAAAGGGGAATAATAGGATAGAGGAGTGAAGGAGGGGAAGAAGGAAATGAGGTTAGAAGTAGTTAGTGTGTTAGAGGTGTTAAGAGAGTAAGTGCTCTTTGAAGAGCTCTGTCTTCAGGAGTTTATTAAAGATAGTGAGAGATTCTCCTGATCTGGTAGTGGAAGGTAGTTTGTTCCACCATTGGGGAACTCTGTATGAGAACAGTCTGGATTGCTTTGTGTGAATGTTTGGTAAAGCGAGGCGACGTTCACTGGAGGAGCGCAGCGGCCGGGAGGTAGCGTAAGCCTTCAGGAGCGAGTGCAGGTAGGAAGGAGCCTGTTCTGACATCACCTTGTAGGCGATTGTAAGAGTTTTGAATTTGATGCGAGCATCAACTGGTAGCCAATGGAGCTCAATGAGCAGCGGGGTGACATGTGCCCGTTTTGGCTGGTTGAAGACCAGACGTGCTGCTGCGTTCTGGATCATCTGGAGTGGTTTTACTACACAGGCCGGGAGGCCAGTTAGCAGGGCATTGCAGTAGTCGAGGCGTGAGATGACGACCGCTTGCACCAGGAGTTGGGTGGCCTGTTGCGTCAGGAACGGTCTAATTTTTCGGATGTTATAGAGCGCAAAGCGGCAGGACCGAGCAACTGAGGCCACATGGTGCGTGAAGGAGAGTTGGTCATCAACTATAACACCCAGGTTCCTAGCAACCTTTGTCGGTGAGAGAGAGAGAGAGTCGATACTTATAGAGAATTTGTGTTGAAAAGATGGTTTTGCTGGTATAACCAGAAGTTCAGTCTTTGAGAGATTTAATTGAAGGTGATGCTCCCTCATCCATGAGGATATGTCAGAGAGACACTGCGAAATCCGTGCAGAGATTGAGTGATCTTCAGGTGAGAATATATATATATATATATATATATATATATATATATATATATGTGTGTGTGTGTAAATAGGATATATAATAATATTATATAATAATAATATGTATATATATTTATTATTAAACCCCGCTCCACGCGGGGATCGAACCCGGGCTGTCACGGCCGCAGCCCAATGCTCTAACCGCTGAACCAGCGACCGGATTGGGACGCGGCCGCTTTATTCGCCCTCAGAGCCTCCGCCGAAAGGGGCGGAGCAACGAAAAACGGGCGGATAATGAAAACGGGTGGAAAACTAAAGTCCCGCCTATCGTGAGCGAGAGAGAAGGGGAGTGAATCAAAACAAAGACCGCCGGTAAGTGCCGGCTACCTCTTATGGCGCGAGGTGAGGATTAACTAAACAAAGGGCTTCAAAACTGAACAAAGAAGTGAACTAAGGTGATTGTGGATTTTAACGCTGCTCCACCAGAGAGGAGAGGAGAGGAACAGCGCGGGAGAGAGAAGGTGAGCGAGCCGCGTGGCCTCGCGGCTGTTTCACCCACCCACACACACACACACACACACACACACACAGAAACTCAAGAGGAGAGCGGTGGAGCACACAGCTCTACACAGCCACACCAAACTCGAGAATAAAAATACTTTGGCGGGAGGGGCACGCCAGCGATGCTGAACACTGCTCCCTCCAAAGACAAAGAAGGAAAACGGCTGTTGCCGTGGATAGAGCAGGGAGGAAAAGAAAGAGCTCTGAGAAGCGTCAAAGATCCAGCACCTAGTGGCTGGTTGGCGTTGCTTTTGAAGTGTTCACAGCAGGTGTTGGTAATTAGCCAAATCAACCCTCGGCGCTGGGCTGGCGCGCCCTCCGATGCCCTGGAGGATGCCTCGATCTGGCACCAGCCCTTACAAAAACTATGAATGAACACAAGTGGAGTTTTATGTGCTTAACAAAAAATAAGCTGGGCCTACACAGTCACCGGACCTGAACCCAATCCAGATGGTTTGGGGTGAGCTGAATCGCAGAGTGAAGAAGGCAAAGGGGCAACAAGTGCTAATAAACACCTCTGGGAACTCCTTGAAGACTGTTGGAAAACCATTACAGGTGACCACCTCTTGAAGCTCATTGAGAGAAAGCCAAGAGTGTGCAAAGCAGTAATCAGAGCAAAGGGTGGCTATTTTAAAGAAACTAGAATATACATTTTTTTTAGTTATTTCACCTTTTTTTTGTTAAGTACATAAAACTCCACGTGTTCATTCATAGTTTTGATGGATTAGTGAGAATCTACAATGTAAATAGTCATGAAAATAAAGAAAACACATTGAAAAAAAGGTGTGTCCAAACTTTAGACCTGTACTGTACATAGAGGTAAATAAGCAGTCAGTTCTTGACAGCAATGTATTGGAAGCAGGTTACGTATTTGAGACACTTCGATCAGAGCTGAACTGTGAGATCTACACAACTGGGTCAGAACCAGAAACATCGGACTATCTACCATAAATGCTCCAAGGAAGGTCAACCACTGATGTTCACAGATACCAAGGCTCATTGAATGTGATTAAGGAGCGAAAGTCGGTCTGTCCGGTTTGAAGCTAGCTATGCTGGTTGACTATTTTAAGCAATCAAGTCATGCATGTTAATTAATTTGGTTGAGCATACCCAAGCTGGTTAGCACTAAGCAAACATACATTATGCTGGTTAACTTTTGAAGTTCTAAAGCTTAAAGATAGTGATTGACCAGCTTGTTCAATGTAGTCTAGAGTTGGTCAACCAATTATGTTCAATCGGGAAATCTTGGTTGACCAGTTTGGTAAATGTAGTCATGCCAATGAACCAGTCTGGATAAATCATTCAGGTTAACTGATTTAGTCAAGCTTATCACGCAGACCAAGACCAGGCTAAAAGATACCTCATGTTGGTCAAATGGTTAAGCTTCTAAAACCAGCCACAAGCTGATGATACACTGGTTGATAAGCTTGGTCATGCTGATGGAATTGGTCAGCCAGCATTTTTTTTGGTTGTTTGACTGGCTTGGATGAACTGATCATGTTAATCGCTTGAATAGCTTGGAGGAACTGAGCATATTGGTTGTTTCTAACTTGGATAAACTGATCATGTTGGTTGGTTGATTAGCTTGGAGGAACTGAGCATGTTGGTTTTTTCTAACTCAGATAAACTGATCATGTTGGTTGGTTGATTAGCTTGGATGAAGTAATCATGTTGGTTGGTTGACTAGCATAGACAAACAGTTCATGTTGATTGGTTGACTAGCTTGGACTAACAGATTGTGTTGGTTGGTTGACTAGCTTGGAAGAACTGATTATGTTGATTAGTTGACTATCTTGGGTGAACTTATAATGTTGGTTGGTTGACTTGCTTGGGTGAACTGATAATGTTGGTTGGTTGAATAGCTTAGTCAAACTGACGAGTATGTCCAGATTGGCTACTCATAAAATGACTCTGTACTGTAAACTGTATTCTCTCCCAGCTTGCCATTTAGCAAGTGTGGAATGTCTACTTTCTGATTTATGGATTTGAGGAGCTCACCTTTAAATCCAAGCATTTACCATCTACTTTCATCTTTATCTTCCTTACTGTATGCCCCCCCCCCCCTGCCCCTAGATGTCTCCTATCAGAAGACGCATTGCAGCCCCTCGCACCTTTTCACTCGTCCTCCTTCAGTTCCTCACATCTTTGTCTGGTGCCGCATAATCAGGGCGGAAGAACAAGTGAGGTGGGAAGGTGGGATGAGAGGGAGAGAGGAGGCCAGAAAATTAGAGAGAAAGAGAGAGAGACTGAGAAAGAGAGAGCGAACAGCTGTGTGTATTGATCTGATAAGCCTTGAGTATAATGGGTGTTAATGTGAGAGGGTGCGACAGGCTGTGTGTGTGTGTGTATGAGTGTGTGTGTGTGTGTGTGTGTGTACAGAAGCATACCAAACACATGTGCTAAACGACACCATATGCTTCACTCTGCCAAAGAAGCTGTGGTGTATTCACAATCACAATCTAGGTCACATTTAAGTGTAATTTAGTGCAAATAGCAAGTGTTTTACACTTGCAAAAATAAAGGTGCTGTTTGAATCATGCCAGAAAAACAAGAATCACTTGAGTTTCAATTAAGAACCATGTTTAATAGAGGCCTTTTCCACCAAAAGAACTCTAGTTCTTGAACCAGTTCCGTTTAGGTTTATAAGAACCATGGTGCTTTTAGGGAACGAGACCATGTTTTCACCAAGTTTTGTGGAACTCTCAAAACAAAGCATTATACGTCATCAACAGAGGGTGTCGTGATGTGCCCACAAAGTTCCATGGTTCTGGAACCTACTTTTTGGTGGAAATGTGGCAAACGGTTGTGGCAAATTAGGTTCGCAAACCAGAACAGTGCTGATTCCACAGCCGTGGAAAAGTTCTAAGAAGGTGCTTTTCCAACGGCCTGGTGCCGGTGCTGGTTGCAGGTTCCCGAATGGTTCTTTGCGTTTGAACAGCAAAATCACAGGTTCTCCACCAGAAAAGCCAGTTCTGTTCTGGCCCCACAATCTTGCTGGTCTGGAACCAGTGAACCTGTGATGCAAGCGCTGGAAAGGCGAGCCGTTGAAGCGTCTCTAAAACAAAGTTGTTTACAAACCTCACTGCCATTCTCAGATAAGAGCAGCAGAAGCAGCTAAATGAATGAAATTCAATAGTGGTCCACCGAGGACAGCAGCAAAAGTTGCAAGAGGAACTCGGGTTCCGCCATGTTGACTTCTGTTGACGCCCACATTCACATACATAGTGAGTGACTCCTTAAAGCAGTGGAAACACGGGCTGGTTCATAAAAAAAGGATCGCAGGTTTGCAGGAACCGGGTCCGGCTCCGGCTCCAGCATTTTGTTGGTGGAAAAGAACCAAAGTGGTTCTTCTTACTACTTCCCTGAATTCTGAAGACTTCACCAGGAGAAAATCTTTTTCTTTTAATGTCTCCCAATTCTGAAATAAACTTGTTTGAAAAAATGTTGGAGGCTCAATCTATATATAGCCTGAACATTTTGTTTAGTTTAGCTTTTGGTAATCAACTTATCTCTCTTTATTTTGACAAACTATGCAGTGCCAGGGGTTCATGGACCTTGTGAATTATAGTAAACTGAGATGCTAGCGCTGTTACCCCTCCACTTGCACATGTTCAGTCAGGTTTGTGGATGGTAGAGCGAATAGTTGCCAGTTTTTCAGGGTGCCCGCATGTCAATGCCACCTTCTGGCTCTCTTCTTTAGTTAGGATGCTATAGTCAGTTCTGCAGGAGTCGTAAGCCACACTCTGTTCTGATATTCTGTTCACATTCTCTGTATTGTAAGAAAATGTAAGTATACAAAAGAATAGACACGCAAATACATACTAATAAAACAATAACTACAATAACAATAATAATAATAATAATAACCAAATTTGTTGTATTTTATTTCAAATATGTAATAACTGAGCTTTTTGACATATATGTATATAATTCAGACACTGCACGCATATTTTTTCTAACAACAGTAAATATAATGTGGAGTAACATGTTTAGGTTGTAAAGTCACCTTTACTTGGATTTAACTTATAATATAGAGAAGTACAGAAAAAAAAATATTTTGTTTATTTGTGATTAACTGTAATTCCGCAAATGTTGTTCTAAGTCACTATAGGGTGGGCTTTGATTAATTTTAGCAAATTTGTCCCCCTTAATGTCAAACCTGCTCCTACATCTTTAAAGGCCTAATGCACAGCAGCTCAATAGAAGGTTTCACATCCCAGATTGGAGGAAAATGGAGTGTAAAAAAAGGAGTTAAAAGAATAAAAAGGTACGGTAGGTGTGACACATGTGGCTCTGTGGCAGTAATAACTGCTTTCCCTCAGTCCCAGTACTCTGCGGATCCCACACTTTCAAAAGAATGTGCAATTAAAATGGGACACAGAAAGAGGACAGGGACAGGAATTGGCCAAAGGGGGCATCGGGGAGGCTCAGACTTGTCTGCGCTGTTCCTGTCAGCTGCCCACCACACAGAGGCCCACTCTGAGATCAGCTGTGTAGAGTTTGTCATATGGGGTTTGCCACAGTGGCTATAACCTAATAACATGATAAGCTACAAATAAAGAAATGAGGGCCAGATTCACAGAACTGTATGCATAAAACTACAAAAGCTAGCTGCAGGAGAAACCAGAAAAAGGGGAAGTGTTGTACTGTACAAAAATAACAATTAAAAGAACAAACCACTGGTGATTCTAGGGACAGGCCACAGGGGCAATGGCCCCAACTGAAATCTGATTGTGCCCCTGAAATGCCCATGTCCTGTCAATCATTTTGTCTATGTACAATAAAAATGCATGTAATATTGGTGAGGAGATTTTTATGCGGATAATTTTATGCCAAATAACAATTTTTGCTACTTTATAGATACAAAATGGCGAATTATATCCATGTAGAAGCAAAATAAAAATAAAAGGAACAAAACAAAAGATTCCAAACACAAAAGACTTGAGCAGCAAAATCCACAAAAAAAACCCATAAAAATGGCAGAATCCAAAGACTGGCAAAATCCATATTCAAATCATTTTAAATAACTGCAAAAAAGAATAAATTAACCAAGTATATTTAAAAACATACATTTAATATATTTTTTTCAGTTTTGAATTTGCAACATACACTTTTTTCTTTTGATTCTTAAAGAGCCACTAAACCCTAAACCATTTTTTTCCATTAATTGCTGAAATGTGTTTCTGTGAAGTAAAGAAACATACCAGTCCTGCTTAAAATTTGTATAAGCATTTCTTAACCTTTAAAAACGCTTTTATTGTGGTAATTTTTGCCTCTGCAGTGCCCTCTCTGGTAGGCGTGACAGACACATCACAATATGCAGATCAGTTTGTCAATAATACCGCCCCCCTACTAATGTACAACAATCTACGTCTCACCACTATCAGAGGCACACTGCTGCTGCTGCAGCTCAGCCAATCATCTTTCCCTCCTGCCCCACCCCTAAACTAGTCCTCCCATTTTTTTAGCCTTTTCAAATTTGAGCTGAACGTTGAGTCAGAAAAAATCGTGGTGTTTAGTTACCCTTTAATTTGTTTTGTTTTTTTTTTTCTATTTTTTTTTAATGTAACAATTTATTTTATAAAAATAGTTTATTACATTTACATGTTTGAACAGGATGTGACTGGTAAAAAAAATATTTGGCTCCCCTATAAATATGGTGGCTCTTTACTGGCTCCTAGTTCCACAACAAACAGAGCATTCATAATATAATACATATCATTATCATATCATTATAACCATTATAACTACCTGTCTTTGTGTATATCCTCCCAGTCCTGTCAATTTAGCTCTTACCTGTTGAGGCACGGACTTCACGTGACTTTTGAAGCTCTCCTGAGGTATTTGGCACCAAGATGCCAAGATTGGAGCAGGCAATTCTTTTCATTATTCCTAAAAAAGACGTTACTGGCGAGTCTTACGCTTGCCTATTTTTCCTGCTTCGAAAACTGACTATCCACTTGCCTCCCTGTGAGTGGTTTAATGTTTATAATGGAGCTCTATCCAATACTTCTGGGATACATTTGTGAGTTGAGGAGGATAAGGTGGGGTGGTGATCATCCAACATGACCTCACTCTCATCACTGAATGCATTCAAATCCTCACAGCAGTGCTGTAAAATATGATAGAAAGCCCTTCCTGTACAGTAGAGACAATTAATCAAATAAAAACAGGATGACCTTTTTAATTTTAATACCCTTGATTTTGGAAGAA